>NC_069501.1:103214533-103519765 GCF_027579735.1 Bombina bombina
GTTAAAAAAACTCATCCTTTGTAGCTATGTTAAAAGAAAAATGGCATATCTTTTTAAATTTAAACAGAGAATATGAAGATAGATTAGAAATTCTTTGGGAAACAGCAAAAACTGTATTAAGGGGAGAAATAATAAGTTTCATGACTAGATTTAGGAAAAAAAGAAAGGAGAGAGAAAAACAACTTACTAACCAATTAACTAATATGTTGAATAGATATCTTCAGTGTGGATCAAAGAACAATTGGGTAAAATATATACAGGCGAAACAGGAGAGAGATTTATTCTATTTACAAGAAGCGGCAAGAGAGGATCTTAAAAAAAAGGCAAAATATATGAAATTTGGGAATAAAACAGGTGGTTATTTAGCTAGACTAGTGAAATCTGAAAAGAAAAATAGTATAATATCTGCAATAAGAGTAGAGAACACACTCTTACATAACCCCACAGAGATTAACGAGATCTTTCATCATACATTTCACAAATTTTATAGTACCTGTGAGGTAGATATTGCTAAGAAGGAATCTTTCTGGGAAACTATTGTAACTCCAAGTCTGTCAGCAGATGAAATTGAAAAGATTAACTCACCAATTTCAGAAGGGGAAGTAGAGGGAATAATAAATAAAGCTAAATTAAATAAAGCCCCCGGGCCAGACCAGCTCCCAGCCGAATTTTATAAAATATTAAATAAAGAAATTGTTCCATATCTGACTAGATTATTCAACTTCTATTATATAGAGAATGGCACAATGTCAAAGAACTTCTCTAGAGCTGTTACAATTATGATTTTTAAAAAAGGAAGGGACCCCGAGAGGGTAGACTCATACAGACCTATTTCTCTACTTAATGTAGATTATAAGATTTTGGCTACTATAGTAGCAGAAAGATTAAAAAATATTATGGGTAATATTATACATCCCAATCAGGTGGGCTTCATGAATGGTAGAAGCTCTGTAGTAAATATCCGAAAAGCATGTATCATTATTGAATATTTTAAAGAATTATTGAATCAACCGGAGAAACCTCATAAATTAAATCAGGACGCTGCTATAATAGTTCTAGACGCTGATAAAGCTTTTGATGCAGTGCAGTGGGACCATCTCTTTACGTCTCTGCTTAAATTTGGCTTCTCAGGACCATTCGTGAATTTTATCAAAACTATCTATAATAATCCAGTCTCTAAAATTTCGGTGAATGGGATAGATTCTGCAAAAATAATATTGGAAAGAGGTACCAGACAAGGCTGCCCCCTATCTCCCTTCCTATTTAACTTATCGATTGAGTCGCTAGCGATTAAAATCCACCAGATGTTACAAGGAGTTTTATTTAAAAATATAGAAGAAAAAATTCTATTATATGCGGATGATATTCTGATTTTTCTAAGAAATAGCAAGTCCAATATTCCAAAATTAATGGAAATTATAGAACTATATAGCTCTTTCTCAGGCTATAAAGTCAATATTAATAAATCGGAACTCTTATGGCTCAACAAATATAAGGACTCGTATAAAAGTCCATTTAAAGTCGTTGACCAAATTATGTATCTAGGCATCAATCTAAGTAAGAACCCAAAATGTTGGTATGATTTAAATTTAACTTCAATCCTTCAAAAGATATATCTTCAGCTAAATGCCTGGAAACATTTGCCATTAACTCTATCGGGTAAGATTGGACTAATTAAAATGATCATCTTCCCTAAGATCCTGTATAAACTACAGAATCTACCTCTCCTTTTAAAGAAGGCAAATATTACAGTGTTTAATAAAAATATAACAGAATTACTATGGGGAAATAAAAGGAGAAAAATATCATTAAATTTTTTTATCATATTCAAAAGAATATGGGGGCTATGCACTACCAGATATTGGGAACTATAATCTAGCATGCCTGGTCAAAATAGCAGCTGAATGGTTGATAGATAAAGAATATTTTACAGACAAATTATTAGAAGAAGAGATTGTGAAACCTTATACACTTAAAGCGTTATTACATACGCAAACTAAAGATATCCCTCAGTAGATTAAAAATTTCAGTTCATATTTCGGCATTATGAAAGCCTGGCAACAATACTGTAAGAAATTAAAAGTTAATTTTATAGTCTCCAATTTTTTAACAATAACCAGCTATCCTCCGTTTCCAGAAGCATTAAAATCTGCAGTTTTCCATAGATGGAAAAGAAAGGGTTTAATAAATATTAGTCAAACGATCAATTTTACTTCAGATACAGCACAGATCAAAACATTTGAAGAGCTAAGAGGTGAATTTGACCTCCCTAGCAAAGATTTCTTTGCTTATTTACAATTAAGAGATCTTGTCAATAAATTACTACACAATCAAAATAATGAATGGGGTTGGCCTTTACTTACTCATATCCTGGATTTATGTAAAATGGAAATTTTTTCCATAAAAAAATGGTATAAAGAGTTATTAAGGCAGGAGGGTAATTTAAATCTGCAACTGATTGTTAAGAAATGGCATTTGAAGGGATTAACAGAATGTAATGAAGAATACATACAAAGTAGTATCATGAGAATTAATAAGATCTTCATTGCTACTAACATCAGAGAAGCACACATTAATATACTAAATCAAACATATCTTACCCCCTCCATCATGGCAAGATGGAATAGCAAAACACAAGATAAATGTGTCAAATGTGGTAGTAGGGGGGCTGATATTGTGCACTACTTTTGGGAATGTACATTAATTAAACAATTCTGGAATAGAATGAGTTTCTGGCTATCAAGAATATTAAAAAAAGAGATGAAGATCTATCGAGCTCTAGTATTCTTTTTGTTCCCCCCAGATAAAAAAGAAAAGGTCAACAATAAGGAATTTATTGAATTAGTTATTGAGACTGCCAGGTTTCTATTACTGAAAACATGGATCTCGAAAAAACAGCCTGCTGTATCTGAAGTAAAGAATCAGATCTTTAAATTAATGACGATAGAACAATGTCTACTGGAGATAGATAAAACCAAGGAAGTTGATAGATTCTTTAAAAAATGGGAAATATTTATATATTCACAGTCACTGGATATGCAAAAGAAAATTATCTACCCACTCAGATCTACAGAGTATGTAATGAACGCCATAATTAGAAAAGAGTTACCTTTGGTTTGCTAAGCGCTGTATAAGAGAAGGCTGAGGATACTGTAATTATGATTTTCCCCCTTTTTTTTTTTGTTTCTTCTTCTTTTTTTTTGTTATTCCGTTTTTTTTTTCTTTCTCTTTCTTTGATGTTTATGCTTTGTTGGTTGCATAGCATATAATAAAATATTATCCATGTAGGGAGGGACTTATTGTATTTCTGTTCTATTGAGGAAGGTATGGGATTTGAAGGATTGAGATAGTATTTAATGTCTTTAGGTAAGCCTGCGGTTAATGGTCTGGAGCATAAGCTAGCAGGAAACTTTTATGTTATTATGTTATTAGCCAAAAATGTTTATTTATAATCCTTAAATATGTAAATTTGACATGTAATATACCCTCCTTGATTATTTCCTCTGTCTTTTTTTTTTTCTGTACCCCTCATGGATTTTGTCAATAAATATATATTAAAAAAAAAAAATTCAGACTCCATGGCGGAGCCACAGGTCTATAAACAGGCTTGATCCTGACTAAACGCTTGAACGTCTGGTACCTCTGCCAGACGTTTGTGTAAAAGGATAGACAAAGCAGATATCTGTCCTTTTAAGGAACTAGCTGATAATCCTTTCTCCAATCCTTCTTGGAGAAAGGACAATATCCTGGGAATCCTAATCTTACTCCATGAGTAGCCCTTGGATTCACACCAAAAAAGATATTTTCACCAAATCTTATGGTAGATTTTCCTGGTGACAGGCTTTCTAGCCTGAATCAGGGTATCAATAACCGACTCAGAGAAACCACGCTTTGATAGAATTAAGCGTTCAATCTCCAAGCATTCAGACGCAGAGAAATTAGATTTGGATGCTTGAAAGGACCTTGTATTAGGAGGTCCTGCCTCATTGGTAGTGTCCATGGTGGGACAGATAACATGTCCACTAGGTCTGCATACCAGGTCCTGCGTGGCCACGCAGGCACTATCAGAATCACCGAAGCCCTCTCCTGCTTGATTCTGGCAACCAGACGAGGGAGGAGAGGAAACAGTGGAAACCATAGGCCAGATTGAAGGACCAAGGCGCTGCTAGAGCATCTATCAGCACCGCCTGGGGATCCCGGGACCTGGACCCGTAAAGAGGAAGTTTGGTGTTCTGACGGAACGCCATCAGATCCAATTCTGGAGTGCCCCATAGCTGAGTCAGCTGGGCAAATACCTCCGGGTGGAGTTCCCACTCCCCCGGGTGAAAAGTCTGACGACTTAGAAAATCCGCCTCCCAGTTGTCTACTCCTGGGATGTGAATTGCTGAAAAATGGCAGGAGTGATCCTCCACCCACCTCATTATTTTGGTTTCTTTCGTCATTGCTAGGGAACTCCTTGTTCCCCCCTTGATGATTGACGTAAGCTACAGTCGTGATGTTGTCCGACTGAAATCTGATGAATTTGGCCGCGGCTAGCTGAGGCCATGCCTGAAGCGCATTGAATATCGCCCACAGTTCCAGAATGTTTATCGGGAGAAGAGCTTCTTTCTGAGACCATAAGCCCTGAGCTTTCAGGGAGTCCCAGACTGCACCCCAGCCCAACAGACTGGCGTCGGTCGTTATGATGATCCACTCTGGTCTGCGGAAACACATTCCCTGAGACAGGTGATCCTGAGACAACCACCAGAGAAGAGAATCTCTGGCTCCCTGGTCTAGTTGTATTTGAGGAGACAAATCTGCATAATCCCCATTCCACTGTTTGAGCATGCGTAGTTGCAGTGGTCTGAGGTGTATCCGTGCAAAAGGTACTATGTCCATTGCCGCTACCATTAATCCGATTGTCTCCATGCACTGAGCTACAGATGGTCGAGGAATGGAATGAAGGGCTCGGCAAGTTTACACTACTGTTACAACAGATATGAGTGGTGGCACTAGTTGGAAAGTGGGCCTTGCACACACACTGGCAGGCAGGAAACTGCAATTAGATTACACTAGCAGACTGATGTTTCACAGTCAAAAAAGTTTTTTTTTTTAAATTTACACTACTGTTACAACAGATATGAGTGGTGGCACTAGTTGGCAAGTGGGTATGGCACACACGCTGGCAGGCAGGCAAATGCTATTAGATTACACTAGCAGACTGATGTTTCACAGTCAAAAAAGTTTTTTTTTACAAAATTTACACTACTGTTACAACAGATATGAGTGGTAGCACTAGTTGGCAAGTGGGCCTGGCACACACGCTGGCAGACAGGCAACTGCAATTAGATTACACTAGCAGACTGATGTTTCACAGTCAAATTTTTTTTTTTTTTTTAAATTTACACTACTGTTACAACAGATATCAGTGGTGACACTTAGCAAGTGGGCCTGGCACACACGCTGGCAGGCAGGAAACTGCAATTAGATTACACTAGCAGACTGATGTTTCACAGTCAAAAAAGTTTTTTTTTTAAATTTACACTACTGTTACAACAGATATGAGTGGTGGCACTAGTTGGCAAGTGGGGCTGGCACACACGCTGGCAGGCAGGCAACTACAATTAGATTACACTAGCAGACTGATGTTTCACAGTCAAAAAAGTTTTTTTACAAAATTAACACTACTGTTACAACAGATATGAGTGGTGGCATTAGTTGGCAAGTGGGCCTGGCACACACAGGCAGGCAGGCAACTGCAATTAGATTACACTAGCAGACTGATGTTTCACAGTCAAAAAGTTTTTTTTTTAAAATTTACACTACTGTTACAACAGATATGAGTGGTGGCACTATTTGGCAAGTAGGCCTGGCACATACACTGGCAGGCAGGCAACTTCAATTAGATTACACTAGCAGACTGATGTTTCACAGTCAAAAAAGTTTTTTTTTTACAAAATTTACACTATTGTTACAACAAATATGAGTGGTGGCACTTAGCAAGTGGGCCTGGCACACACACTGGCAGGCAGGCAACTGCAATTAGATTACACTAGCAGACTGATGTTTCACAGTCAAAAAGTTTTTTTTTTAAATTTACACTACTGTTACAACAGATATGAGTGGTGGCACTATTTGGCAAGTAGGCCTGGCACATACACTGGCAGGCAGGCAACTTCAATTAGATTACACTAGCAGACTGATGTTTCACAGTCAAAAAAGTTTTTTTTTACAAAATTTACACTACTGTTACAATAGATATGAGTGGTGGCACTTAGCAAGTGGGCCTGGCACACACACTAGCAGGCAGGCAACTGCAATTAGATTACACTAGCAGACTGATGTTTCACAGTCAAAAAGTAGTTTTTTTTTAAATTTACGCTACTGTTACAACAGATATGAGTGGTGGCTCTAGTTGGCAAGTGGGCCTGGCACACATGCTGGCAGGCAGGCAACTACAATTAGATTACACTAGCAGACTGATGTTTCACAGTATATAAAGTTTTTTTTAAAAATTTACACTACTGTTACAACAGATATGAGTGGTGGCACTAGTTGGCAAGTGGGTATGGCACACACGCTGGCAGGCAGGCAACTGCAATTAGATTACACTAGCAGACTGATGTTTCACAGTCAAAAAAGTTGTTTTTTTTAAAAATTACACTACTGTTACAACAGATATGAGTGGTGGCACTAGTTGGCAAGTGGGCCTGGCACACACACTGGCAGGCAGGCAAATGCTATTAGATTACACTAGCAGACTGATGTTTCACAGTCAAAAAAGTTTTTTTTTACAAAATTTACACTACTGTTACAACAGATATGAGTGGTAGCACTAGTTGGCAAGTGGGCCTGGCACACACGCTGGCAGACAGGCAACTGCAATTAGATTACACTAGCAGACTGATGTTTCACAGTCAAATTTTTTTTTTTTTTTTAAATTTACACTACTGTTACAACAGATATCAGTGGTGGCACTTAGCAAGTGGGCCTGGCACACACGCTGGCAGGTAGGAAACTGCAATTAGATTATGCTAGCAGACTGATGTTTCACAGTCAAAAAAGTTTTTTTTTTAAATTTACACTACTGTTACAACAGATATGAGTGGTGGCACTAGTTGGCAAGTGGGGCTGGCACACACGCTGGCAGGCAGGCAACTACAATTAGATTACACTAGCAGACTGATGTTTCACAGTCAAAAAAGGTTTGTTTTTTTTATTTACACTACTGTTACAACAGATATGAGTGGTGGCATTAGTTGGCAAGTGGGCCTGGCACACGCTGGCAGGCAGGCAGGCAACTGCAATTAGATTACACTAGCAGACTGATGTTTCACAGTCAAAAAAGTATTTTTTTAAAAAAATTTACACTATTGTTACAACAAATATGAGTGGTGGCACTTAGCAAGTGGGCCTGGCACACACACTGGCAGGCAGGCAACTGCAATTAGATTACACTAGCAGACTGATGTTTCACAGTCAAAAAGTTTTTTTTTTTAAATTTACACTACTGTTACAACAGATATGAGTGGTGGCACTATTTGGCAAGTAGGCCTGGCACATTCACTGGCAGGCAGGCAACTTCAATTAGATTACACTAGCAGACTGATGTTTCACAGTCAAAAAAGTTTTTTTTTACAAAATTTACACTACTGTTACAATAGATATGAGTGGTGGCACTTAGCAAGTGGGCCTGGCACACACACTAGCAGGCAGGCAACTGCAATTAGATTACACTAGCAGACTGATATTTCACACTCAAAAAGGTTTTTTTTTTAAATTTACGCTACTGTTACAACAGATATGAGTGGTGGCTCTAGTTGGCAAGTGGGCCTGGCACACATGCTGGCAGGCAGGCAACTACAATTAGATTACACTAGCAGACTGATGTTTCACAGTATATAAAGTTTTTTTTTACAAAATTTACACTACTGTTAGAACAGATATGAGTGGTGGTACTAGTTGGCAAGTGGGCCTGGCACACACGCTGGCAGGCAGGCAA
Source organism: Bombina bombina (assembly GCF_027579735.1). Taxonomy (NCBI): domain Eukaryota; kingdom Metazoa; phylum Chordata; class Amphibia; order Anura; family Bombinatoridae; genus Bombina; species Bombina bombina. The sequence goes on from NC_069501.1 coordinate 103,222,515, forward strand.
CTGCAATTAGATTACACTAGCAGACTGATGTTTCACAGTCAAAAAAGTTTTTTTTTACAAAATTTACACTACTGTTACAACAGATATGAGTGGTAGCACTAGTTGGCAAGTGGGCCTGGCACACACGCTGGCAGACAGGCAAATGCTATTAGATTACACTAGCAGACTGATGTTTCACAGTCAAAAAAGTTTTTTTTTACAAAATTTACACTACTGTTACAACAGATATGAGTGGTAGCACTAGTTGGCAAGTGGGCCTGGCACACACGCTGGCAGACAGGCAACTGCAATTAGATTACACTAGCAGACTGATGTTTCACAGTCAAAAAGTTTTTTTTTTTAAATTTACACTACTGTTACAACAGATATGAGTGGTGGCACTATTTGGCAAGTAGGCCTGGCACATTCACTGGCAGGCAGGCAACTTCAATTAGATTACACTAGCAGACTGATGTTTCACAGTCAAAAAAGTATTTTTTTAAAAAAATTTACACTATTGTTACAACAAATATGAGTGGTGGCACTTAGCAAGTGGGCCTGGCACACACACTGGCAGGCAGGCAACTGCAATTAGATTACACTAGCAGACTGATGTTTCACAGTCAAAAAGTTTTTTTTTTTAAATTTACACTACTGTTACAACAGATATGAGTGGTGGCACTATTTGGCAAGTAGGCCTGGCACATTCACTGGCAGGCAGGCAACTTCAATTAGATTACACTAGCAGACTGATGTTTCACAGTCAAAAAAGTTTTTTTTTTACAAAATTTACACTACTGTTACAATAGATATGAGTGGTGGCACTTAGCAAGTGGGCCTGGCACACACACTAGCAGGCAGGCAACTGCAATTAGATTACACTAGCAGACTGATATTTCACACTCAAAAAGGTTTTTTTTTTAAATTTACGCTACTGTTACAACAGATATGAGTGGTGGCTCTAGTTGGCAAGTGGGCCTGGCACACATGCTGGCAGGCAGGCAACTACAATTAGATTACACTAGCAGACTGATGTTTCACAGTATATAAAGTTTTTTTTTACAAAATTTACACTACTGTTAGAACAGATATGAGTGGTGGTACTAGTTGGCAAGTGGGCCTGGCACACACGCTGGCAGGCAGGCAACTGCAATTAGATTACACTAGCAGACTGATGTTTCACAGTCAAAAAAGTTGTTTTTTTTAAAAATTACACTACTGTTACAACAGATATGAGTGGTGGCACTAGTTGGCAAGTGGGCCTGGCACACACACTGGCAGGCAGGCAAATGCTATTAGATTACACTAGCAGACTGATGTTTCACAGTCAAAAAAGTTTTTTTTTACAAAATTTATACTACTGTTACAACAGATATGAGTGGTAGCACTAGTTGGCAAGTGGGCCTGGCACACACACTGGCAGGCAGGCAACTGCTATTAGATTACACTAGCAGACTGATGTTTCACAGTCAAAAAAGTTGTTTTTTTTTTAATTTAGACTACTGTTACAACAGATATGAGTGGTGGCACTAGTTGGCAAGTGGGCCTGGCACACACGCTGGCAGTGGCAGGCAGGCAACTGCAATTAGATTACACTAGATTACACTAGGATCAGAATGAATCTAAAATGGCTGCTGTCCAGGAGCTGGGAGGGTCTGGGAGGGAGTGTCTGCTGCTGATTGGCTGAAATGTGTCTGCAGACTGTGAGATACAGGGTCAAAGTTTACTCAATGATGACAAATAGGGGGCGGATCGAACATCGCATATGTTCGCCCGCAGTGGCGAACGCGAACAAGCTATGTTCGCCGGGAACTATTCGCCGGCGAACTATTCGCGACATCACTACTCCTCAGCCATTCTGTGGGAACTGCTCTGGATCTTAGTGACAAATGCTAAGATCATCAGCCTCCAGGCAGAAGTCTTCATCCATCTGCTGCCTTAGAGTAAATAGTACACACTGGTACCATTTAAAATAAAAAAACTCTTGCTTGAAGAAATAAAAAACTAATATTTTATCACCTCTTTCACTTTACCCTTCCTAGTACTTAGAGTAGGCAAAGAGAATGACTGGGGGGTGGAGCTAAGGGAGGAGCTATATAGACAGCTCTGCTGTGGTGCTCTTTGCCACTTCCTGTTAGCAGGAGGATAATATCCCACAAGTAAAGGATGAATCCGTGGACTCGTCGTACCTTATAGAAGAAATGAAAGTTTTTCAAAAGAACTGAAATAAGGGGGCATTCTGCAGAGGCTTAGATAGAAGGTAATCACAAAGGTAAAAAGTGAGGGGAATGGGTAATAAAGGGATTATTTATCTTTTTAAACAATAAAAATTCTGGTGCAGTCTGTCCCTTTAATACTGAGTTTAATGTGCCTTTATATTTTCATATAAGAGCTTTGTGATAGGAAATTATGTCATATAATTGTTTTCTTAAACAACTGCTGTATATGTGAAAAATTGTGCTCTCCTAAAAAGCCTGCAACCTAGGTTTTCAAACCAGCTATTTGATTTGCATAATTTTCAGCTGACAGAATGCGATTTTGGACGCCCAGGGAGCATTGGGAAAGCACAATTTTATTTATTTGTTTATAAAATATTTTACCAGGAAGGATACATTGAGATTTCTCTCGTTTTCAACAAAAGCAAGGGTGTATGTGGTTATGCAAAACTGGGGAATTGGTAATTAAGGGATTATCTATCTTTTTAAACAACAAAAACTCTGGTGTTGACTGTCCCTTTAAAGGATTTTTTTTTTCATTTATGTTCTTAATAAACTTTTCTTCTGTTAACAGACTGCTCTCCTCAGGGTAATGACCATCCACTTCAAAACTTCTTTGTGACCACTGCTTCATAACTGCTGTTTCTGGCAAGTCTGAAGACTCGTCAGAAACACGTGCCCATAAGCTCACTACGGCGCCCATATTGTCTTGTCTAAAAATTCCTTGTACAGATGTATATTGAATTATATTGTATAAGCTATTGTGAATCATTCAACGCTAATGTGTGCAACATCAAACTGTCAGCAGATCACTTTTTTGATCAGTACTGTGTAATTCTAATCTACTATCATACATATGTGAAAATATTAAAGTATGCGGTAGAGAAGTGCTAAATTGTAGAATTAATTAGTGTTCTCACTACATTTGAGTGCTTTAAACTAATCAAACAAGATAAATGTGTTTTAAATCACAGAGTAAGTGCACAGTTGCAGCAAATCATTTAGATAAATGTGTTATAAATCACAGAATAAGTGCACAGTTGCAGCAGATCCTTTAGACAAATGTCTTATAGATCAGATTTATCTGCTGCAACTATGCACTTACTCTGATCTATAACACATTTATTTAAAGGATCTGCTGCAACTATGCACTTATTCTGTGATTTATAACACATTAGTCTAAATGATCTGCTGCAACTGTGCACTTACTCTGCGATTTAAAACACATTTATCTTCTTTGATTGGTTAAAACAATCAAATGTAGTGGAAGCCGAAATAACCATTTCAACAATATTAATATAAGAACACTAATTAATTCTACAATTTAGCACTTCACTATCACGTACTTTCATATTTTCACATATGTATGTAGTGATGTCGCGAACAGTTCTGCCGCGAATAGTTCTCAGAGAACATAGCATGTTCGCGTTTGCAGCGGACGGCGAACATATGCAATGTTCGATCCTCCCCCTATTCGTCATCATTGAGTAAACTTTGACCCTGTAGCTCACAGTCACAAGACACATTCCAGCCAATCAGCAGCAGACACTCCCTCCCAGACCCTCCCACCTCCTGGATAGCATCCATTTTAGATTCATTTGGAGCCTGCATTCTTAGTGAGAGGAGGGACAGTGTAGCTGCTGCTGATTTAATAGGGAAATCGATAGCTAGGCTAGTGTATTCAGTGTCCACTACAGTCCTGAAGGACTCATCTGATCTCTGCTGTAAGGACAGCACCCCAAAAAGCCCTTTTTAGGGCTAGAACATCAGTCTGCTTTTTTTTTTTTTTCCCCTGTGTAATCTAATTGCAGCCTGCCTGCCAGCTCAGGCTCACAGCGTATACTGTGCCCACTTGCCCAGTGCCACCACTCATATCTGGTGTAACAGTAGTGTACATTTAAAGAAAAAAAACAAAACCTTTTTTTAATTTGAAATAATAGCAGTCAGTTTCCTTCACACGTGTGCGTTCCAGGTCCTGCCAGGGCACAGTGTCACACCAGTGCAAGTCATATCTGCTAAAACAGTAGTGTACATACATTTAAAAAAAACACCTTTTTTATTGTGAAATAATAGCAGTCAGTTTCCCTCACATGTGTGCGCTCCAGGTCCTGCCAGGGCACAGTGTCACACCAGTGCAAGTCATATCTACTAAAATAGATCAAGGGGGAGACGTCGCTGCTGGCTGCCACACTTTCCTCAGGCTCCTGACCTCTTCTGGATTTATCTTAATTTTAACCTTCTTACATTCAAAATTCATCATAATTATTTCAAGGACCAATACCGACTCCACATAACGCACAAATAGACTCATAAAAATTGAACAGATGGCATTACTAAAGTGAGATACTCAACGGATGGAAATATACTCCCACCGGACCATCTTACTACCAGAAAGAGATACCAGCTGAACACCACAAACAAGGTACACTTAAACTAAAAAAAAAAAAAAAAAAAAAAAGAACTCAACCCATGCACAAATTGGGTTTTGGATTTCATCATCCATTTAGCAATGCTCAGATTTTATTTCTAAACACAAGAAAAACTAACGGCTAGATTTAGAGTTTTGTCGGTAACGACCCGCGTATCTAACGCTGGCTTTTTTTCCCCCGCACCTTTTAAATACCGCTGGTATTTAGAGTTCACAGAAGGGCTGCGTTAGGCTCCAAAAAGGGAGCGTATAGCATATTTACCGCCACTGCAACTCTCAATACCAGTGGTGCTTACGGACGCGGCCAGCTTAAAAAACGTGCTCATGCACAATTCCCCCATAGAAAACAATGGGGCCGTTTGAGCTGAAAAAAAACCTAACACCTGCAAAAAAGCAGCGTTCAGCTCCTAACGCAGCCCCATTGTTTCCTATGGGGAAACACTTCCTAAGTCTGCACCTAACACCCTAACATGTACCCCGAGTCTAAACACCCCTAACCTTACACTTATTGACCCTTAATCTGCCGCCCCCGCTATCGCTGACCCCTGCATATTTTTTTTAACCCCTAATCTGCCGCTCCGTACACCGCCGCAACCTACGTTATCCCTATGAACCCCTAATCTGCTGCCCCTAACACCGCCGACCCCTATATTATATTTATTAACCCCTATTATGCCGCCCCCAACGTCGCCTCCACCTACCTACACTTATTAACCCCTAATCTGCCGACCGGACCTCACCGATACTATAATAAAGTTATTAACCCCTAATCTGCCTCACTCCCGCCTCAATAACCCTATTATAAATAGTATTAACCCCTAATCTGCCCTCCCTAACATTGCCAACACCTAACTTCAAGTATTAACCCTTAATATGCCGACCGGACCTCACCGCTACTCTAATAAATTTATTAACCCCTAAAGCTAAGTCTAACCTTAACACTAACACCCCCCTAAATTAAATATAATTTAAATCTAACAAAATAAATTAACTCTTATTAACTAAAGTATTCCTATTTAAAGCTAAATACTTACCTGTAAAATAAACCCTAATATAGCTACAATATAAATAATAATTATATTGTAGCTATCTTAGGATTTATTTTTATTTTACAGGCAGCTTTCAATTTATTTTAACTAGGTACAATAGCTATTAAATAGTTATTAACTATTTATTAGCTACCTAGCTAAAATAAAGAGAAATTTACCTGTAAAATAAAAACTAACCTAAGTTACAATTACACCTAACACTACACTATACTTTAATAAATTATTTCTATTTAAAACTAAATACTTACCTGTAAAATAAACCCTAAGATAGCTACAATGTAATTAATAATTACATTGCAGCTATTTTAGGATTTATATTTATTTTACAGGTAACTTGGTATTTATTTTAGCTAGTTAGAATAGTTATTAAATAGTTATTAACTATTTAATAACTACCTAGCTAAAATAAATACAAAATTACCTGTAAAATAAATCCTAACCTAAGTTACAATTAAACCTAACACTACACTATCATTAAATTAATTAAATAAATTAACTACAAATAACTACAATTAAATACAATTACATAAACTAACTAAAGTACAAAAAATAAAAAAAGCTATGTTACAAAAAATAAAAAAAATAAGTTACAAACATTTTAAAAATATTACAACAATTTTAAGCTAATTACACCTAATCTAAGCCCCCTAATAAAATAACAAAGCCCCCCAAAATAAAAAAAATGCCCTACCCTATTCTAAATTGAAAATGTTCAAAGCTCTTTTACCTTACCAGCCCTTAAAAGGGCCTTTTGCAGGGCATGCCCCAAAGAAAACTGCTCTTTTGCCTGTAAAAGAAAAATACAACCCCCCCAACATTAAAACCCACCACCCACATACCCCTAATCTAACCCAAACCCCCCTTAAAAAAACCTAACACTACCCCCCTGAAGATCATCCTACCTTGAGTTGTCTTCAGCCAGCCGACCCACCAATTCAACCGAAGAGGAGATCCGGAGCGGCAGAAGTGATCCTCCAAGGGGCGCTGAAGAAGTCTTCCATCCGATGAAGTCATCATCCAGGCGGCGCTGAAGAAATCTTCCATCCGGGCGATATCATCTTCCAAGCGGCGCTTAAGAAGTCTTCCATCCGGGCGATGTCATCTTCCAAGCGGGGTCTTCAATCTTCTTCTTCAGGATCCATCTTCATTCCGCTGACGCGGAACATCCTTCTTCCCCGACGGACTACCGACGAATGAAGGCTCCTTTAAGATACGTCATCCAAGATGGCGTCCCTCGAATTCCGATTGGCTGATAGGATTCTATCAGCCAATCGGAATTAAGGTAGGAAAATTCTGATTGGCTGATGGAATCAGCCAATCAGATTCAAGTTCAATCCGATTGGCTGATCCAATCAGCCAATCAGATTGAGCTCGCATTCTATTGGCTGTTCCGATCAGCCAATAGAATGTGAGCTCAATCTGATTGGCTGATTGGATCAGCCAATCAGATTTTTCCTACCTTAATTCCGATTGGCTGATAGAATCCTACGCCATCTTGGATGACATCCCTTAAAGGAGCCTTCATTCGTCGGTAGTCCGTCGGGGAAGAAGGATGTTCCGCGTCGGCAGAATGAAGATGGATCCTGAAGGAGAAGATTGAAGACCCCGCTTGGAAGATGACATCGCCAGGATGGAAGACTTCTTCAGCGCCGCTTGGAAGATGACATCGCCCGGATGGAAGATTTCTTCAGCGCCGCCTGGATGATGACTTCATCGGATGGAAGACTTCTTCAGCGCCCCTTGGAGGATCACTTCTGCCGCTCCGGATCTCCTCTTCGGTTCCATCGGTGGGTCGGCTGGCTGAAGACAACTCAAGGTAGGATGATCTTCAGGGGGGTAGTGTTAGGTTTATTTAAGGGGAGTTTGGGTTTGATTAGGGGTATGTCGGTGGTGGGTTATAATGTTGGTGGGGGGTATTGTATGTTTTTTTTTCCAGGCAAAAGAGCTGAATTCTTTGGGGCATGCTCCGCAAAAGGCCCTTTTAAGGGCTGGTAAGGTAAAATAGCTTTTCTATTTTAATTTTAGAATAGGGTAGGGCATTTTTTTATTTTGGGGGGCTTTGTTATTTTATTAGGGGGCTTAGAGTAGGTGTAATTAGTTTAAAATTGTTGTAATATTTTTCTAATGTTTGTAAATATTTTTTTTATTTTTTGTAACTTAGTTCTTTTTTATTTTTTGTACTTTAGTTAGTTTATTTAATTGTATTTATTTGTAGGTATTTTATTTAATTAATTTATTGATAGTGTAATGTTAGGTTTAATTGTAACTTAGGTTAGGATTTATTTTACAGGTAATTTTGTAATTATTTTTACTAGGTAACTATTAAATAGTTAATAACTATTTAATAGCTATTGTACCTGGTTAAAATAAATACAAAGTTGCCTGTAAAATAAATATAAATCCTAAAATAGCTACAATATAATTATAATTTATATTGTAGCTATATTAGGGTTTATTTTACAGGTAAGTATTTAGCTTTAAATAGGATTAATTTATTTAATAAGAGTTAATTTATTTTGTTACATTTAAATTATATTTAACTTAGGGGGGTGTTAGGGTTAGGGTTAGACTTAGCTTTAGGGGTTAATACATTTATTAGAGTAGCGGTGAGGTCCGGTCGGCATATTAGGGGTTAATACTTGAAGTTAGGTGTCGGCGATGTTAGGGAGGGCAGATTAGGGGTTAATACTATTTATTATAGGGTTATTGAGGTGGGAGTCAGGCGGATTAGGGGTTAATCACTTTATTATACTAGCGGTGAGGTCCAGTCGGCAGAAATAAGTTACAAACATTTTAAAAATATTACAACAATTTTAAGCTTATTACACCTAATCTAAGCCCCCTAATAAAATAACAAAGCCCCCCAAAATAAAAAAATGCCCTACCCTATTCTAAATTTAAAAAGTTCAAAGCTCTTTTACCTTACCAGCCCTTAAAAGGGCCTTTTGCGGGGCATGCCCCAAAGAATACTGCTCTTTTGCCTGTAAAAGAAAAATACAACCCCCCCAACATCAAAACCCACCACCCACATACCCCTAATCTAACCCAAACCCCCCTTAAAAAACCTAACACTACCCCCCTGAAGATCATCCTACCTTGAGTTGTCTTCAGCCAGCCGACCCACCGATGGAACCGAAGAGGAGATCCGGAGCGGCAGAAGTGATCCTCCAAGGGGCGCTGAAGAAGTCTTCCATCCGATGAAGTCATCATCCAGGCGGCGCTGAAGAAATCTTCCATCTGGGCGATATCATCTTCCAAGCGGTGCTGAAGAAGTCTTCCATCCGGGCGATGTCATCTTCCAAGCGGGGTCTTCAATCTTCTTCTTCAGGATCCATCTTCATTCCGCCGACACGGAACATCCTTCTTCCCCGACGGACTACCGACGAATGAAGGCTCCTTTAAGATACGTCATCCAAGATGGCGTCCCTCAAATTCCGATTGGCTGATAGGATTCTATCAGCCAATCGGAATTAAGGTAGGAAAATTCTGATTGGCTGATGGAATCAGCCAATGAGATTCAAGTTCAATCCAATTGGCTGATCCAATCAGCCAATCAGATTGAGCTCGCATTCTATTGGCTGTTCAGATCAGCCAATAGAATGTGAGCTCAATATGATTGGCTGATTGGATCAGCCAATCAGATTTTTCCTACCTTAATTCCGATTGGCTGATAGAATCCTATCAGCCAATTGGAATTCGAGGGACGCCATCTTGGATGACATCCCTTAAAGGAGCCTTCATTCGTCGGTAGTCCGTCGGGGAAGAAGGATGTTCCGCTTCGGCAGAATGAAGATGGATCCTGAAGAAGATTGAAGACCCCGCTTGGAAGATGACATCGCCCGGATGGAAGACTTCTTCAGCGCTGCTTGGAAGATGACATCGCCCGGATGGAAGATTTCTTCAGCGCCGCCTGGATGATGACTTCATCGGATGAAAGACTTCTTCAGCGCCCCTTGGAGGATCACTTCTGCCGATCCGGATCTCCTCTTCGGTTCCATCAGTGGGTCGGCTAGCTGAAGACAACTCAAGGTAGGATGATCTTCAGGGGGGTAGTGTTAGGTTTATTTAAGGGGGGGTGGGTGGTGGGTTGTAATGTTGGTGGGGGGGTATTGTATGTTTTTTTTTTCAGGCAAAAGAGCTGAATTCTTTGGGGCATGCTCCGCAAAAGACCCTGTTAAGGGCTGGTAAGGTAAAACAGCTTTTCTATTTTAATTTTAGAATAGGGTAGGGCATTTTTTTTATTTTGGGGGGATTTGTTATTTTATTAGGGGGCTTAGAGTAGGTGTAATTAGTTTAAAATTGTTGTAATATTTTTCTAATGTTTGTAAATATTTTTTTATTTTTTGTAACTTAGTTCTTTTTTCTTTTTTGTACTTTAGTTTGTTTATTTAATTGTATTTATTTGTAGGTATTTTATTTCATTAATTTATTGATAGTGTAGTGTTAGGTTTAATTGTAACTTAGGTTAGGATTTATTTTATAGGTAATTTTGTAATTATTTTAACTAGGTAACTATTAAATAGTTATTAACTATTTAATAGCTATTGTACCTGGTTAAAATAAATACAAAGTTGCCTGTAAAATAAATATAAATCCTAAAATAGCTACAATATAATTATAATTTATATTGTAGCTATATTAGGGATTATTTTACAGGTAAGTATTTAGCTTTAAATAGGATTAATTTATTTAATAAGAGTTAATTTATTTCGTTAGATTTAAATTATATTTAACTTAGGGGGGTGTTAGGGTTAGGGTTAGACTTAGCTTTAGGGGTTAATACATTTATTAGAGTAGCGGTGAGGTCCTGTCGGCATATTAGGGGTTAATACTTGAAGTTAGGTGTCGGCGATGTTAGGGAGGGCAGATTAGGGGTTAATACTATTTATTATAGGGTTATTGAGGTGGGAGTGAGGCGGATTAGGGGTTAATAACTTTATTATAGTAGCGGTGAGGTCTGGTCGGCAGATTAGGGGTTAATAATTGTAGGTAGGTGGAGGCGAAGTTGGGGGCGGCAGATTAGGGATTAATAAATATAATATAGGGGTCGGCGGTGTTAGGGGCAGCAGATTAAGGGTACATAGGGATAATGTAGGTTGCGACGGTGTCCGGTCGGCAGATTAGGGGTTAAAATTTTTTAAGAGAGTGGCGGTGATGTGGGGGGACCTCGGTTTAGGGGTACATAGGTAGTTTATGGGTGTTAGTGTACTTTAGAGCACAGTAGTTAAGAGCTTTATGAACCGGCGTTAGCCCAGAAAGCTCTTAACTCCTGACTTTTTTCTGCGGCTGGAGTTTTGTCGTTAGATTTCTAACGCTCACTTCAGCCAAGACTCTAAATACCGGCGTTAGAAAGATCCCATTGAAAAGATAGGATACGCAATTGGCGTGGGGGGATCTGCGGTATGGAAAAGTCGCGGCTGGAAAGTGAGCGTTAGACCCTTTGCTGACTTGGTTAGATGAAAATGCAGGGCCTATTCTAGAGGCAGCTATTCCAGACAATTATACAGTGTTCCACCGCCCTAGACAAGATCGCAAGGGAGGTGGAGTTATGATCTGTGCAAAATCATCCTTAAATCCCAGACCAATATCAGTCCACAAAACCCAGTCATTTGAATGTGTAGCTGCCAGCCTCTCAATAGAGAGAGGATTCCGAATACTGCTAATATACAGACCCACAGGAGATGGGAAGAGATTTCTTCAGGAACTCCCAGAGCTTTTGGCTGGCTTAATCCTTGAACACCCCAGATGGCTTATATTAGGAGACTTCAACACTTGGATTGACAACACCCTATCCCTGCTTGGGCAGGATCTCCTCAGCTTGATGAGTACACTCAGCTTTACACAAATTGTCACCACTCCCACCCACAGAAATGGTCATACACTTGATCTAGTGTTTCAGTCTGGACTAGAAGTGTCACCAGTAACTGTAAACCCAGTTACCTGGTCAGACCACCACTCCATTCACTTCTCCATTGTATCACAATCAACCAGACACCAGCCTCAGAACCTGGTCAAACACAGCTCATTAAAAGGGGTGACACCACTGGATGTAGCATCACATATGGATCTAAGTGAACTAATGGGCACCTGCGAAGACCCCAGCTCCTTAGTCCGACTCTACAACAAAACCATGAGAGACACCCTAGAAAGCATTGCACCATCTCGCATACGCACTGTCCAAACCCACAACAATGCACCGTGGTTTGATAGCTCTATCAGAGAAATGAAAAGAACAGGACGTAAGCTCGAGAGAAAGTGGCGCAGAACACATGATCCAGAGGATAAAGCCGCTCTTACCAAACATCTAAATAAATATCAATCCAAGATAACTCAGAAAAAATCTTCATTTTAATCACGCGAAATTGCACTCTCCCACAATAGACCCAGGCAACTGTTTCGCACAGTAAAAAGGCTCTGCAAACCAGCATGCATGCTTAGCCCCACCAACTTTTCTCAGGATAAATGTGAAGCATTTGCGAACTTCTTCAGAGACAAGATTTCCTCAATCCGAACCGTTATCACAGCAGGCCAAACAGTTACACACCAGAACCACTACAATGGAATGCCAGACTACCCCAGTTTATGGTCCACTTTTACAAATGTGGATATAAAAGAAGTTAAAAACACCATACTAAAGTTGCACCTTACTACGTGTGACTTAGACCCTGCTCCAACTCAGCTCATTTCTGGATGCATTGAAACACTCGCCCCAGTCCTCACAAAAATAGTGCAGTGTTCACTAAAAACAGGAGACTTTCCAGATCCTCTAAAAGAAGCTGTGGTAAAACCACTCCTAAAGAAACCTTTATTAGACCCAGACTGCATGACTAATTACAGACCAGTATCCAACCTCCCATTTCTGGGGAAAATAATTGAAAAACTAGTGGCAACTCAACTGGAAGCACATCTATCACGCCTAAACATATTCGATCCTTTCCAGTCAGGCTTCAGATGCCGCCACAGCACTGAAACAGCGCTAGTCTGAGTGCTAAATGATCTCCTCATGGCAAGAGACAAAGGTGATTACTCCATTCTAATCCTCCTGGATCTCTCAGCTGCATTTGACACCATTGACCATAGGATTCTAATAGAGCGCTTGCAGTACATCTGTGGTCTAGGAGGCACAGTCCTTAACTGGTTTAAATCCTTACTCGCTGGTAGATCACAGAGAGTAATATCAGGATCAAGCTCATCAGCACCAACAGAACTGGCCTGCGGAGTTCCAGAAGGATCTATCTTGTCTCACATGCTATTCGCAATTTACTTACTACCACTGAGGGACATCATTAACCGACATGGCCTAAGGTATCATTGTGGCGCTTGAGTAAGCGCCACTAGGGGGCGCGAAACGCGTAAGACCTTGTTGTTCTGTTTCCCCTGCCTGTCAGTCTGCCTTTTAAATATGGCCAAGTGCCTTCAATAAAGACTTTTGTTTTTTACTACTTACGTTTGTGGGTCTGATAAGTAGTGCCTGCCGCCTCCTCTTCTTCGGTATTACGCTGATGACACACAACTCTACTTCTCCTTTGCTCCAGATACTACAGACCCAGCATGCCGCATAAACAGTTGCTTAACAGACCTCATAGAATGGATGAATGCTAGCTGTCTCAAAGTGAACTCGGACAAAACAGAGTTACTCTTGGTGAGGGGATCCCGGGCATCAAAAATATCCCACGATCACCCAACTGGCCTGGAGCTTGGAGGCTCTGAACTCGTTAGTTCAGCAAAGGTACGAAACCTCGGAGTGCTGATTGACGCTGGACTATCTTTTAAACAGCAGATTTCCTCCGTAATAAAATCTGCCTACTTTCATCTGAAAAACATAGCCAGGATACAACACTTAATTCCACCGGATGATATGCCAACATTAAGCCATGCATTTGTATCCTCTTGGCTAGATTACTGCAATGCACTTTACTTGGGCCTCCCAAAAAATAACTCCATCGCCTTCAGACTGTACAAAACGCAGCAGTAAGACTATTGACCAATCAAACTCGCTCCTGCCACATAACACCTGTTCTCCACTCCCAGAATTGGCTTCCAATTAAATGGCGAACATATTTTAAAATTGGCCTGCTGACCTTCAAAGCCTTAAACAACCAAGGCCCACAGTACCTGAAAGAGCTCCTGACACCCTACATCCCATCCCGTTCACTTAGGTCAGCCAACACATCCCTCCTCTCAGTGCCAAGAATAAGGACAAACTCAGGCTCCAAAGCATTCTGCCACGCTGCCCCTACTTTCTGGAACTCTTTACCATGCACAATCAGAGAGGCATCGTCCTTACAGACTTTTAAAAAAAAGCTAAAGACCCACCTCTCCCATCAGGCATTCAGTCCGCTTATCTGACCTTCAGAAACTCCTAACTTTTATGTCTTATGTTGGTACAGTATATTTGTAAAGTGCTTTGAGTCTCACAGGGAGAAAAACGCTATATAAATCGCAAATTATTATTATTATAAATTATTATAGTGTACATGCATGTAAAAAAAAACCCCTTTTTTACTGTGAAATAATAGCAGTCAGTTTCCCTCACACGTGTGCGTTCCAGGTCCTGCCAGGGCACAGTGTCACACCAGTGCAAGTCATATCTGCTAAAACAGTAGTGTACATACATTTAAAAAAAAAACAAAACTTTTTTATTGTGAAATAATAGCAGTCAGTTTCCCTCACACGTGTGCGCTCCAGGTCCTGCCAGGGCACAGTGTCACACCAGTGCAAGTCATATCTACTAAAACAGTAGTGTACATACATTTAAAAAACAAAACCGGGGGGCAGAGCCTGGCCATGTACTGAGATGGCAGCTATTCCCTAGAGCTCCGTAGTCCCTTGTGTACATTGCATAAAACTCAACATGATTATTTAACGTTTTTATCTCCTTATATACTTGGCAATCCCTACCATAGCTGTTGGAACCCTAAGGTGCATTATTTGGGGAAGTGTGAGCGGAGCATACCAGAACATTGCCTGGGGACCGTGTATATACCGGTCACAAGAAAAGGATCTACCCGTTAAACCTGGAGCAGGCACCGGTCTCATAACTTTCTACATCAGAGGGGGCTGAGGCGAACATGCTTTTCGAAAGCCCGAGAGCCGGTCACTCCCGCATTTGCCCCTGATCGCACGGATCGTACCCACGTGGCATACCCGCAAACGGGTGGAAAAAAAAGTGCCCCAAGGACCGGGAACCGGCCCGAGAAATACATACGGAGTGCTGTGAGTACCGCCCGCATAGGACACATAGTGGGGCGCCTTTTAACTTACCCCAGATCGCATCTCCAGAGAGAAGGCCGCACCCACGTGGTCCAACGGAGACACAGGCGGTAAGAGCCTAACAAACAGAGGCCTAGCGCTGAAACCACTCCTGGAGTGTGGACTTCCACCCTGAGCTCTCAAGTCCCTAAGAGCTAGCGGGCACATACCGGAAGGCACCTGGAGAAGAACTCACTGAGCAAGGAGGCCGGTAAGTCCCGAATACAAAAGGGGCAGCAAGTTCAAAAGAGGGGTTACCCCATACGCTGAATAATAGACCTGTTAGGCCCACTTGCCCATAGGACCACGCTGGGAAAACCCTGACACAGCTTTAAAGACCCTTTAATGCACTAGTTTAATCTCCTGCATGCTGCAATATATTGAGGAGGGCTACACACAGAGTGACCACACGTAGAACTAGGTCACAATACGCAGTTAGGCTACCGTTAAGACCTGCTGCAGAAATATAAATGCTAAGGTGGAAAAAGTGATATAATCTGCATACAGATATACACAGACTCAATAAACATAGGGGTGTTCTGGGGAATCCTATACCCCTTAATTATGGCCAGCAAGAGGAACCCCAAACCACAAAAAGGTGCACATTCATCAATTATGGAAAACTATCTTATATCAGCAGACTCGATCTTGCCCCCCAGCAAATCAACACATGCTGTGGCGGAGCCCTCCATCTCTGTTCATATGCAGGACCAAGAGCCTGGCACACAAATACACAACTACCTCACAAAGGGCAACATCACCCATCTTTCCTCCAAAGAGGATATAAAGAATGCAATGCAGGACTTTAAGAATATGTTCGGGGAACTAAAAAAAAATATTATGGCTTCGGATAGACGTGTCACTCAGGTAGAGGAAAAACAGGAAACCCTAAGTTCAGACATGCAACAACAATCCAGTCTCTTACAGGCTCAGGAGGGCACTGTGCAAGCTCTAATGGAACATGTGGAGGATCTTGAAAACCGGAGCAGGCGAAACAACCTGCGGCTGAGGGGCATCCCCGAGGCTGTAGATCCACCTGCTCTATTACAGTTTATTCAGGAATTCGTCAGATACCTCAAAAATAACGACTCTGCGCAAGATTTGCAAATAGAAACAGCCCACAGGGCCCTACGCCCAAAACCACCAAATAGAGCCCCACCAAGAGACATTATACTGAAATTTCTTTCCTTTAGGGACAAAGAAGAGGTTCTAAAACTGGCCAGAGCAAAACATCCCATCACTTTTAGGGGAACAGAGATCCAAGTGTATTCAGACCTGTGCCCCACAACACTGCAGAAAAGGAGAGACCTGCGACACATAACTATGGCACTGAGGGAGAAGAGGATCCCTTACCGATGGGGTTTCCCCACATGTCTTATAGCCACTAAAGACAACACTACTCACATCCTTAGATCCCCGGAGGACCTCTCAGGATTTGCCCAGGCACTTGGCCTTGATATTGGTCCACTACAGGACGAAGATGCTGCACCATGGGATGCCCATGGCAGGGGTCAGGGAGAAAATCAATAAACTTAAAACTGACTCTCTCTAGTGAATCTGGGGAGGGTGGTGATACTCTTGACCCCCTAGCTCTCAGGGATCACGGCAGCAACCCATTTGGCACGGCAGCAACCACACTTTTTTTTTCTTTCTTTTGTTGCGTTACCAGGACAGAGCAACGGACACCTCAGATGAGCTCTCAGGTTGTATGTTCTCATGACTATTTCAGCTTAGCATAAATATACATATGTTGTTATTGTACCCATATAAAAGATATGTAGCACCCCTTATTGTTAATTCTGTATGTATCAACCCCTGAAAAGGGCATGTGTCCTAACTGACAGTGAGGTTAATTACTGCACAGGAATGCTTTTACATGCTTTGATGATACAGGAGATGTTGTGTTTACACCCCAATAGGCAAACAGTTAGGAACACTCAGAAAAGAAAACATAGCCGACAATACATAGTGAGCTTAACCCACTAGGAGCTTTGACAGACAAGGGGCCACTCATATATGACACTAGTGCTGGATGCCCCTTATATAATTAGCCAACCCTATAGGCTGACTACATTATCCCCCTGATTTTGCTCCGTGACCTAGCAAACAACGGTGTACACTGCTGATACTATGTGCACTTCACTATCTGGGGGACACGGAGGGAACAAGGCCTACACTCCACTACACAAACAATTGGACACAGCCAGATAGGGACTCTAGAACTACGGAGTAAGGAGAGACCGGCTCATATTAGAGAGCCAGAGCATTCTAACCTCATGGGCCCTCTGTCCCGGTCTTAGAATACTTAAAATTCATGGGATATTGCCCAAGTACCACACTTAGTTAGCATATATTATTTTGAGTTACAAAGATAACATTTTAGATTTATGTAAAATGCAATGCACACAGGGATAACTACCCCTGCCTGATTGAGTAGTTGACATTGTTTATTGTTCAAATAGAACGTTATTGTTTATTGTTTATTGCTGTTTTTCTAGTTTATGTGGTTTGATTCTATTGTGTATAACATTCTCTACTACTAAATCCAATCCTCTTTTAAGAGGTCACTTTATTAACCCTTCTTCCTTTTCTCTCCCAATACTTACTCCCCCCCCTATCCCACCTTCCTGACCTTCCCCTGAGCACTCACAGGACCCCTCCCTCTCTTGCTTGAATTACCCTTTCCCCCCTCTCCCCCCAAATTTCTCCCACCCCCCTTTTTTTTTGTGTCTCTTCTCCTTTCCCTTCTCTCCCCCCCACTCATTCCCCTAACAAGCCCCTCCCTGACTCCATCTCATCTCCCTCTTCCCCCCCCACTCATTCCCCGAGGGAACTCCCACTGATTCTCTCTCATTGCCCCCAGACCAAAATGGCGTGTCGCCGGTCGAGACACAGGTCTCATCCAGTTGAGCTTATCTCTATAAATACGAAGGGACTTAATAGCCCTAATAAGCGCTCCATTGTATTAAATGATATGCAAAGGATGGGGGGAGATATAATTTTCCTACAAGAGACCCACTTCTCAGCAACACGAGAACCGAAATGGTAGAGAGAATGCCCTTCCAACTATAACAGGCCCATAGGGACCCCGAAGGCAGATACCTGATACTCACTGGCTCCTTGTTTGGGAGGCCTATAACACTTGCAAATATATACAGCCCCAATATGTCCCAGCACCTCTTCCTACAAAGGGTCACCCGCAAAATTCTTGAGATCCAGATTGGAGTTCTCTTCTTGGGGGGGTCCTCAATGCCTCTCTTAATCCCTCCCTTGACACCTCCAATGGCATTTCCAGCGCCCCTCAGAAAAGCCTGAAGCGAATGACGGCTTCATTAGCAGAGATTGCAGTACATGATATTTGGCGTACGCACCACCCTCTGGATAAAAATTATACTTTCTACTCACACCCACATAGAAAATATTTAAGAATTGATTATTTGTTCACTGACTCAATGGGCTTAATAATCACTAAAAGCAGTCACATTTCCGCTATCACTTGATCCGATCACGCCCCAGTTGGGTGTACTATACAATGGCCCAGTGTCCCAATCACTCCTTTCATGTGGAGGATGGATGTTACGTTACTTGATGATCCGGTATTCAATTCTGATATCAGCAAGTCCCTAGTTGAATTCTTCCGCATCAATTCTGATGACCAGATGAAAGACACCACCATATGGGAGGCACACAAGTGCAGTATAAGAGGCCTACTGATCAAGCGGAGAGCAACACTTAAAAGATTGCGAAGAGAGCGTTATACCGCTCTACTGTCTCAAGTTGACAACTCCGAACAACTTCATAAGGCGAATCCGCAAGACGAGGTTGAACTGGCTCGGCTGACTCTAGCCAGACAAAATCTACTGCAGTTCCAGCAGGAAGAATATCAAAAACAGGCTCTCAAACTGAGACAACTATTTTTTGAGCAGGGGGACAAGCCTGGAAAGCTCCTTGCCAGGGCACTTGCGAGAAAAAAGCTGAAAGCATATGTGTGTCACATGAAGGACAAAGAAGGCAGGGGCAGAGCGGATGGAGAGTCCATAGCTGAGGTGTTTAGGGTCTATTACAGCTCCCTTTACAACTTACATAACTCAGATCGGCCGAGAGGGGATACCACCTCCAGGAGCCGGGAAAAAGAGCATATCCTCCAATACCTTGAGGTAATTGATCTTCCCAAACTCACAAATGAAGACACAGACTCACTGGAATCCCCATTTACAATTGAAGAAGTCCAAAAGGCCATTAAAGACCTTCCCTCGGGTAAGGCTCCGGGACCGGATGACTTTGGCCTAAAATATTACAAACATTATGCAGGCAATCTTGTCCCGGAGCTAACCAGTATGTTCAATTCACTGGCGGACGACCCGAGTCTCCCGGGCTCTATGCTAGAAGCCTACATCACGGTCCTACCCAAGCCTGGGAAATCCCCGGATAGACCAGAGAATTTCAGACCTATATCTTTACTTAATTCAGATGTAAAGATACTTGCAAAGGTCTTGGCCACCCGCATAAATAGATATCTCCCAGATCTAATCTCTACTGAACAAGTCGGGTTTATACCCAGGCGCGAGGCCAGGGATAACACCCTTAAAGTCCTACAGTTAATAACTCACGCCCATGTATATGATAAACCGCTTTCTCTGGTCACAACAGACGCAGAGAAAGCGTTCGACCGGGTCAACTGTTTATTCATTCGGCTAACACTACAAAAATTCGGCTTTGGACCCAGCTTCATAAACAAAGCAATGTCTCTTTACTCAACACCAAATGCAAGGGTGAGAGTAAATGGCATCCTCTCGGATACGTTCCTGATCATGAACGGGACGAGACAGGGGTGTCCCCTCTCGCCGCTTTTATTCGCCCTCACCATTGAAGTACTGGCGAGTAAAATCAGAGCCAACTCGGTGGTGAGGGGGTTGGTCGTTGGCAACACTTAGCATAAATTATCCATGTATGCCGACGATGTCCTCCTTACAATCTCAGACTCGGCTAGCTCCTTGGGAGCGGCAATGGCGGAGTTCGAAGCATACGGGAAGGTTTCGAACTTTCTCCTCAATCCCCAAAAAGCCGAGATCTTAAACATATCCGAACCAGCAGAGACCTTTGCCACCCTTGAGTCTAATTGCCCGATAAAGATTGCCACACATAAAATTAAATATTTAGGAATCACACTCACGTCCAACATACCAGAAATAGAGTACCTGAATTATAAAAATATCAGCGAGGAAATCTGCAAGGACCTATCCAATTGGATAAAAAAAAACATCTCCTGGATGGGCCGCATAGGGGTGGTGAAGATGAATATCTTGCCAAAGGTGCTGTATGTTATGCAGGCGATCCATGCGGCAGCGGCCTCCTAATACATCCAACAAATCCAATCTGCTATGGAGGCATATATCTGGAACGGGATCAGACGTATCAAAAAACAAACAATATACCTACTCAGAAACAACGGGGGCTGGGGATCCCCCTCTTGGGAGAGTATCAAAGAGCCATCTCTCTCCAGAGGGTTGTGGAGTGGTGCAGGAACTCTAATAACAAGAGGTGGATACAGATGGATAACGAGATCCTCAAACGCAAAAACGTAGGGGCTTTGGCATGGGTCTCGATGGGGAATCGACCGGAATCCGCTAAACTATATCCTATGATAGCTGAAACCTTTAAATCATGGGACAAATTACTGGCGGAGGGCACGTTCGTATCCACCCCTGCATCACCAAATACCCCGATAAGAGAAAACCCGGACCTGGGCATGGACATTAAATCACATGTTCAGGGGAGCTCTCATAGCCTGGCAGAAATAACCATTACCAATATCCTACAACAGGGCAAACTTAAACCACAGGCTGAGCTGGAGGAGTGGGACCGGACCATATTCACATCATGGTTTAGAGTCGCACAGATGTCTCACTACCTTGATACACACAAGGAACGGGGGGCAATGACCAGAGACAGGACACTATTTGAAATGTTGTGTGTTCTACAGCAAACACTGACACACCTCATCTCAAAACTTTACAAAATTTTACTGACAAGGGGGGGATCTGCGCTCCCATCGTACACTGTCGCTTGGCAGACCGAGCTTGGGGTGGAGATATCATCTAAAGAATGGACAAAGATCTTTGCAAGAGCCAAAAAGACTTCTGTCTCCGTGAAAGTGCAAGAAATGCACAATAAATACTTAAGCAGGTTGTACCTAACCCCTCAAAGACTGCACAAAATCTATCCTCACTCGAGTGGGGGGTGCTGGAGGGGCTGTGGAGAGGAGGGATCTCTCCGCCATATTTGGTGGACATGCCCTTACATACGACCGTTCTGGGAGGAGGTGCTGGGAGCAATGAGCAAAATTCTGAATGTTATAATCCCCCCAAAACCAACATACCTAATTTACCATGAGTTACCCAAGATAACAGGGGAAGATAAATACCTTCTGTTCCTACTAATGCTAAATGGAGCAAAAGCGCTTATTCCAGTCCATTGGAAGAGCCCGCAGGTTCCTAGTGTTCAGGAATGGAAAGCTAAAGTATGGGACCTGCTAAGATTGGAGCACTACCATTACCTAAAAACCGGCAAACTAGCCACGCATGAGATGATGATATTAACGTGGGAGGGTAGAGGTCTGTGACTTTCTGGCCCCTAGAAACAACTCATCATGCCTCACATCCCTTGTTCGATCCCATAGACTCCCTCCCTCCCCATTCATCTCCCCTTCCCCTCCTCCTCCCCCCCCCCCCCTCCGAGGGAGAGAGAGGGAGTTAAAACATCTTCTCCCCCCCCTTTTTTCTTTTTTTTTTTCTTCTCCCCCCCTCTCCCTTTATACCTTCCTTCTCTCCCCCTCCCTTCCCCTCGTTGCCCTTTTCTCCACTCCTCTTACTGTCGTCCTTTCGCTTCCGCACTCATCTGAGTGCAGACATCAGGTACTTCGATATATCCAGCTCTGTGTAAAATTTATGCTGGGTATTTTCAGTGTTACAGTTATCTTTATGCCTGATGTATAAATTTGTTTGCTTATAACTTGAATGCATCACTGGACTTTTAATGCAGCTATCATTAATGCTTGAGGGGACAAGCTCAAGAACGATGGATCAATGTAACGCATTTAATGACAAGAGTAGTGTTTGCTGTGATACTAATCAGAGACTTGTGTTCTTTTTACTACCTTCATGATATAATCGTATGCTAAATTTAGGATTCAAAAACTATGTGTTAATCTCTGTTTATGTTACTCTACCTTCATCACACTGTTATGATCAACGTTGTATAACTCTTGTCATCAAATAAAGCTTGTTTGAAAACCAAAAACCAAAACCAAAAAAAAAAACTTTTTTTTACTGTGAAATAATAGCAGTCAGTTTCCCTCACACGTGTGCGTTCCAGGTCCTGCCAGGGCACAGTGTCACACCAGTGCAAGTCATATCTGCTAAAACAGTAGTGTACATTTTAAAAAAACAAAAACCCTTACACTACCTGATCAATACAACATCATACCTGATGTTTTAAAGCACGTTATTCCAAACAATTTAGGAATGTTAGGTGATTTATGCCCTTTATGGATTAAAACCAGACTCTGCATCAACTATGTAATTTTACATGGGAGTTTGCCATGGATCCCCCTCCGGCATACCACAGTCCAGTTGTTAGTCCCCTTGAAACAACTTTTCCATCACTTTTGTGGCCAGAAAGAGTCCCTGTGGGTTTTAAAATTCGCCTGCCTGTTGAAGTCTATGGCGGTTCACCCGGTTTGCCGGTTTGAGAACTTTTGTGGAAGTTCGCGTTCGCCGTTCGCGAACGCAAAATTTTAGGTTTGCGACATCACTATATGTATGATAGTAGATTAGAATTACACAGTACTGATCAAAAAAGTGATCTGCTGACAGTATGATGTTGCACACATTAGCGTTGAATGATACACAATAGCTGATATAATATAATTCAATATACATCTGTACAAGGAATTGCAATAAGGCCCCTTTATTATATAATAAGTGAGAATAACGTGAACTGTTATCATTTGGTTTGTTCCTGCAGATGTGTGTTAGACATGTGCAATAGTTTAAATAAAAAGAGAGAAGCGGTCAACCTGGGAATGAACAATAGAATAATAGCTTGTTCTATGGCTAGTTACCACCCAAGAAGCAGCCTCTTTTTGCTCAACATGTGCAATTTCACAGAGAAGAACTTTCCTGAAGCATATCAGTCCGATCCTGACTTCACAGTACAGTCCACCCCCGAAATACCAGGCAATCCCTCTCTGAACAAGAGAAACAGCAAAACCCCAGATGTACGTTTCGGCCTATTGTGGGCCTCGTCAGTGAGGTGCAGCCATATCCCTCTAGGCACACTGAGCAACGGGTCCAAGTCTGGATTCCCGCATCACACTTAGGGAGACTTCCGAAAATGTCATCATTTGCATAAATAAAAAGAGAGAAGCGCTCAACCTGGGAACGAACAATAGCATAATAGCTTGTTCTATGGCAAGTTACCACCCAAGAAGCAGCCTCTTTTTGCAATAGTTTGTATATATACATATAAATATTTTTTAGACAAGACACTATGGTCTCTATTAGTTTAATCAATTTCTATACTAATGTATTTTTAGTTTTAATATGCACCAACATTTTTTTAACAAATAAGAGATATATAGTTCGTATGCTGCATGAAACTGTCATGTTACACCTATCCCTATTGTAAACACACACCATTTACTAAGTCATGTGACTAGTAAGGGTGTGTGTGTTTTTCTGGCTCTCCGATTGGTCAGCCATGTGTATATAATGTAGCAAGTAATTACCATTTTTATCAGCCAGAGGAAACAGTAATTTTACTGAGAAACGCGTCGCTGTATTTTATCTATGTGTTTAGTAAACACTAGTTTTTAAGTTACTTGCTATTTTTGATTCCACTTTTTTATTCACAATAACAAACCTTTGTTGTGACTGTTAACCACACCCTGAACTCTGCAAGCAAGCTGAAAGATACACCATACACCTGGTTTCACTTGATCGTGGAGGAGAGCTTGCCAGACAGCTCAGAGACTCTGACCTGCCTAGTCTGCACTACATTACAGTGCTAGACCACACGTGAGTGTAATTTATCCACCTATTAGCAAAATAATTTTATTCATACAGTATAATGCTATGTGGGGATTGTCTCTTATATTTATAGAGCACACATCAGAGTGAAACACACTCCTTGCATTTGTTCCTGTCATATATACCTAGAGAGAGTTCACCAGACAACTCAGAGGATCCGGTCTGCTTAGTTTGCACTACATTATAGTGCTTTAATACATGTGAGTGTATTTGCGTCACACTATATATCTAGCATATATCTGCAGAATCACGCTATGTTGGCGCCTTCTCTCTTTTCTATAAATACACAAATAAACCTTAAAAATGCCAATCTCATACATTTTATAATATACTGTCCCTTTAACTTTTTTGAGATGCCACTTAAATGTATGTGTTTGTTAAGGCTTCCAGGGAGTTACGTTGCTTATTTAGTCAGTGCAAGGATTACTGCGCCTGCCATGTGTGGCGAGATGAGAATGGAGTAGATTTTCTGAATTCTGTGCGCGTCAGCCGTTACGCTGTGTATTGGATACTTAATTGTGCGGCTGTTCTATGTTAGTCTATGGGAGTAAAAAATGCGGCTGACAGGTGAAATATACGCGCGTAACTTGTATGCTACGCTGTATATGTAATACCAAAATCACGTAAAAACAGGCGGTGCCAGCTTTTGCGGGCAACGCCTCATATGTAATGGAGCCCATTATTTTTATTTATTTCAATATATGGTTGATTATTTTCTTCTAACATGTAGAGTTTATTTTATAAAGTCATCACTGCCGATATCCATATATTTGTACCTCAAGCTCTTATGGAATAGTAAATGTTGTCCAGGTGGTATTTTATTATATTATTAGTATTTATAATGATGTATTATTACATTTCCCTAGGATACCAAGGTGCAAGTATAAAACATACATCCCAACATTGTCAGGGGAATAGATAAACCCTTTACAAAGATTCTATTAGAAATAAATGCTCACACGTTTGTGTTTTATAAATTAAACTATTAACATTTTATTCATCTAGTATAAAGAAAAGTATGAAATGTTTAAGAAGGTAAATGGGGTTTAGTGGGTGTGTTATTTTTATCATCCAATGGGTTCTTTGTAACACGTATAAATGTTTGTAACACCTGTAAGCTGTTATGG
The DNA here is from genome assembly GCF_027579735.1 of Bombina bombina. Classification (NCBI taxonomy): domain Eukaryota; kingdom Metazoa; phylum Chordata; class Amphibia; order Anura; family Bombinatoridae; genus Bombina; species Bombina bombina. The sequence continues at coordinate 103,247,655 of NC_069501.1, forward strand.
TCTAGGATTACGGCTTTGTGTCTTTGCCGAAACGCGTAAGACCGGCTTTTTCTACTACCTTTTTACCTTGATGCCCGTGTATTTTTAAATCTGAATAAAGCTGATGAACTATTTTTTATTGGAAAACTGCTGTTTTGGATCATTTTTTTCTTATACCTATTGGGAGGAATAGGAGTCCTCCTATCCTGTTTCTACAGTGTTTTTCCCAGCCTGAAGATTTGGTCCCTATCGATATACCAAGCAGAGCAGCGTACAGCGGTTGGAAGTGGAGACGCAGCAAGCGCATGTCACATGGGTACCTGACATCACCCGGAAGTGCTATGGAACCTCATGCTGGTCTAGATGCCGCGGAGGAGTGGATGCACTGATGCTGGTGTTTGCCTCAAAAAACGAGCGGTGACTGGGGTGAGCTACTATTATTTCCTGTTGTGAATGGGGTGAGGCCAGAAGGCTGTGTATTGCTGAGTCCCCAGCCAGATGTTCATATGCTGGCCTTCCTCGGAGTGGTGAGTTGGTTGAACCTGTGACACTGCCATAATACCGCTGTATGCTTATGCTTTATGTAGCTGTGAAGGCTTGGATTATTTGGGATTTGATGCATATCTTGCTGCTTAATCGTGTGACGTAAGGACTGCACTTTCTTCTTTTTTATCCTGTCATCTCCTACTTCCTTGCGTCCCTAGCTATTGCAGTTTGGCTGGTTATTTGTCTGGACTGTGTTTTTTTTACTCTTATCTGACATGGAGGTGTCAGGGGAACAGCAACATGTATATTTTTCTCTGGCAACAGTGGATGATGAGGACTTAGTGGGCCTTGAATTGGAAGACTTTTTCACCTTGGATAATACTATAATACTAAATTAAGTGATCTTTTCCACTCTTTGGAGCTTTTAAGGCTCAAGGAACTAAGACTGAAATTGGACACATGGATAATGAATAAGTATGTTTCTTTAAATATGATTCCCAGGGGCCTTAGGGTCAAAAAATTCCCTACTTTTGAGGTTCATGATAAAACATTTATTAATGAATGGAACTCTATACTATCAAAATGCTCTATCAGGCTTATGCTTATCAAATATAGATCTGAGCAATTGACTGCTGTTAGGAATGATATAGTCACTTTACAACAAGAATTAAATGGGCATCAGATGGATGCTGCATATGGTGAATATGACAAAATGTTGCAAGATGTGATTGAAACCAATAAGAAAGAAATCATTCAGTCCAAACATGTAAAATTTTTGCGTGACCAGAAAGATTATTCCACAGGGAATGTCTTTATCTGGTATAGAGAGCATAGACATAAACAAGCCTGGCAGATTCAAGGTGGGGAAGGTGATTCTGATACTGGGAATGTTGAGGGTACTAAGGGCAATAAACGTAGGAAGTGGAGAAGAAGGTACAAAAATAATAAAAAGAAGGTTACCTTTAAAGAAGGTGGCAATGTAAGTATGGATGAGGAATCTTTGTCCAACTTTTCCACCTCCTACGAGGAAGGCTCTAGCTCTGAAAATGATTATGAGGGAAAGATGCCGCCCTAATAGCAATATAAGTAATGTTGTGATCGATGGACAACAGGTACCTACTCAGAATATAAACAATGTAGCTCAACATAACATGAGCACTATACCTACCATCACTCACAGTGTTAAAAATGCAGGGGCAATGCCTAAAAAGATCAGTAAAGATACCCCTATTGATAGAGATCCACATGTACCCAATACCCAATTAAATACCACTACTAATACCAACATGGCTGAAAATAGTACTGGCAATCATAATGTGGGACCCCCTTTGGGTCAAGTTTTTCGGTCAGCCATGAAAGCCAAGGGGGGAGGAGGGGGGCAGGATCATATAGGGAATCAGAGGGGCATGAACAGATATGCCCTCAGGGATCTGCCCAAGAAGTGAAGGATAATTTGGTGATTAATGTTTCCTCCTATGTTCTTAATGAATCTGAAATTCAGATACTTAATAAAGGTCTTGGTTTTTGTCCAGATAGGAAATTTGATGTTTTCCAAACCATTTTGGATCTTAACAGGTTCATTAGGAATCTTACCCTTCGCAGACATTTTAAGAACACTGATTATGCAGGTGATTTGGATAAGGCTGACTCTGGTGAGGGTCATAATGGTGCTGGTTCCCTTTTTCTATTTCGTGATATGTGTGACTTAGTCTCATTACATGAATTAGAACAGGAACAACATGTTGATACTTTTTCAACTAACTTTTGTCCTCCTAAGTTTAAAACTAAATCAAGTTTTTACCCTGTTCACTCAAGGGGTAAAGTTTTCACAGGAGGGTTGTTGAGGACCTTAAAGCATTGGATAAGTCTGTTGGTAGTAATTATTCAAACTTACCACGAAAGGAAAAAGAGGCCATAAATTCACTCCAAAATAACCTATCCACAGTCATTAAAAACTCTGATAAGGGTGGCAACATCGTGTTTATGGATAGACATATGTATATATCTGAGGCACTACGCCAAATTGATAATCCAATTTCTTATAGAAAACTGAGTGGAAACCCGACTAACCACTTTCAGAGTAAACTTAGAACCTTATTGGATGATGGCCTATATTTTGGTATCATTGACAGTGATACCTTTGATTTCCTTTATGTCTCTAATCTGATAACTCTAATCTTCCATCACCTGCCTAAGACAACACAAGAGTCTCAAAGATATAAAAGGCAGACCCATTGTTGCTGGGATCGGTTCTTTATTTGAACATCTGTCAGAGTGGGTTGACAGCATCCTCCAACCATTGGTTATGTCTCTCCCCATCCCACTTGCTTAATATTCTGGAGTCTGTGCAGGTGATGGAGGATTGGAGTTGGTTTACTGTGGACGTGGTAGCGTTGTATACCTCTATCCCCCATGACCTAGGTTTGGAGGCTGTTCTCTTTTTTCTAAACCTTCTAACTGATTATTCGGAGGAAACGAAGGAGTTTATTATTAGGAGTATTCGGCTTCTATTGGAGTGTAACTATTTCCTGTTTGAGGGAACACACTACATGCAACTGAAGGGTACGGCCATGGGGGCCAAGTTTGCCCCCTCATATGCAAACTTATTTATGGGCTGGTTTGAGTACAAATATATTTTCGTTGCGGGTGGTGTGTTCTCTCATAGGATTATGGTTTACAAACGCTTTATAGATGATCTTATATTTATCACTGATCTCTCATCTACTGAAGCAGCACAGTTTGTAAATGATCTTAACTCATGACTTCCTGATATTCAATTCACCTCTGAATGAATAAAAATAAGATACATTTTTTGGATGTGGAGCTAATGATGGATGTGGGTTCTGTTAATATTGAGACCCAGTTATACTGCAAACCGATTGCGGGTAATTCTTTACTCCATTCATCGAGCTCTCACCCTAAACATGTTTTTCAGGGCATTGCTAAAGGTCAATTTCTAAGAACTAGAAGGATTTGTTCTAGTGATCAAGCCTTTGAGTCCGAATGTTTAAATTTAAGGTTAAGACTACGCACCCGTGGTTACAGTGACAGGGTAATTAATCAGGCCTATGATTCTGCTAAAAAAACTGATAGAAAATGTCTGCTTATGGGGAGCCATAGGACGAAACATAGGACTAGGGATACTGAATCTAAACCTAACTTTATCACCAAATATTCCAATCAGTATTACACTATTTGTAATATTATTCAGAAATATTTGCCTATTCTTTATGGTGATGATCTACTTAAGGACATTGTGAGCCAGGGATGTAGATTTACCTATAGGAGAAATCTTACCCTGGGTAATTTGGTCTCACCTAGCTCATTACGTAAGCCTGCTAGCCAAAGCTCTTGGTTGAGACACAATGGTACCTATAAATGTGGAAAGAACTGCAAGGCCTGTGAACATATTAAGACCGGCAGCTCAATTAGTTCCTATGTGACTAATCAAGTCTTTGATACCAGAGGATGTGTCAAGTGTTCTTCCACATTCGTGATTTACCTTGTGGGTTGCACGTATCACAAATTATAGTACGTGGGTATGACTACCCGTGAAGTTTGTACTCGGATACCTGAACACCTAGGGTACGTCAGGAATAAGGTCCACTGTTCTGAACTTGTCAGCCACTTTATTGAGGTCCATGGTGGTGATGTGTGCAGTTTCCAGTGGAATGCCATAGAAAGCATAAAAAAACCCCTAGGGGTGGAGATAAGTGGCCTATTTTGGCCAGGCATGAGGTCTATTGGATCCACAAGTTATGCACACTCACGCCAGAAGGCTTCAATTCTGAAAATGATTTAATTAATTTTTGGGAAAACTAATTATACTTTCTTTTTATGCATTTCTGAATTGTTTTTTCTATGTAATTATTTTAGGGTGATTAATTTGTTATCTACATTATTTATTTATTCGCTATATATACAAATCAACTTATTGTATGTTGATTGATTTATTATTATTGTTGTATTAATAGCATTTACAATGTACTCTATGATAGGTGATTATCAAGTTTTTCATATATATATACTTTTTCACCCTTATTGTTACATTTGATGAAATCCGCATATTTATATCTTAGCATATCTAAATTTGTTTTCCTGTAATTGCTTGATTTTTTTGAAAATTATTTTCTGATGTTACATGTACATATTCATTTTTTGTTTTTGCACAAATTACTTTGTTCATCATTTATTTAATCTATATCCTTTTGCTGTGATTTTGTTTTGTATTTGACATATTCATGAATTTGTAGCTACATTATCTGTATATTTATTAGGTTATATTAGGTGCTTATTTGGTTTTTGTGTGATTCAATTTATATTTATTGCTGTTCCCCTTTAAGAAGGTAAATGGGGTTTAGTGGGTGTGTTGTTTTTATCATCCAATGGGTTCTTTGTAACACGTATAAATGTTTGTAACACCTGTAAGCTGTTATGGTCTAGGATTACGGCTTTGTGTCTTTGCCGAAACACGTAAGACCTGCTTTTTCTACTACCTTTTTACCTTGGTGCCCGTGTATTTTTAAATCTGAATAAAGCTGATGAACTATTTTTTATTGGAAAACTGCTGTTTTGGATCGTTTTTTTCTTATACCTATAGGGAGGAATAGGAGTCCTCCTATCCTGTTTCTACAGTGTTTTTCCCAGCCTGAAGATTTGGTCCCTATCGATATACCAAGCAGAGCAGCGTACAGCGGTTGGAAGGGGAGACACAGCAAGCGCATGTCACATGGGTACCTGACGTCACCCGGAAGTGCTATGGAACCACGCGCTGGTCTAGATGCCGAGGAGGAGTGGATGCACTGATGCTGGTGTTTGCCTCAAAAAACGAGCGGTGACCGGGGTGAGCTACTATTGTTTCCTGTTGTGAATGGGGTGAGGCCCGAAGGCTGTGTATTGCTGAGTCCCCAGACGGATGTTCATATGCTGGCCTTCCTCGGAGTGGTGAGTCGGTTGAACCTGTGATACTGCCATAATACCGCTGTATGCTTGTGCTTTATGTAGCTGTGAAGGCTTGGATTATTTGGGATTTGATGCATATCTTGCTGCTTAATCGTGTGACGTAAGGACTGCACTTTCTTCTTTTTTATGAAATGTTTGTGTAACAGCTTAATGCATTAAATGCACCTGATTGGAGTTGTATTTGATGCACTTTTCATGTGAAATAGATAGAGTAGGAACCTCAGGCTGCTTAACACACAGGTGATACAAGTGGCACACATTAACCAAATTCACTATTTTCATTTTAAGACACTTTACATATAGTGTGAGCTCCAATTGTTTTAATATGGCAAATAGGACTTTCAATGGGACATCAACTGTTTCATAGTTAAAGGGCCACTAAACCCAAAATCTTTCTTTCATGATTTAGATAGAGAATAGAAATTTAAACAACATTACAATTTACTTCCATTATTTATTTTGCTTCACTTTTTAAATATCCTTAGTTGAAGAAAAAGCAATGCACATGGTGAGCCAATCACACGAGGCTTCTATGTGCAGCAACCAATCAGCAGCTAGTGGGCATATCTAGATATGCTTTTCACCAAAGAATATCAAGATAATAAAACAAATTAGATAATATAAGTAAATTAGAAAGATGTTTAAAATTGCATTCTCTTTCTAAATCATAAAAGAAAAAATGTGGGTGGAATGTCCCTTTAATGTTACGGCACTGAAACAAAGGCTAACTCAATCACTGTAGCCTTTATCAATACATTAGTATTTACTATAGAATTCTCTTTTTTAATAATAATAAACATTAATTAAATAAGAAATTCAAGAGATTTCAACAACTGTACAGCAATATTTAAATATATATTTTTTCTTTAACCACTGTACATATATGTTTGAGCTCCAGCTTAAACAAAGGCTAACTCAACCACAGTTGTTCCTTTTTCAACACAATATTATTTACTACAACTTGCACTTTTTTAAAATGATATTTATTAAATTAAAAAAATAAAGGACTATGTATATTTACAGAGAGACATATATACATATAATAACAAAGCACAGGGCAGTATGTACAGAAGGACATATCGTACATAGAATGACAAAGCACAGGGTAGTATGTACAGAGGGACATATATACATATAATAACAAAATACAGGGAAGTATGTACAGAGACATATAGTGTACAGATTAACAAAGCACAGGGTAGTATTTACAAAGAGATATATATATAGTACATAGAATAACAAAGCACAGGGCAGTATGTACAGCGAGACATATAGAAGATAGAATAACAAAGCACAGGGAAGTATATACAGAGACAAATAGTACATAGAATTACAAAGCAAAGGGCAATATATACAGAGACATATAGTACATAGAATAACTAAACAAAATGGCAGTATGTACAGAGACATATATATTAAATATAATAACAAAGCACAGGGCACTATGTACAGACATGGATAGAACTTTCAGGAAGCAGGCACGGATAGCTCTTTCAGGAGGCAGGCACAGATGGAATGTGCAGGAGGCAGGCATGGATGGAACTTGCAGGAGGCAGGCACGGATGGAACGTGCAGGAGGCAGGCACAGATGGAACGTGCAGGAGGCAGGCACGGATGAAATGTGCAGGAGGCAGGCACGGATGGAATGTGCAGGAGGCAGGCACGGATGGAACGTGCAGGAGGCAGGCACGGATTGAATGTGCAGGAGGCAGGCACAGATGGAATGTGCAGGAGGCAGGCACAGATGGAATGTGCAGGAGGCAGGCACAGATGGAATGTGCAGGAGGCAGGCACGGATGAAATGTGCAGGAGGCAGGCACAGATGGAATGTGCAGGAGGCAGGCACAGATGGAATGTGCAGGAGGCAGGCATGGATGGAATGTGCAGGAGACAGGCACAGATGGAATGTGCAGGAGGCAGGCACGGATGGAACGTGCTGGAGGCAGGCACAGATGGAATGTGCAGGAGGCAGGCATGGATGGAACGTGCAGGAGGCAGGCATGGATGGAATGTGCAGGAGGCAGGCACAGATGGAATGTGCAGGAGGCAGGCACGGATGGAATGTGCAGGAGGCAGGCACAGATGGAATGTGCAGGAGGCAGGCACAGATGAAATGTGCAGGAGGCAGGCACAGATGGAATGTGCAGGAGGCAGGCACGGATGGAATGTGCAGGAGGCAGGCATGGATGGAATGTGCAGGAGGCAGGCACGGATGGAACGTGCAGGAGGCAGGCACGGATGGAACGTGCAGGAGGCAGGCACGGATGGAATGTGCAGGAGGCAGGCACAGATGGAATGTGCAGGAGGCAGGCACAGATGGAATGTGCAGGAGGCAGGCATGGATGGAAAGTGCAGGAGGCAGGCATGGATGGAACTTGCTGGAGGCAGGCAAGGATGGAACTTGCTGGAGGCAGGCAAGGATGGAACTTGCTGGAGGAAGGCAAGGATGGAACTTGCTGGAGGCAGGCAAGGATGGAACTTTCAGGAGGCAAGATAGGTACAACAACAAGCTGGCAGTAGAGGTAGAAAGGCAGAGTCCAAAAACAGGTACTGAAGAGGATTGTACGGAATCTGACTGTAGATGACTTATTGAGTAGAAGAATTATAGAGCAGACTGTATATGGCTCTTCGTCTGAAGTTTTTAAGCAGGACATTCTGATGCAAGTTGATGTCCCCTTCAGTGCTATACTTGGTACTTTCCAACTTCTGCCTGGTTAAATCTATAATCATCACTTTCTCTGTAATAAAAACAAATAGTCTTAAAATAGAAAGATTTCTATTCAGTTAATCTAATAGCCCTATTAAAATAAAAATCCCCCCCCCCCCAAAAAAAACCCTAGCCTAAACTAAACTACCAATAGCCCTTAAAAGGGCATTTTGCGGGGCATTGCCCCAAAGTAATCAGCTCTTTTACCTATAAAAAAAATACAAACAACCCCCCCCAACAGTAAAACCCACCACCCACATGACCAACCCCCCAAATAAAACCCTATCTAAAAAACCTAAGCTCCCCATTGCCCTGAAAAGGGCATTCGGATGGGCATTGCCCAAAGTCCCTAACCTAAAAATAAAACCCACCCAACACACCCTTAAAAAAACCTAACACTAACCCCCTGAAGATCGACTTACCGGGAGACGTCTTAATCCAAGCCGGGCGAAGTGGGCCTCCAGACGGGCAGAAGTCTTCATCCAGATGGCATCTTCTATCTTCATCCATCCGGCCCAGAGCGGGTCCATCTTTAAGACATCCGACATGGAGCATCCTCTTCATCCGACGACTAACACAGAATTAAGGTACCTTTAAGTGACGTCATCCAAGATGGTGTCCCTTAGATTCGGATTGGCTGATAGAATTCTATCAGCCAATCGGAATTAAGGTAGAAAAAATTGCGAGCTCAATCCTATTGGCTGATTGGATCAGCCAATAGGATTGAACTTCAATCCTATTGGCTGATTGCATCAGCCAACAGGATTTTTTTCTACCTTAATTCTGATTGGATGATAGAATTCTATCAGCCAATCGGAATCTAAGGGACGCCATCTTGGATGACGTCACTTAAAGGTACCTTCATTCTGTGTTAGTCGTCGGATGAAGAGGATGCTCCGCGTCGGATGTCTTGAAGATGGACCCGCTCTACGCCGGATGGATGAAGATAGAAAATGCTGTCTGGATGAAGACTTCTGCCCGTCTGGAGGACCACTTCACCTGGCTTGGATGAAGAACTCTCCCGGTAAGTCGATCTTCAGGGGGTTAGTGTTAGGTTTTTTTAAGGGTGTATTGGGTGGGTTTTATTTTTAGGTTAGGGACTTAGGGTGGCAAAAGAGCTAACTGCCCTTTTAAGGGCAATGCCCATCCAAATGCCCTTTTCAGGGCAATGGGGAGCTTAGGTTTTTTTAGATAGGGTTTTATTTGGGGGGTTGGTTGTGTGGGTGGTGGGTTTTACTGTTGGGGGGGTTGTTTGTATTTTTTTTTACACGTAAAAGAGCTGATTATTTTTGGGCAATGCCCCGCAAAAGGCCCTTTTAAGGGCTATTGGTAGTTTAGTTTAGGCTAGGGTTTTTTTTTATTTTGGGGGGGCTTTTTATTTTAATAGGGCTATTAGATTAGGTACAATTAGTTTAAATTTCTGTAATTTGTTTATTATTTTCTGTAATTTAGTGTTTGTTTTTTGTGTACTTTAGCTAATTTAATTTATTTAATTTAGGAAATTGTATTTGATTTAATTTATTTAATTATAGTAAAGTGTTAGGTGTTAGTGTAACTTAGGTTAGGTTTTATTTTACAGGTAAATGTGTATTTATTTTAGCTAGGTAGTTATTAAATAGTTAATAACTATTTAGTAACTATTGAACCTAGTTAAAATAAATACAAACTTGCCTGTAAAATAAAAACAAACCCTAAGCTAGCTACAATGTAACTATTAGTTATATTGTAGGTAGCTTAGGGTTTATTTTATAGGTAAGTATTTAGTTTTAAATAGGAATAAATTAGTTAATAATTGTAATTTTATTTAGATGTATTTAAATTTTATTTAAATTAGTGCGTGTTAGGGTTAGGTTTAGAGGTTAATAACTTTAATATTGTGGCGGAGACGTTGGGGGCGGCAGCTTAGGGGTTTATAAGTATAATGTAGGTGGCAGCGGTGTCTGGAGCGGCAGATTAGGGGTTAATAATATAATGTAGGTGTCGGCGATGTCAGGGGCAGCAGATTAGGGGTTAATAAGTGTAAGATTAGGGGTATTTAGACTCGGGGTTCATGTTAGGGTGTTAGGTCAGGTGTAAACATAACTTTTATTTCCCCATAGAAATCAATGGGGCTGCGTTACTGAGCTTTACGCTGCTTTTTGGCAGTTAGATTTTTTTTTCAGCCGGCTCTCCCCGTTGAATCCTATGGGGAAATCGTGCACGAGCACGTTACACCAGCTCACCGCTACCGTAAGCAGCGCTGGTATTACAGTGAGATGTAGAGCTAAATTTTGCTCAACGCTCACTTTTTGTCTTTTAACGACGGGTTTCTGAAAACTCGTTATATCAGCGCTGCAGGTAAGTGAGCGGTGAGTTAAAACTGCTCGTTAGCAACGCACAGCATCTAATGCACAACTCGAAATCTAGGCGACAGGCTTTATAATGTGTATGTGACATTAAAAGGACATTTACATACCAAACACAGACTTTATAATGTGTATGTGAGATTAAAGGGACATTTACATACCAAACACAGACTTTATAATGTGTATGTGAGATTAAAGGGACATTTACATACCAAACAACAGACTTTATAATGTGTATGTGAGATTAAAGGGACATTTACATACCAAACACAGACTTAATAATGTGTATGTGAGATTAAAGGTACATTTACATACCAAACACAGACTTTATAATGTGTATGTGAGATTAAAGGGACATTTACATCCCTTTAACGTTTTTTCAATATACTGGTATGCATTTCTTTCTCTGCATTTCAAGCCCTGGTTGTTATGCATTTCCTCTGATGTCTGAATTTATTACTTTTTCTGTATAATTGTTATCAGCTCCATTGTATAATTTCTGTATGCATCCCCCAGCCATTTGCTCACCCCCCCATCTAATTTACAAGTGTGTAACCCCAGTCTTCCTAACTAGTCTACTTGTAACACAGCTGCCTTGAATCAAATAATTCCAACCCTAATTTTACTACTATATACAGCTGAGAGCTGGCTCTGAGGCCTTGGCTCTGAATTATAAGTGGCCGAGTTAAGAAATGAAGTTTAGAAACTGGAGGGGAAACTGCAGACCCCACTAACAGGTAATCCTTACTAACTGTACACCTGCACAATGCTCTCTATGTCCTTTCTGATCTTTCTGTCTGCCATCTTCCTAAAACTCACTGCATGCCCTTATAACATCAATAATCCCCACACTATCCTTATCTCTCCCTCCCTCCTCTCATCCCCTATGCTGTCCTCTCATGAACTACTCTGTTTCCTTAGCAATACTTCCCCATCTTACTCTCCTGTATCTAGTCATACCCGCTCCTACAAGTCTCACTCTCACCTTCTGTCACTCTCACTGTTACTACTGCTTGCTTCTGGTGACATCTGTCCTAACCCTGGCCCTGCAGCAATCACCACACTCTTACACTCTCGCTCAGTCCCCCACAATACAAACTCAAGGTCACGCAATCCCAACAATCTCATCTCCATTAACCCACAGCGCTTATCCCCTCTCTTTTCTTGTGCCCTCTGGAATGCACGCTCTGTCTGCAACAAACTTACAACTGTTCATGACCTGTTTGTTTCTAACGCTTTCAATCTTCTAGCAATTACTGAAACCTGGCTTTCTTCCTCTGACACTGCTTCCATTGCTGCTCTAACGCACGGCGGTCTCCACTTTAGCCACACACCTAGGCCAGGTGGTGGTGTTGGAATCTTAGTGTCCCCTTCCTGCTCCTATCAGCACCTCCATCCTCATCCAACTCTCTCCTTCTCCTCCTTTGAAGTCCATTGCATCCGCATGTTCTCCCCCCTCTCCCTCAAGGTGGCAGTTATCTATCGCCCCCCTGGACCAACCTCCCAATTCCTCAACAACTTTGCTGCCTGGCTTTCTCCCTTTCTCTCTACAAATACACCTGCTCTAATCTTAGGGGACTTCAAAATCCCCATTGATAACCCATCTACCCCTGCTGCCTCTAAACTTCTCTCACTCTCAAACTCCTTTAGTCTTTCACAATCCACCCTATTCCCTACTCACCGTGACGGACACTCTCTTGAACTGGTATTCTCCTACCTCTGCTCCCCTTCTGATGTCACCTGTCGCCCATTTCCCATCTCAGACCACCATCTGCTCACCTATAATCTCAATGTACAGGCTAAACCTATTTCTACCCCCTGCCTCCGCACCTGTAGAAATCTGCACACTGTGGATCCTCTCCAACTTTCTAACCTTATTAAAAAACGCCTTCCCCACACTTCCACGGTATCCTGCCCTGACCTTGCTACAAACCACTATAACAATACTCTCTCCTCTGCACTCGACGTCGTCAGCTTCAGCCCTGGCACTCTCAGCAAACACGCTATCTACAAAAATGCTCCCGTGCTGCTGAACGTGCCTGGAGGAAATCCCGCTCTGAACACGATTTCCTACACTATAAGTTCATTCTTTATTCTTACTCCTCTGCCCTTCACTTAGCCAAGCAAAACTACTTCTCTTCTCTCATATCTTCTCACTCCTCAAACCCTAAACGTCTCTTCTCCACTTTCAACACTCTCCTCTATCCACCTGCACCACCCCCCTCATCTGACTTTAGTGCTCAAGACTTGGCAGATTACTTTTTCAACAAAACACTTACCATCAGAAGCAACATCCCACCACAAGACGGCAACCTTTCATCTCCGCTCCCGGTCACCCCCTCCAACACTCTCAGTACCTTCCCCCCAAACACTGAGAATGAAGTGAGTTCCCTAATATCTTCCTCACACCTCACTACATGCCCCCTTGACCCTATCCCTTCACATCTAATACCCTCTCTGTCCTCTACCCTCACACCAGCTCTTACTCACATATTCAACCGATCCCTTACTACTGGTTCATTTCCATCATCCTTCAAACATGCAAAGGTCACCCCCATCCTCAAAAAACCCTCCCTCAACCCCAATTCTCCTGGAAACTACCGCCCCATATCACTACTTCCGCTAGCTTCTAAAGTCCTGGAAAAACTAGTTTTCGATCGCCTAACACACTTCCTATCCTCCAACTAATTGCTTGACCCCCTGCAATCTGGCTTCCATCCCCAACACTCAACTGAGACTGCCCTCACCAAGGTTACTAACGATCTTCTTTCTGCTAAAAACAATGGCCACTATTCTATACTTATCTTACTTGACCTGTCTGCTGCCTTTGACACTGTTGACCATCCCCTCCTCCTACGGACTCTCAGCTCCCTTGGACTCTGTGACATTGCCCTCTCCTGGATCCACTATTATCTCTCTAATAGGTCCTTTTCTGTCTCATTTGCTGGTGACTCATCCTCTCCACTGCCTCTGCCTGATGGAGTACCTCAAGGCTCTGTTCTAGGCCCTCTACTCTTCTCTATTTATACTTCCTCACTGGGTAAACTTATTAGTAGCTATGGCTTCAACTATCACCTCTATGCTGATGATACCCAGATCTACCTATCCACCCCTGCACTCTCTCCTTCTGTCCTTTCCCACATCAGCGGCTGCTTATCTGGCATTTCTTCCTGGATGGCCTCTCACCACCTAAAAATCAACATGTCCAAGACTGAGCTTCTTCTAATCCCCCCAACTAATTCTACTCCAGTTTCTAACTTTACTATCACTGTCGGTGACACCACTATCTCCCCATCACCCCAAGTCCGCTGCCTTGGAGTTACACTCGACTCCAATCTGTCCTTCATACCCCACACCCAATCGCTCTCTTCATCCGGTCGCAACCACCTACGCAATATCTCCAAAATTCGTCCTTTTCTGAGTGCTGAAACTACTAAACAGCTAATCCATTCCCTAGTAATTTACCGGCTTGACTACTGTAACAACCTACTAACTGGCCTTCCTCTCTCCCGCCTCTCCCCCCTTCAATCCATCCTAAATGCCTCTGCTAGGCTAATCCACCTTTCCCGGCGCTCTGTATCTGCCGCACCCCTCTGTGAGTCCCTTCACTGGCTCCCCATTCACAGCAGAATTAAATTCAAAATTCTCACTTTGACCTACAAAGCCCTTACCAATGCAGCTCCCCCATACCTGTCCTCACTCATCAACAAATATACTCCAGCCCATCCCCTAAAATCCAACAATGATTTACTCCTTGCCTCTTCTACCATAACCTCCTCTCATGCTAGACTACAGGACTTCTCTCGTGCGGCACCAACCCTCTGGAACGCACTTCCTCGTGCTGTCAGACTTTTCCCCAACCTCTCCTCCTTTAAACGCTCCCTAAAGACCTTCTTGTTCAGGGAAGCCTATAACCAAATCAGTAACTAATTAATTCCACTTGCCTAATAGTTGCCCTCATCTAACTTCACACTAACATCATTCCCACCTTTGCAGTCCCCACCTCCTGTTTCTCACCCTCCTACCTATTTAGATTGTAAGTTCCCACGGGAACAGGGCTCCCGATTCCTCCTGTATTTGTTTGTTAAATTTTGTCTGGTGTCTCATATTATACTGTCCTTTTATCTTTGTTACATATGAACAGCGCTGTGGAATCTGTTGGCGCTTTATAAATAAAGAATAATAATAATAATAATTTACATACCAAACACAGACTTTATAATGTATATGTGAGATTAAAGGGACATTTACATACCAAACACAGACTTTATAATGTATATGTGAGATTAAAGGAACATTTACATACCAAACACAGACTTTATAATGTGTATGTGAGATTAAAGGAACATTTACATACCAAACACAGACTTTATAATGTATATGTGAGATTAAAGGTACATTTACATACCAAACACAGACTTTATAATGTATATGTGAGATTAAAGGGACATTTACATACCAAACACAGACTTTATAATGTGTATGTGTGATTACAGGGACATTTACATACAAAACACAAACTTTATAATGTGTATGTGAGATTAAAGGGACATTTACATACCAAACACAGACTTTATAATGTATATGTGAGATTAAAGGGACATTTACATACCAAACACAGACTTTATAATAGAAAGAGAAATGGAGAGGGCGCCACATAGCGTGATATTGTTTCACAAAGGATGATACAACAAGCAAAATGGTAATGCGCTTACCGGAGACTGTGGTACTGTGCTGTGACCAGTACTGAATCGCCTGCTAGCACTTAAGTCAGTGGCTAGTACACTGTCAGATATGATTCCTCCCGGGGCTTTCTCCTGGGGCCAAGGAATTGTGCTGTAGGCGTTTTTGTGTCCAGCAACTATGGTGTGTTGCTCAATTGGATTTAAACCATAAAATAGAGTGTACAACTTCCAAAGTTTAAAAGAATTTCAAATCAGCTTTATTATAACGCGTTTCTCAACCGCCAAGGGTCGTTTCTTCAGATATCAAAGCGAAGAAACGACCCTTGGCGGTTGAGAAACGCGTTATAATAAAGCTGATTTGAAATTCTTTTAAACTTTGGAAGTTGTACACTCTATTTTATGGTTTAAATCCAATTGAGCAACACACCATAGTTGCTGGACACAAAAACGCCTACAGCACAATTCCTTGGCTCCAGGAGAAAGCCCCGGGAGGAATCATATCTGACAGTGTACTAGCCACTGACTTAAGTGCTAGCAGGCGATTCAGTACTGGTCACAGCACAGTACCACAGTCTCCGGTAAGCGCATTACCATTTTGCTTGTTGTATCATCCTTTGTGAAACAATATCACGCTATGTGGCGCCCTCTCCATTTCTCTTTCTAAAATAGTGATATCCCTGCTCTCTGGGAACAAGAGGAGCTGCCTACACAGGAACATTTGGACGAACAAGACCACCAGACCGATATAGGACTGTCATTATTTCATCTTAGAGTCGATAACCGAGTAAGACATAATCGGCAAGAACGGAGTAACTATCTGTGGGACCTTTTATTGTTTTTTTGGGGTTCCTATCATTATTTGCATTTTGCATGTTTTGTATTATTTATAGCAGCGCGCCTTCGTATCTCCTAGTGAGATACTACAACAGACTTTATAATGTGTATGTGAGATTAAAGGGACATTTAAATACCAAACACAGACTTTATAATGTGTATGTGAGATTAACCCTTTAAGGACGCTGCTTTCAGTTTGCTCAATTGTTTTATGCCGGAAAAATTCTGTCATATGTCCTTAAGAGGTTAAAGGGACATTTAAATACCAAACACAGACTTTATAATGTGTATGTGAGTTTAAAGGGACATTTACATACCAAACACAGACTTTATAATGTGTATGTGAAATTAAAGGGACATTTACATACCAAACAGACTTTATAATGTGTATGTGAGATTAAAGGGACATTTACATACCGAACACAGACTTTATAATGTGTATGTGAGATTAAAGGGACATTTACATACCAAACAACAGACTTTATAATGTGTATGTGAGATTAAAGGGACATTTACATACCAAACACAGACTTTCTAATGTATATGTGAGATTAAAGGGACATTTACGAATGGCTAGATTACTAGTTTTTTTGGTAAAGCCGTGCGTTGCTAACAAGCCTTTTTTTTCCAGCGCTGATTTTAAACAACGCTGGTATTACAAGTTTTCTGAATGGCTGAGTTAGACTCAGAAAAGTGAGCGTTGAGCAAATTTAGCTCCACTTCTCAATGTAATACCAGCGCTGCTTACGGTAGCGGTAAACTGGCTAAAACGTGCTTGTGCAAGATTTCCCCATAGGAAACAATGGGGCTGAGACGGCTGGAAAAAAAAAACCTTACACCTGCAAAAAAAAAACAGCCCCATTGTTTCCTAAGGGAAATACTTTCTAAGTCTACACATAACCTTACACTTATTAACCCCTAATCTGCCGCCCTCCGCATCCTCGCCACATACATTATATTATTAACCCCTAATCTGCTGCTCCGGACACCGCCGCCACCTACGTTATACCTATGAACCCCTAATCTGCTGCCCCTAACACTGCCGCCACCTACATTATATATATATTAACCCCTAATCTGCGGCCCCCAATGTCGCCGCCACATACCTACAATTATTAACCCCTAATCTGCCGCCCCCCACGTCGCTGCTACTATATTAAATGTATTAACCCCTAAACCTAAGTCTAACCCTAACCCTAACCCCCCCTAACTTAAATCTATTTTTAATAAATATAAATAAAATTACTATAATTAAATAAATTATTCCTATTTAAAACTAAATACTTACCTATAAAATAAACCCTAATATAGCTACAATATAACTAATAGCTACATTATAGCTATTTTAGGATTTATTTTTATTTTACAGGCAACTTTGTATTTATTTTAACTAGGTACAATAGTTATTAAATAGTTATTAACTATTTAATAACTACCTAGATAAAATAAATACAAATATACATGTAAAATAAACCCTAACCTAAGTTACAATTACACCTAACACTACTCTATAATTAAATTAAATTAAATAAACTAAATTACGAAAAAAACAAACACTAAATTACAGAAAATAAGAAAGAAATTACAATATTTTAAACTAATTACACCTAATCTAATCCCCCTAATAAAATAAAAAAAGCCCCCCAAAATAATAAAATTCCCTACCCTATACTAAATTACAAATACCCCTTAAATGGGCTTTTTGCGGGGCATTACCCCAAAGTAATCAGCTCTTTTACCAGTCCTTAAAACGTCTTTTTGCGGGGCATTGCCCCAAAGTAATCAGCTCTTTTACCTGTAAAAAAAATACTATACCCCCCAAACATTAAAACCCACCACCCACATACCCCTACTCTAAAAACCCACCCAAACCCCCCTTAAAAGAACCTAACCCTAGCCCCCTGAAGATCACCCTACCTTGAGCCGTCTTCACCCAGCCGGGCCGAAGTCTTCATCCAATCCGGGCGATGTGGTCCTCCATCCAGCAGAAGTCTTCATCCGATCGGGGCAGAAGAGGTCCTCCATCCGGCAAAAGTCTTTATCCAAGAGGCATCTTCTTTCTTCATCCTTCCGGAGCAGAGCGGCAGCATCTTGAAGACCTTCGACGCGGAACATCCTTCCTGGCCGACGGACTAACGACGAATGACGGTTCCTTTAAATGACGTCATCCAAGATGGCGTCCCTCGAATTCCGATTGGCTGATAGGATTCTATCAACCAATCGTAATTAAGGTAGGAAAAATCTGAATGGCTGATTCAATCAGCCAGTCGGATTGACCTTGCATTCTATTGGCTGTTCCGATCAGCCAATGGAATGCAAGGTCAATCCAATTGGCTGATTGGCAGATTAGGGGTTAATAAAATTTATTATAGTGTTTGCGAGGTGGGAGTGCGACAGTTTAGGGGTTAATACATTT
The DNA here is from genome assembly GCF_027579735.1 of Bombina bombina. NCBI lineage: Eukaryota > Metazoa > Chordata > Amphibia > Anura > Bombinatoridae > Bombina > Bombina bombina. The sequence goes on from NC_069501.1 coordinate 103,266,069, forward strand.
AGTATATTGGCGGCGATGTCCAGTCGGCAGAGTAGGGGTTAAAATTTTTTATTATAGTGTTTGCGATGTGGGGGGGGGGCCTCGGTTTAGGGGTTACTAGGTAGTTTATGGGTGTTAGTGTACTTTTTAGCACTTTAGCTAAGAGCTTTATGTTCCGGCGTTAGCCCATAAAACTCTTAACTACTGACTTTTAAATGCGGTAGGAGTCTTGACAGGAGAGGGTGTACCGCTCACTTCTTCCAAGACTCGTAATACCGGCATTAGGAAAATCCCATTAAAAAGATAGGATACGGTAGCCAAAAGTCACGGAAGAAAAGTGAGCGGGGTACACCTGTACCTGCCAGACTCGTAATACCAGCGGGCGTTAAAAAGCAGCATTGGGACCTCTCAACGCTGCTTTTTAAGGCTAACGCAGAACTCTTAAACTAGGCGATGGCAAGCACAGACACAATAAAGTTTATTTTAGATTAAAGGGGCATTTAACACTTTGAGATTGTAATATAAAATGTTTAATTATATCTAGTAAAATAAAACCTATAAATAGTTACATAAAACTTTGCAATAAACTTCCATTATTTATTTTGCCTCTTTCCATGTAATTTAACTACATTGTCGGCTTTTCAGTTGCTATTAAAAGTGGAAGTGCAGACACCAGACTTAACACTGCTATATGGCACACATTCATTGGTTGTACATTCTAGTGACACATTTATAACTGTCCCTGATTGGCCAGCAGAGGACACCATGTTAAAACATGGCCGCACCCATTGCTTTATAGGCACCTAACATTTAAAAATGTTTTTGTTCAATATTTAACAAATATAATTGCAAAAAATACACCTGCATAATATTCTCAGACTAATCTCTGCTTTGAATACATTTGTATATCTATTATTTATTTAATGTCCTTTTAAATCAGTAAACTTTGAGTTAAATATCTACACTTTATAGCCTGTAAAGGTCTCACCTGTTTGTCGTGAGTTGTGTTTTCAGACCCATTGCTACTGTATGCAAAGGGCACTTTGTCTAGCATGGTTTCTTGCTCATTCAGACCACTTGTCTTACAAGGGGCATCTGCTTTCATGGTGATGTCACTTTGTTCTGCAGTATTAAGCGCACTCACTTGACAGCTCTTAAAGTGTGTTTGAATTTCATGAAGATATTGAATTACCATGAATTTGTTTGGCAGAACAAAGGCATCTAAATCTGGTGGTTCCAGTAACTGTGGTATACCTAGTCTGGCAAAGCCATCATATGCCTTAAAAAGAGAAATAAAAGAGTCATAAATATTCACGTTTTAACTTTATATAGTAAATTGTAAGAAGCATAACCTCCCTTCCATGCTCTATGAATTGCCATATAAAAACCTTATTTTGGAAGGGTGTTTGACTTTTTTTGTTCATTTAAATAACTAAATACCTAGCCAATCAATAAAAAATAACTAAGTTATACACACAACATTTACACATCATCAGTACAGTTTGTACAGTACAGTACAGTACAGTACAAGGGTCTGTCACAGTCCAGAGCTAATTAAATTATTTATCTGAAAAAGCCTTATTGGAGAATGTACATTGGATTGGACTTTGGTACATTTTTGTCACATAGCGGACAGTATTTTGTTGTACTGTTTGAATTCTACATATGTTACACACCAATGCTCAGCCATAAGCGCCAACTCCATAATGGTAGATTTAGCCTGAGCCCATTTAGCCTGAGCACATTGTACTTCTTACAATAAGTGAGATACTTCATCAGCGTTGGTATAAAGATTATGCCAGCCTGGATTATAGTCAAAGTTATATCAAGGAAGTGATAAAAGCAAAATGTATGCTTACCTGATAAATGTATTTATTTCTTGACACGGTGAGTCCACGGATCATCTATAATTACTGTTGGGAATATAACTCCTGGCGAGCAGGAGGAGGCAAAGAGCACCACAGCAAAGCTGTTAAATATCACTCCCTTACCCACAATCCCCAGTCATTCGACCAAAGGGAGAGAAAGGAGTAACATAAGGTGCAGAGGTGCCTGAGGTTTATATAAAAAAAGAAACTGTCTGAAAATACAGGGCGGGCCGTGGACTCACCATGTCAAGAAAGAAAGAAATTCATCAGGTAAGCATACATTTTGTTTTCTTTCTAATGACACGGTGAGCCCACGGATCATCTATAATTACTGTTGGGAATCAAGACCCAAGCTAGAGGACACAGATGATAAGGAAGGGACAAGACAGGTAACCTAAAGAGAAGGCACCACTGCTTGAAGAACCTTTCTCCCAAAAGAAGCCCCAGCCGAGGCAAAAGTATTGAATTTATAGAATTTGGAAAAAGTGTCCAAAGATGACCAAGTTGCAGCCTTGGCAATCTGCTCCACAGAAGCTTCCTTTTTGAAAGCCTAGGAAGAAAAAACAGCCCTCATGGAATAAGCTGTGATTTTCTCAGGAGGTTGTTGTTCAGCAGTCTCATATGCCAAGCGAATAACACTTCTCAGCCAAAAGGAAAGAGAAGTAGCCGTAGCTTTCTGACCCTTGCGTTTCCCCCCAAAAATGCAGAAGACTGACGAATTAGTTGCTTGCAAATAAAATTTTAGTGCATCCACAACATCCAGATTATGTCACAAACATTCTTTGTGAGAAGAAGGATTAGGACACAAAGACAGTACAACAATTTCCTAATTAATATTCTTGACCGAAACAACCAACCTTGGGCAGGAAACCAAACTTGGTATGCAGAACCACCTTATCAGAATGGAATATAAGATAAGGGGAATCAAACTGTAAAGCATAAAGTTCAGAAACACTGCGAGCAGAAGAAATAGCAACAAGAAACAAAACTTTCCAAGTTAACAACTTAATATCTAAAGAATGCATGGGCTCAAATGGAGCATGCTGTAAAAATTTAAGAACAAGGTTAAGACTCCATGGAGGAGTAACAGGTTTAAAGACAGGCCACATGCTGACTAAGGCCTGACAAAAAGATTGCACGTCTGGCACATCCGCCAAGCATTTATGTAGCAATATAGACAAAGCCGAAATCTGACCCTTTAGAGTACTAGCAGACAAACCCTTCTCCAGACCATCCTGGAGAAAGGACAAAATCCTAGGAATCCTTACTCTACTCCAAGAGTAACCTTTGGATTCACACCAATTCAAGTATTTACATCAGATCTTATTGTAGATCCTGCGAGTAACAGGCCTACGAGCCTGAATCAAGGTCTCAATGACCGACTCCACGCTTCGATAAAACTGAGTGTTTAATCTCCAAGCAGACAACTTCAGAGAAATGAGATTTGGATGAAGGAAGGGACCCTGAAGTAGAAGGTCCTTCCTCAGAGGGAGTTTCTAAGGTGGAAAGGATGACATTTCCACTAGGTCAGCAAACCAAATCCTGCAAGGCCACGCTAGGGCTATGAAAATCACAGAAGCTCTTTCCTGCTTGATTCAAGGATGGAGGAAACAGGTATGCTAGACTGAAATTCCAAGAAACTGCCAGAGCATCAATCAGAAATGCCTGCGGATCCCTTGATCTTGAGCCGTATTTTGGAAGTTTGGCATTCTGACTAGAAGTCATGAGATCTAATTCTGGCTGTCCCCACTTGAGGGTCAAGCTGGAAAATACATACGGATGAAGTTCCCACTCCCCGGGATGAAAAGTCTGTCTGCTTAGAAAATCCGCTTCCCAATTGTCCACACCTGGGATGTGGATTGCAGAAAGACAGCAGTTGTGGGTCTCCACCCACTGAATAATTCGGGCCACCTCTATCATGGCCAAGGAACTCCGAGTTCCCCCCTGGTGGTTGATGTAGGCTACTGAGGTTATGTTGTCAGACTGGAATCTGATAAACCGGGCTAAGGGTAACTGAGGCCAGGCTAGAAGAGCATTGAAAATTGCTCTCAGCTCCAAGATATTTATGGGCAGGGCCGACTCCTCCCAAGTCCATAAGCCCTGAGCCTTAAACGAGCCTCATACTGCTCCCCAACCTAGAAGGCTGGCATCTGTGGTCACAATCACCCAGGAGGGTCTGCGGAAGCAAGTACCCTGGGAGAGATGGTCCTGAGAAAGCCACCATGGAAGAGAGTCTATTGATTCCTGATCTAGGGCTATACCAGGAGACAGATCCGTATAGTCCTCATTCCATTGTCTGAGCATGCATAACTGCAAAGGTCTGAGATGAAACCGAGCAAACGGGATGATGCCCATGGAAGCCACCATCAGACTTATTACCTCCATACATTGAGCCACTGATGGCTGTGGAAAGGACTGAAGGGCAAGACAAGAGTCAAAAATCTTTTTCTTTCTGACCTCCATCAGAAAAATCTTCATTAACAGGGAGTCTATTATGGTTCCCACAAATACGACCCTTGTAGCTGGAACCAGAAAACTTTTTTCCTGATTCAATTTCCATCCGTGGGATCGAAGAAAAGACAAGATCTCTCTATGAGATTCTGCTTGTTGAAAAGATGGTGCCTGAACCAGAATATCATCCAGATAAAGAGCCACTGCAATCCCCCAAAATCAAAGCACAGCTAAAAGAGCTCCCAGGACCTTTGAAAAAATTCTGGTGGCTGTGGCAAGACCGAATGGTAGAGCTACAAACTGACAGTGATTGTCTCAGAAACTTGTTATGATCCCTGTGAATAGGAACATGAAGGTATGCATCCTTTAGATCTATGGTTGTCATGAACTGACCTTCCTGTACCAAGAGAAGAATGGAACGTATAGTCTCCATTTTGAAGGATGGCACTTTGAGAAACCGGTTTAAACATTTTAGATCTAGGATTGGTCGAAAAGTTCCCTCCTTTTTGGGTACTACGAACAGATTCAAGTAGAATCCTAGACCCCTTTCCTGAAAGGGAACTGGAACTATCACCCCCAGGGCGGCAAGGTCTTGGACACAATGTAAGAACGCCTCTCTTTTTATCTGTTCTTCAGATAATCTGGAGAGAAGAAACCTGCCTCTGGGAGGAAAATATTTGAAGTCTATTTTTTATCCCTGGGAGACCATGTCTACCACCCAGGGATCCAGAACATCTCTTATCCAAGCTTGAGAGAAAAAAAGAAAGTCTGCCCCCTACAAGATCCGCTCCCGGATCGGGGGCCAGCCCTTCATGCTGACTTGGAATCAGCTGAAGGTTTTTTAGATTGTTTTCCTTTATTCCAGGACTGGTTGGGCTTCCAGAAAAGCTTGGCTTGATCTTGCTTAGAGAAAGGGGAGGAAGACTTTCCTTTAAAGTTACGAAAGGAAAGAAAATTACTCTGACGTCCTTTCTGCTTATTCTTTTTATCTTGAGGAAGAAAAGAACCCTTCCCTCCAGTAATATCTGAAATAATTTCCGCTAAACCAGGTCCAAACAAGGTCTTACCCTTGTAAGGAATAGACATGAGCTTAGATTTAGATGACACATCTGCAGACCAGGACTTCAACCACAAGGCCCTGCGGGCTAGGACTGCAAAGCCAGAAATTTTGGCTCCCAGTTTAATAACCTGTAAGGAAGCATCTGTAATGAAGGAATTGGGTAACTTAAGAGCCTTTATCCTGTCCTGGATCTTCTCAAGAGGAGTATCTGTCTGAAGAGATTCAGACAACGCATCAAACCAGTAAGCTGCAGCACTTGTAACAGTGGCAATACACACTGCAGGCTGCCATTGTAGACCCTGGTGGACATACATCTTTTTTAATAAAGCCTCTAATTTTTTAACCATTAGATCCTTAAAAAAACAACTATCCTCTATGGTAATAGTAGTCCTCTTAGCTAAAGTAGAAATTGCTCCCTCTACCTTAGGAACCATCTGCCATGACTCCTTAATAGAATCTGCTATAGGAAATATTTTCTTACAAATAGGAGAAGGAGAAAAGGGAATACCAGGTCTTTCCCATTCTCTATCAATAATCTCTGTAGCACAGTCAGAAACCGGAAAAACCTCCCTGGAGAGGGAACATCTAGTACAAATTTACTAGACTTTTTAGGGTTGACTACAATAGTTGTGTCGGAGTCATCCAAAGTAGCCAAAACCTCCTTAAGTAATAAGCAAAGGTGTTCTAGCTTAAATCTGAAGGATACCACTTCAGCATCAGAAGAAGGAATTACACTACCTGAGTCTGAAATTTCCCCCTCAGACGCTACCGACATGTCTTCTTCCTCAGGCTTATGGGAAGGGACAGTCTGAATAGCCAGAACTTGATCAGAAACCTTAGTAACTGTTTCTTTAAATTTCCTTTTACGTCTTCCCTGCAACATAGGAAAAGCTGACAAGGCTTCAGATACCGCAAGGGATACTTGGGAAGCAATGTCTTGTAGAGAAAATCGTACCGGATTGCCAGAGGAAACACAGGTCATAGTATGTGGAGATTGAAAAAGTTGGGACCCTTTAAGGAGAAAGCTGTGGCATATCTGCTACAGGAGACACCTGAATAGCATTTGCCTGGGATAATGGTGGCTTATGGTCAAATATTTTATCTCTAACTATAACCTAAAGTTCTCTCAAAGCATGAGGAACAAAAAGGAACTGTATTTTTCACCTGAGCATCAAAACGTAACTGACAAGCAGATACTTCGCCTGGGATACTGGTTTGAAAAGCATCTTGATCCATAATGTGTAATAAATAAGGATAAAGTGTAAATATGTTCTTTATTTTAAAAAAAAAAAAGTGTACTGTGTCTTTAAATGTAAATGAACGATTACGAAACAAACCAAATAAACCTCAGGCTACCTATACACCTTAGTAGCTTTACTGAGGTACCTACCTGTCCTGTTTTTTTCAAAAACAGAGCTGTCCTTGCAGTTACAGAGCCCTAACTGCCGAAAAAAACGGCTAACAGCAGTAAAAGTTTTTACCAAGTAAAATAAATCACTAAGCCACAATGAATCCCACTCCTCACAGTCTCAATGCCCAAAACTGCCTTAAATAAAACACCAAACATGAAGGTTTAATTAAGTCCCAATAAATGTAATACAGCTCTTAACTGTAACAAGTGCCAGTATTCACATTGTAAAAAAAATTAAAATGGCACTTATCTGAAAGTGTTGTCTGGCAGCAGGACAGCTCACCTGGCAGGGCAGCAAATTCTTGAGAAAACACAGTGAGGATTGGACCCCACAAGTTCTCAAGTGCTCAAAAGCCACCACTTCCCTACTGAAGAGACTGACGTGGACTAAGGCTAGACCCCCGAAAAGATCAGAATAAGCTTACTTTGCTTTAAAAATAATAAAATCTTGATTGAAGAAAACTTTTCATCAGACACCTAAACTTCCACTACAGGCAAAGAGAATGACTGGGGATTGTGGGTAAGGGAGTGATATTTAACAACTTTGCTGTCGTGCTCTTTGCCTCCTCCTGCTGTCCAGGAGTGATATTCCCAACAGTAATTATAGATGATTTGTGGACTCACCTTGTCATTAGAAAGAATTATAATATTTATTTATTTGTTTTTTATGTAGAAAGGAGATCAAGGTAAACATGCTCAGGGCCCATGAAAACCATAATACAGCTATGTGTCATTTCTAGAGACATAATAATGGTTTAACATGGACTATTTATATTCCTTTATTATTAATATTCAAAGTCTGGCTAATCCACATCTCTGATACTTTTTCTAAGCCTTACTGTTAAAATGGAACTTGCTCTTAGGTTGTCATTGCAATAAGCTAAGGAGAAAACGAGTGGAACCAATATGCTTTATATCCTGTTTCCTCCATGGCTCAAGCAATACAGCCTCTGACTGACTATGTTGTGCTTAGCCTTCTCTACTTAAAAAAAGGGCAAGGGCTACCCACATATTTAGTATATGTGTGTATGTGTGTGTGTGTATATATATATATATATATATATATATATATCCTATAATATAAAAGGCCAGGTATGTTTGTCCGAAGCTGTAATGCTCTGGAGAGTCTGTGCAAAAACTAAAATTTCCTGGCCGTTACAATCAGACAGCAGAGAGGGTAGAAAGAAGCAGCCATAGCGGGGGTCATGGCCGGTGGGAGCACTGTGATAGGGGCGTGACCAGGTGGGAGCGGCCGTAACAAGGGAGCGTGGCCAGAAGTCCCGTAATGGTGGGGAGCTTGGTCGGGCAGGAGCAGGCTTGGTGGTCGTGGCTGTGAGAGAGTGCAAAAGAGGGGGAGAGAGAGAAAAAGAGAGGGGGTAGAGAGAACAAAGGAGTGGAGGAGAGAAAAAGAGGGAAGAGACAGAGCAAATAAGAAGGGGGGAGTCAGAGCAAAAGAGAGGGAAGAAAGAGCAAAAGAGGTGGGAGAGAGAGAAAAAGAGGTGAGATAGAGATCAAAAGAGAGAGGGGAGATAGCGCAAAATAGAGGGAGAGAGAGAGAGAGAGAGAGCAAAAGAGAGGGGGAGAAAGAGCAAAAGAGAGGGGGGAGAGAGCAAAAAGGGGAGAGAGAGAGCAAAAGAGAGGGCGAGAGAGAGCAAAAGAGAAGGAGAGAGAGAGCAATAGAGAGGGGGAGAGAGAGCAAAAGAGAGGGGGAGAGAGAGAGCAAAAGAGAGGAGGGAGAGAGAGAGCAAAATAGAGGGGGGGAGAGGGAGAAAAAGAGGGGGTGGACAGAGCAAAAGAGAGGAGGGAGAGAGATCAAAATAGTGGGGGGAAGAGAGAGGAAAACAAAGGGGAGAGAGAGCAAGCAAAAGAGATAGGGAGAGAGCAAAAGAGAGGGGGGAGAGAGAGTCAACGAGAGGGGTAGAGAGAGCAAAAGAGAGGGGGAGAGAGAGAGCAAAAGAGAGGGGGAGAGAGAGAGCAAAAGAGAGGGAGAGAGAGAGAGAGAAAAAGAGAGGGGGAGAGAGAGAGAAGAAAGAGAGGGAGGGGGGAGAGAGAGAGAGAGCAAAAGAGAGGGGGAGAGAGAGAGAGTAAAAGAGAGGGGAGAGAGAGAGAGAGCAAAAGAGAGGGGGGAGAGAGAGAGAGAGAGAGAGAGAGAGAGAGCAAAAGAGAGGGGGAGAGAGAGTAAAATAGAGGGGCGAGAGAGAGAGAGAAAAAGACAGAGGGAGAGAGAGAGCAAGGGGTGGGACCTCTCTACTGCAAAAAATGGCCCAAGTATACTAAGGGACTAGAAGTGATACATTAAACACAATGACTTCCATGTCACTTGGAGAGGGGTAATGTAAACTGTAAATGCCATGAGACTTCCATAAACAGTTTGTACCAAAATACAGAGAGCTAAATAGCTTCCAAAAAGCAATTTACATTCACAAAATGACTGAAATGATAGAAACTTCACCACAGTTTTACTACTCACCATCTTGTTATTCTTTTTAAAGTCCTGTGGTTTCAGTGAGCTAAAGTCTCTGGGGAGACAAAATACAATGATTATAAAAAATCTTCTAATAAAGGTCAGATATAAATTAATACATTAATGGAAAACTTTTTCTAAAACAGAAGTCAAATTTACCATGAGGTTGCCCATTACCATTAACAGTGAAAGAGTTGCAGGCTTAGATGGTTTACTGCAAATTAACAAAAAATTATAAAACATATAGAGGCCTATCTATCTAACCGTCAACTTTCTTGCATTCGACGGCACCAATACGCTGGCCTAACATCGCTGCCGCGGACCTGAATACGATCTCCATATTTATGAAAAAAGCCAGCAAAAAGCCACGCACCAAGTACGGGGTGATGAGCAGCGGACTGTTGTTAACTAGCAGTCATCGATCGCGCTGTTATTTGGCTTTTTACCAACTTTATTTATACCCTGTCAATAAACACAGCCACTATACTAAAATGTTTAACCCCTATCACGCCGCTCCCGGACCCCTAAACCCCTGGCCTCCCACATCACTACCACTTACTAAACCTATTAACCTCTAAACTGCCAGCCCCCCACATCGCCATAAACTAAATTAAGCTATTAACCCCTTAACCTAACAACTCGCTAACTTTTCATTAAAATTACAACATCCCTATCTTATAATAAATTTAAACTTACCTGTAGAATTAAATTAAACTATATTAAACTATTAATTAACCTACCCTAACTATTATATTAAAATTAAATTAAACTATATTAAACTATTAATTAACCTAACATAACTATTTTACTAAAATTTAAATTAAACTATATTAAACTATTAATTAACCTACCCTAACTATTTTACTAAAATTTGAATTAAACTATATTAAACTATAAATGAACCTACCCTAACTATTATACTAAAATTAAATTAAACTATATTAAACTATAAATAATTAACCGACCCTAACTATTTTACTAAAATTTAAATTAAACTATATTAAACTAATAATTAACCTACCTTAACTATTATACTAAAATTACATTAAACTACCAATTAAATTAACTATATTACATATTTAAAAACCTAACCCTACTCAAATTATTTAAATCTACAATTAAAAATGACTAAATTACAAAAAAAAGCTGTTACAAAAAATTAAAAACACTGTTACAAAAAATAAAAAACCACAGTATCAAAAATAAAAAAGAATTGCACCTAATCTAATAGCCCTATAAACCCCCCCCCCCTCAAATAAAAAAACCCTAGCCTATAATAAACTACCAATGGCCCTTAAAAGGGCTTTTTTGTGGGGCATTACCCAAAAGAAATCAGCTATTTTACCTGTAAAAAAAATACAAACACCCCCCAACAGTAAAACCCACCACCCACGCAACCAACCCTCCCAAATAAAAACCCTATCTAAAAAAAACAAGCTCCCCATTGCCCTGAAAAGGGCATTTGTATGGGCATTGCCCTTAAAGGGCATTTAGCTCTGTTACTGCCCAGACCCTACTCTGAAAATAAAACCCACCCAAAAAAAGCCTTAAATCCAGGCGGCCTCTTCTATCTTCATCCATCCGGTGAGGAGCGGGTCCATACTGAAAAAAATGTGGCGCGGAGTGGGTCCATCCTGAAGACATCCGATGAGGAGCTCCTCTTCAATACGGTCTCTGCCGTAAACTGGATCTTGAGGTAAGTATTTAGCTTTAAATAGGAATAATTTATATAATAAGAGTTAATTTATTTCGTTAGATTTAAATTATATTTAACTTAGGGGGGTGTTAGGGTTAGACTTAGCTTTAGGGGTTAATCCATTTATTAGACTAGCGGCGAGATCCGATCGGCAGATTAGGGGTTAATTATTGTAGGTAGCTGGCGGCGGCGACGTTGTGGGGGGCAGATTAGGGGTTAATAAATATAATATAGGGGTCGGCGATGTTAGGGGCAGCAGATTAGGGGTAGATAGGGATAATGTAGGTAGCGGCGGTATACGGTGCGGCAGATTAGGGGTTAAAAAAATATGCAGGTGTCAGCGATAGCGGGGGCGGCAGATTAGGGGTTAATAAGTGTAAGGTTAGGGGTGTTTAGACTCGGGGTACATGTTAGAGTGTTAGGTGCAGACATAGGAAGCGTTTCCCCATAGTAAACAATGGGGCTGCGTTAAGAGCTGAACGCTGCTTTTTTGCAGGTGTTAGGTTTTTTTTCAGATCAAACAGCCCCATTGTTTCCTATGGGGGAATCATGCACGAGCACATTTTTGAAGCTGGCCGCGTCCGTAAGCAACACTGGTATTTAGAGTTGCATTGGCGGTAAATATGCTCTACGCTCCTAAAAGGTGCGGGAGAAAAAAAGCACGCGTAGCTAACGCACCCTTTTGGCCGCAGAACTCTAAATCTAGCCGTTAGTGTTTTGTTTTTTTGTAACTTAGTGTTTTTAATTTTTTGTAACTTAGCGTTTATTATTTTTTTGTAATTTAGTAATTTTTAATTGTAGATTTAAATAATTTGAGTAGGGTTAGGTTTTTTAATATGTAATATTGTTAATTTAATTGGTAGTTTAATGTAATTTTAGTATAATAGTTAGGGTAGGTTAATTAATAGTTTAATATAATTTTAGTACAATAGTTAGGGTAGGTTAATTAATAGTTTAATATAGTTTAATTTAATTCTACAAGTAAGTTTAAATTTATTATAAGATAGGGATGTTGTAATTTTAATGTAAAGTTAGCGGGTTGTTAGGTTAAAGGGTTAATAGCTTAATTTAGTTTATGGCGATGCGGGGGGGCTGGCGGTTTAGGGGTTAATAGGTTTAGTAAGTGGTAGTTATGTGGGAGGCCAGAGGTTTAGGGGTTAATACATTTATTTTGGTTGCGGTGGGGTCCGGGAGCGGCAGGATAGGGGTTAATACTTTTATTTAGTTGCGGTGGGGTCCGGGAGCGGCGGGATAGGGGTTAATAACATTATGTAGGTGGCAGCGATGTGTTGGATTGAGACCGGCGATCGTATGTTACGTCACAAATTTCAACTTTTGCCGGTTTGTAGGCTTTGATAACTAGGTGAAATCAAACTCACCACAATTACGCTGCAGAATTCCAGCGTATTTGCAGTTGACGGCTTGAAAAATATCCCCCTGAGAGATCCAATATGCATTTTTAATATGTATTCTACTGTTCATTGTTTCTATAGATTATTTCATATTCAATTTAGGGCTAGATTATAAATTGAGCACAAAATATCGATTCTGCGAAAGCAATATTTACGCTTCACTTAGTAATACCAGCGCACGTAAATGGTATTACAAGTAAGGTGCAATGGAAACGCGACCTCGCGTTCGGATTGCTCATGATTGCTCATGAGAGCGCGCTTCCATAGACTCCAACGGGAGCCTCGTTCTTATGCCGAAAGACAAGACTGAGAACCTAGCGCAGTGAAGGGGGTAAGTCGCACAGCAATGAGCAGCTTATGTATATGATTATATGCATATATATTTATGTGTTAGTATGTGTATATAAACATAAATATTTATTAGCATTTACATATATACAGGGAGTGCAGAATTATTAGGCAAGTTGTATTTTTGAGGATTAATTTTATTATTGAACAACAACCATGTTCTCAATGAACCCAAAAAACTCATTAATATCAAAGCTGAATAGTTTTGGAAGTAGTTTTTAGTTTGTTTTTAGTTATAGCTATTTTAGGGGGATATCTGTGTGTGCAGGTGACTATTACTGTGCATAATTATTAGGCAACTTAACAAAAAACAAATATATACCCATTTCAATTATTTATTTTTACCAGTGAAACCAATATACCATCTCAACATTCACAAATATACATTTCTGACATTCAAAAACAAAACAAAAACAAATCAGTGACCAATATAGCCACCTTTCTTTGCAAGGACACTCAAAAGCCTGCCATCCATGGATTCTGTCAGTGTTTTGATCTGCTCACCATCAACATTGCGTGCAGCAGCAACCACAGCCTCCCAGACACTGTTCAGAGAGGTGTACTGTTTTCCCTCCTTGTAAATCTCACATTTGATGATGGACCACAGGTTCTCAATGGGGTTCAGATCAGGTGAACAAGGAGGCCATGTCATTAGATTTTCTTCTTTTATACCCTTTCTTGCCAGCCACGCTGTGGAGTACTTGGACGCGTGTGATGGAGCATTGTCCTGCATGAAAATCATGTTTTTCTTGAAGGATGCAGACTTCTTCCTGTACCACTGCTTGAAGAAGGTGTCTTCCAGAAACTGGCAGTAGGACTGGGAGTTGAGCTTGACTCCATCCTCAACCCGAAAAGGCCCCACAAGCTCATCTTTGATGATACCAGCCCAAACCAGTACTCCACCTCCACCTTGCTGGCGTCTGAGTCGGACTGGAGCTCTCTGCCCTTTACCAATCCAGCCACGGGCCCATCCATCTGGCCCATCAAGACTCTCTCATTTCATCAGTCCATAAAACCTTAGAAAAATCAGTCTTGAGATATTTCTTGGCCCAGTCTTGACGTTTCAGCTTGTGTGTCTTGTTCAGTGGTGGTCGTCTTTCAGCCTTTCTTACCTTGGCCATGTCTCTGAGTATTGCACACCTTGTGCTTTTGGGCACTCCAGTGATGTTGCAGCTCTGAAATATGGCCAAACTGGTGGCAAGTGGCATCTTGGCAGCTGCACGCTTGACTTTTCTCAGTTCATGGGCAGTTATTTTGCGCCTTGGTTTTTCCACACGCTTCTTGCGACCCTGTTGACTATTTTGAATGAAACGCTTGATTGTTCAATGATCACGCTTCAGAAGCTTTGCAATTTTAAGAGTGCTGCATCCCTCTGCAAGATATATCACTATTTTTGACTTTTCTGAGCCTGTCAAGTCCTTCTTTTGACCCATTTTGCCAAAGGAAAGGAAGTTGCCTAATAATTATGCACACCTGATATAGGGTGTTGATGTCATTAGACCACACCCCTTCTCATTACAGAGATGCAAATCACCTAATATGCTTAATTGGTAGTAGGCTTTCGAGCCTATACAGCTTGGAGTAAGACAACATGCATAAAGAGGATGATGTGGTCAAAATACTCATTTGCCTAATAATTCTGCACTCCCTGTATTTATAGAGAACACACAGTTCCCATAGACCGCTATATAAAGGCCCTTTTCAGTGCCGTTTTCTTTTTTCTAACACCCACACCTGCCAACTTTAACCCCTCATAACTGCGAACTCACGGTAGCAATAACCAACCACTTGTAATGGCTGTTTATTTATTGAACGTTCGTAAACCGGCGCAATAAATTAGTGCTCCGCTTGTAATCTAGCCTTTAATGTTGATTCCTATAGATGTACATTAAAGTCTATGAGAATCAACCTTTAAATGTAAATATTGAAATGTTCATATTTTACATTTGGGTATTAAAAGAACAGTAAACATTATGAGGCCGATTTATTAAGTTCCGTATGGAGCTTGATGCCCCTTTTTTCTAAAGACCGCTGCTCCATAAGTGGTCTGCCTGCCCTGAGGTTGCGTACAGGAATCAAGCCGATCGAATATGATCAGTTTGATTGACACCCCCTGTTTGGCCGTGAATCTGCTGGTGCAATGATAAATGATGACAGCGTATGCTGGCGGCATTTAGCGATGTGCAGCAGACATGATACACTACATCGTATCATGTCTGCTTGCACTTTATATACCCCTATTTGTTTTCCACCAATGCTTTTGAGACTTTCATCCTGCTACAGTCTATTGGGTGGGTGGTAAATCATTTGACTATCTGTACCCTCTGTCTGCTTTTAAAGGGACAGTCTACACCAGAATTGTTATTGTTTAAAAAGATAGATAATCCCTTTATTACCCATTCCCCAGTTTTTCATAACCAACACAGTTATATTAATATATGTTTTACCTCTGTTACTACCTTGCATCTAAGCCTCTGCAGACTGCCCCCTTATCTCAGTGCTTTTGACATACATGCAGTTTAGCCAGTCAGTGCAGACTCCTAAATAACTCCACGGGAGTGAGCATAATGTTATCTATATGACACACATGAACTAGCACAGTCTAACTGTGAAAAACTTTCAAAATGCTCTGAGCTAAGATGCGGGTTTCAACGGTTTAGAAATCAGTTTGAGCCTCGCTAGGTTTAGCTTTTCAAAAATACCACCAAGGGAACAAAGCAAATTTTATCATAAAAGTAAATTGGAAAGTTTTTTGAAAATTGCATGCCCTATCTATTTTCCCTTGGTTGAAGAACCCCGACTGCATTAATGATCGTGTAAATGGCTTTGAAAGGTAAAAACAAATAAATCCATACTTACATTACATCATTTTTAAAGTGGTGCAGTAATGCACAAAACGCCAGTCCATTTGTCCATGAGGTGGTAAAATTGGTGACTTTAATACCTGAGTAACCCTGGGTTATTTCTTTGCACCACGCAAGTAGTGACTGAGTCGCCCTAGGGCTAAGAGGGGCAGCTGATTTTGGTCGTATCTAGAAAAACAAAACAAATCAATGGTTCGTAATCTCAGACAACTATCAAATTAAAGAAAGTTTTTCTTTATCAGTAGGTTTTTTACATATAGATTTTTTGTATAATTAAAAAAAAATGACAAGTGTAAAGAAAAAGAAGGAAACAAAACATAAATACAGATATCAATAGAACTAATGAAATTCAAATGGACATATTTATTAAAGGTCTTAAAAACTACAGGGAGAAAATAGGAAAACAAAGAATTAAAGGGACAGTACACTGTAAACTTGTTTTCCCCTTGTTGTTTTTCCAGTGAGTTGTTATACAGCTGCAGAGTATAGAATGTACAAGAAATTATATTTTCAGGTTTATTTGTGTATATGAAATTGCTGGTTTTGTGCTTTAATACCACAACCTATTGAAATGGGTTGAGCTTGCAGGTAAAATGAGATCTCATTATGTTATCACTTTGTGTACTTTCTTATCTTGTGTCTGTAAACCAAAGACCAATACTTAGAGAGAACAAGGACAAATGTCATTTTATTAGATATCTCTTCTGCACCCCACTGGGAGAGCTATTTCTTCTGCTACCTGTATTTACATAGTCTGGACTTCAGTAAAGAATCTTTCAGTAAAGGTGGGGAAACCACAGGCTAAATCAGCTATTTCAAATGCCACAATAAGGGAAAAGGAGCCTACTTGTAAACAATTTAATACACTCCAGTGGGTAAAATGGATCTTAACTTGAAACAAATAAAAGGACATTTATTTTTGGTAAACTGTCCCTTTAATGGGTGGGAAGAAATAAGCTGTGGATACAAGTAGAGTCCTCAATATAACAACTTTATCAGTAATTGCAGTACAATAATGAAAACTCTATAGTGATTTACTAAAAGGGGTAGATTTATTAAATGTCGGGCGGACATGAGACGCTGTAGAGGATCATGTTGAACCCGAAATCGCTAAATGCTAACAGCATACGCTGTCAGCATTTAACATTGCACAAGCATTTCTTGTGAAATGCTTGTGCAATGCCGCCCCCTGCACATTTGCGGCCAATAGGCCGCTAGCAGAGGTTGTCAATCATCACAATCATTTCAGATTAGGATGATTGCCGACCTTAAAGGTGGCGGACAATTTAAGGAGCAGGGGTCTTACGACCGCTGCTTTTTAACTTCAGTTTCTGGCAAGCTGGAAACTTCGGGCAGAGACGACCCCCAAATGCAGCCATATGCTGCTGTTTCCACACGAGCCTTCAGGCTTGCCGGACACAGGAGTTAAGAAGCAGCTGCACCTTAACTCGTCCGCCACCTCTGAGGCGGCGGACAGCAATCAGCCTGATCGGATACGATCGGTTTGATTGACACCCCCTGCTAGTGGTCGATTGGCCGCGAATCTGCAGGGGAGCAGTATTGCACAAGCATTTCACAAAAAATGCTTGTGCAATGATAAATGCCAACAGTGTATACTATCGATGTGCGATGGACATGATCCTCTACAGCGGATCATGTCTGCCCGCACAATGATATTTGGCCCCAAAGTCTCTAGATCCTATCATTAAAAGTGTTCTACTTGGAAGCTTATACAACGAAACTATAAAAAAAAATCTTTCCTTTTTCTTGCTGTAGGGAGTAAGGGAGTCTGACACAAGTTTTTTATTTCTTCAAATATGAATTTTACCTGAGGGAAATTGATGATGTAATTTCCATCTATTACAACTAGCGGTAAACGTCGATCCGCTTTATTGGGTGGGGTTATCAGATTTGTTGTAATGATGTAAGAAGGTCTGTAAATATAAAATAAAAACATTGTGTATTAGTTGTTGCTTTCAGTGTATCAGGAATAAACATACAGTATATTCTAGCTTTTCATTACAACAGATTCATTTTATTTTCAGGCAAGAAAAAAGAAAAGATGTTTAGATGCAGCTATATCATATGGAAGAATGACTTTTTATTTGCCCATATGTACCTTCTACAGGTGCAAGAAAAGGTTTGTGAACTCTTTGGAATGACTTAAAGGGACACTGAACCCAAATTTTTTTCTTATGGGATTCAGATAGAGCATGCAATTTTAAGCAACTTTCTAATTTACTCCTATGATCAAATTTTCTTCATTCTCTTGCTATCTTTATTTAAAAAAGAAGGAATATAAGCTATTTTTTTGTTCAGACCCTGGACAGCATTTGTTTATTGGTTAGTTAAATTAATCCACCAATCAGCAAGAACAACCCAGGTTGTTCACCAAAAATGGGCCGGCAACTAAACTTACATTCTTGCTTTTCAAATAAATATACCAAAAGAATGAAGAACATTTGATAATAGGAGTAAATTAGAAAGTTACTTAAAATTGCATGCCCTATCTGAAATATGAAAGAAAGAATTTTGGTTCAGTGTCCCTTTAAGGGCAAGATTATGAGTGGAATGCACATCGACACTCCCTGTCGGGCGTTAATTGCCCTAGAATTTAGATTTTTTGCTCGTCGGATTGCGCTCGTATTATGAATTAAAAGTAAACTGTTTTCGCTCTAGGGTTAACCCTACAAGTGCAAATATATATATATATATATATATATATATATATAGGTATAGTTACAGGTACATATATATAAATATATATAGGTATAGGTATATTATTTATATATAAGTATATGCGCGCTCTCCCCCCTCTTTTGCGCTCTCTCACCCTCTCTTTTGCTCTCTCTCCCCCTCTCTTTTGCTCTCTCTCCCCCCTCTTTTGCTCTCTCTCCCCCCTCTTTTGCGCTCTCTCCCCCCTCTTTTGCGCTCTCTCCCCCCTCTTTTGCACTCTCTCCCCCCTCTCTTTTGCTCTCTCTCTCCCCCCTCTTTGGCTCTCTCTCCCCTCTCTTTAGCGCTCTCTCCCCCTCTCTTTTGCGCTCTTTACCCCTTCTCTTTTGAGCTCTCTTCCCCTTCTCTTTTGAGCTCTCTTCCCCTTCTCTTTTGCTCTCTCTCCCCCTTCTCTTTTGCTCTCTCTCCCCCTCTCTTTTGCTCTCTCTCCCCCCTTTTTCTCTCTCTCCCCCCTCTTTTGCGCTCTCTCCCCCCTCTTTTGCGCTCTCTCCCCCCTCTTTTGCTCTCTCTCTCCCCCCTCTCTTTTGCTCTCTCTCTCCCCCCTCTTTGGCTCTTTCTCCCCTCTCTTTAGCGCTCTCTCCCCACTCTCTTTTGCGCTCTTTACCCCTTCTCTTTTGAGCTCTCTTCCCCTTCTCTTTTGAGCTCTCTTCCCCTTCTCTTTTGCGCTTTCTCTCCCCCTTCTCTTTTGTGATCTCTTTCCCCCCTCTCTTTTGAGCTCTCTCTCTCCCCCTCTTTGACACTCTCTCCCCCCTCTCTTTTGAGCTCTCTCTTCCCCTCTTTTGTGCTCTCTCTCCCCCTCTTTTGTGCTCTTTATCTCCCCCTCTTCTGCTCTCTCTCCCCTCTGTCTTTTGCTGTTTCTCTTCCTCTCTTTTTCTCTCTCTCTTCCCCCTCTCTTTTGCTCTCTCTCTTTTGCTCTCTCTATGCCCCTCTTTTGCTCTCTCTCCCCTCTCTTATGCTGTCTCTCCCCCCTCTCTTTATCCCCCCTCTTCTGCTCTCTCTATCCCCCCTCTTTAGAGCTCTCTATATCTCATAGTGCATCCGGCCCCGCACTACCACGCCTTGCCCCACCCGTGTCACGTCTGACCCCGTTCACGCCCACCCACGTCACGCTCGTCTAGCCACGCCCACTCCACTACTGAAATATTACTGTGTCCTTCAGTTATTTGATAGATCAAAATGAAATTGATGATCCAAACACCCAATTATGTATAAATGAAAATCATGGAAATTGTCAGCGGTGCCTAAACTTTTGCATACGACTGTATATATATATATATATATATATATATATATATATATATATATATATATATATATATATATATAGGTATAGTTACAGATACATAAATATATATAGTTACAGATATATATGTATATATATATATATATATATATATATATATATAGGTATTGTTACAGATACATATATATATATATATATATATATATATATATAATGAATATCTGTTTATAAATACATAGAACATATTCTGCTATGAGCAGAACATTGGAATGTGAAATATTTACAGTTTATACATAGTTAAAACCTTTATATTGCATAAATATGCTTTTACTTGTTTTCATCTACTTAATGGCAAAGGGCTCTAATGCACTTATACATACACACACACGTATATATATATATATATATATATATATATATATATATATATATATATATATATATATATATATATATATATATATACACAGTATGTTAACATATGTATGTATGTGTTTACATATGTATGTATGTGTTTACATATGTATGCATGTATGTGTTTATATGTGTATATATGTCAGTAAATACATATATACACATATAAATACATATGTACACATATCTATCTTTAGAAATATATATGTATGTATCTCAATGTTAAAGCCTTCTGTCTGCCTTTTTTTCCTAACATCTGACACCTCATATCTTTGAGCCTTTATAACTTTTGTGTGTAATATTTTTTTTTTTATTATTTTTATTAGATGGTATTATTATGAGTGTAACTGTACTGTGTAATGTATATTTATTAGATAGTGTTTTTATAAGTGTAACTGTACTGTATAATGTGTATTTATTAGATAGTGTTATTATGTGTGTAACTGTACTGTGTAATGTATATTTATTAGATGGTGTTATTATGTGTGTAACTGTACTGTGTAATGTATATTTATTAGATGGTGTTATTATAAGTGTAACTGTACTGTGTAATGTATATTTATTAGATAGTGTTATTATGTGTGTAACTGTACTGTGTAATGTATATTTATTAGACAGTCTTATTATGTAACTGTACTGTGTAATGTATATTTATTAGATAATGTTATTATGTGTGTAACTGTACTGTGTAATGTATATTTATTAGACAGTGTTATTATGTGTGTAACTGTACTGTGTAATGTATATTTATTAGACAGTGTTATTATGTGTGTAACTGTACTGTGTAATGTATATTTATTAGACAGTGTTATTATGTGTGTAACTGTACTATGTAATGTATATTTATTAGATAGTGTTATTATGTGTGTAACTATACTGTGTAATGTATATTTATTAGATAGTGTTATTATGTGTGTAACTATACTGTGTAATGTATATTTATTAGATAGTGTTATTATGAGTGTAACTGTACTGTGTAATGTATATTTATTAGATGGTGTTATTATGAGTAACTGTACTGTGTAATGTATATTTATTAGATGGTGTTATTATGTGTGTAACTATACTGTGTAATGTATATTTATTAGATAGTGTTATTATGTGTGTAACTATACTGTGTAATGTATATTTATTAGATGGTGTTATTATGTGTGTAACTGTATTGTGTAATGTATATTTATTAGATAGTGTTATTATCTGTGTAACTGTACTGTGTAATGTATATTTATTAGATGGTGTTATTATGTGTGTAACTATACTGTGTAATGTTATTATGTGTGTAACTATACTGTGTAATGTATATTTATTAGATGGTGCTATTATGTGTGTAACTGTATTGTGTAATGTATATTTATTAGATAGTGTTATTATCTGTGTAACTGTACTGTGTAATGTATATTTATTAGATGGTGTTATTATGTGTGTAACTATACTGTGTAATGTTATTATGTGTGTAACTATACTGTGTAATGTATATTTATTAGATGGTGTTATTATGTGTGTAACTGTATTGTGTAATGTATATTTATTAGATAGTGTTATTATCTGTGTAACTGTACTGTGTAATGTATATTTATTAGATGGTGTTATTATGTGTGTAACTATACTGTGTAATGTTATTATGTGTGTAACTATACTGTGTAATGTATATTTATTAGATGGTGTTATTATGTGTGTAACTGTATTGTGTAATGTATATTTATTAGATAGTGTTATTATCTGTGTAACTGTACTGTGTAATGTATATTTATTAGATGGTGTTATTATGTGTGTAACTATACTGTGTAATGTATATTTATTAGACAGTGTTATTATGTGTGTAACTATACTGTGTAATGTATATTTATTAGACAGTGTTATTAAGTGTGTAACTGTACTGTGTAATGTATATTTATTAGATGGTGTTATTATGTGTGTAACTATACTGTGTAATGTTATTATGTGTGTAACTATACTGTGTAATGTATATTTATTAGACAGTGTTATTAAGTGTGTAACTGTACTGTGTAATGTATATTTATTAGTTGGTGTTATTATGTGTGTAACTGTACTGTATAATGTATATTTATTAGATGGTGTTATTTGTAATGTATTGATGATATGTTTTGTGCAAATTTTGAGTTTCGCAAAACAGTTAACCAGAGCTCTGAAATTGCTGTAATCATTCTAGCGTAAATCGTAATCGTAATAGAAGAGGTAAGCCTGATGAGCGCAAACCCTTGCGATATACCCCTTATCGCTTGGGTGCAAACATTTGTGATCCACTAGCAATCTAGCCCTTTATGTGTTCTGATCACGATTATTAACAAACACAATCTGACTAAGTAATAATGTATTTTTTTCCGTTTTGTTCATCAGTTTTTTTTAGTTAATGAACTAGTTCTGGATAAAATAGGTTTTAATTTGTTTCTTTTTGCAAAGGAAGAACACACATTTTGCTTGTTTAGTTTTTTTATAAACAAACTAGTGTTAAAGCCCTTGTTCAGGGGCCAAAAGGTGTCCAACTCCCTCCCCATACCTCATTTACCCACCACTCCCTACCCTCGATTCCCTCTCCCTCATCCTCCTCCCTCCTTCCCCCTCCCTGCCGCTCTCAGCATTTTTTTTCTGCAGTGCAGCAGTGGAGCATGCATAAATAATGTGATCTTGCTACTTTTAGCGAGATTGCGGCAGAGAGAGGCAGAGAGTAATCTCTACTGCGCATCAGCGCTGGTCCTTAAGGGGTTAAGGCCAGGTATGTTTGTCTCACGCAGTCTCGATTGCGCATGACTGTGTTGGACAAACATACCTGGTCTTATATAATATAGGTATGTGATCTTATAAGTTTTTAGAGTTGATGGGGCATATTTCTCAAACTCCGTATGGAGCTTGATGTTCCTTGTATCCGGCGAGCCTTCAGGCTCACCCGAAACAGAAGTTATGAAGCAGCGGTCTAAAGAGTTCACAAGAACTGCTGGTGCAATGATAAATGCTGACAGCCTATGCTGTCGGCATTTATCGATGTTTATTGATGTGCGTCAGACATAATACGCTACGTTGTATCATGTCCGCTCGCACATTGATAAATATGCCCGATGTCTGTTTTGTAGAAAACATGTAAAATGTGTAAAATTGTAGTAAATTCCACTTACTGATCACGTCTCCTCTTTTTATCTTTGTCCTCAGGACCTGTATGGAAATTTTCAATAAAAAAAAATAACATTAAAGTAAAAAAATAAACCGAAAGTTACATTTATAATGAGGAAAACACATGAAATGATCAGAAATATGATGTGTAATATTTATATCTGGGCTCTGACATGTTAGGATTCGTATATGTGAGATCTTCAGCTTCCCAAAAATATCTGTAATGTGAGGGTAAGTCAGCAGGGATCTAGGTTTTGAAATATATATTAATTATATATATATATTAATATATAGCATACTGAGGTAGGCTCATAAGCGTGCACATGCCCTGAATTCGGAGCTTGATAATTCGGCCCCTAAATGTACATAAGAAAGTTTATTTTTTAATATTTAAAAAAATATTTATTTCTCCTACATTGGTGTATCCGGTCCACGGCTTCATCCTTACTTGTGGGATATTCTCAATTCCTACAGGAAGTGGCAAAGAGAGCACACAGCAGAGCTGTCCATATAGCTCCCCTCAGGCTCTGCCCCCCCAGTCATTCTCTTTGCCGCTCTAACTAGTAGCATCTCCACGGGGGTGGTAAAGAGTATGTGGTGTTTAGTTGTAGTTTTTTATTCTTCTATCAAGAGTTTGTTATTTTAAAATAGTGCCGGCTTGTACTATTTACTCTGCAGCAGAAAGTGATGAAGATTTCTGCCGAGAGGAATATGATTTTAGCACCAGTAACTAAAATCCATTGCTGTTCCCACGCAGGACTGTTGAAACCAGAGAACTTCAGTTGGGGGGAACAGTTTGCAGGCTTAACTGCTTCAGGTATGATCAGTCATTTTTCTAACCTAGTAATGCTAGAAGACTGTCAGCAATCCCCTCTGGGATAGGTAAGCCATTTTTCTTAGACTCTGTATAAAATTATGGCTTATATTAAGGGCTCTATGCTGGTTGAAACTATTGTGGGCTAAATCGATTGCTTTTTAGCATGTTTTCACTATAAATAAGGTGGTTTTTCAGACTTTAAAACACTTTTGGGGTTTTATTTTGCGCCTGGCACTTATTTGGACACCTATTCTAGTCAGAAAAGCCCCTCCACTCTGGAATGAAGAGGGAGGAGGCCTCATTTTCAGGCCTCAATTGCACAGTTGTTTTGCTTAAGCAGTTCATGCAGCTTCACGTGGGGAGTCCAGAGGCATCAGAGAAGACTCCAGAGAGGCTTATTTCCTACTAAAATAATCCCTAAGGAAGGTAAAGGCTACAGTGGAAGCTGTGGCATAGTACTGTAGTGTTTTTAACAGGTTAATTGCTGTTATTAGCTCCGGTTTGGGCATTAAGGGGTTAATTGGTCTGAAAATTTGTGTGCAATCATTTCAAAGCATTAAGACACTGTGGTGAAAATTTCATTAAAATCGGATGTTTATTTGATGTTTTTTTTATGTTTTAGTAATAAAGTGTGCACTTTTATTATTTAAAGACACAGTAACGTTTTTGTCAAAAATAATTTTTATTGCATTGAAGATCTGTTTAAGTCCGTCAAACATGTCTGACCCTTCAGATAACCTATGTTCTGTATGTTCAAAGGCCAAGGTGGTTCCCCCATTAAATTTATGTGTGAAGTGTGCCATAGCGTCCAAACAGCTTAAGGACCGTACAATCACGCTTAAAGATATAGCCCAAGATGATTCTTTAGCTGAAGGTAGTGAGGATAGCTCACTATCCTCTCCTTCTGTGTCAACACCAGCTATGCCCGCGCAAGCGATGCCCAGTACATCTAGCGCGCCAATTGCTATTACTATGCAACAGTTAGAAGCAGTAATGGATAATTCTCTCGCAGCATTTTTATCCAAACTGCCAGCTTTTCCTAGGAAGCGTGATTGCTCAGTTTTAAATACAGAAAATGAGCAAGCAGACGCAGAGGATAATTTATCAGTAGTGCCCTCACATCAATCTGACTTGGCGGTGAGGGAGGGCCTGTCTGAGGGAGGAATTTCTGACACAGGAAAAGTTTCTCAGCAGGCAGAGCCTGATACCATAGCATTTAAATTTAAGCTTGAACACCTCCGCGCTCTACTTAAGGAGGTCCTAGCTACTCTTGATGATTGTGACCCTTTGGTGGTCCCAGAAAAATTGTGTAAAATGGATAAATTCTTAGAGGTCCCAGTACACACTGATGCGTTTCCGATACCTAAGAGGGTGGCGGATATAGTGAATAACGAGTGGGAGAAGCCAGGTGTACCTTTTGTTCCCCCTCCTATATTTAAGAAAATGTTCCCCATTGTTGACCCTAGAAGGGACGCGTGGCAGACGGTCCCTAAGGTAGAGGGTGCAGTTTCAACGCTAGCTAAGTGCACAACTATACCAATAGAAGACAGTTGCGCTTTCAAAGATCCTATGGATAAAAAATTAGAAGGTTTACTTAAGAAAATTTTTGTTCAACAAGGTTTTCTTCTTCAACCAATTTCTTGCATTATTCCTGTAACCACTGCAGCTGCTTTTTGGTTTGAGAAATTAGAAAACTCGCTCCAGAAGGAGACTTCTTATGATGAAGTCATGGATAGAATTCACGCCCTGAAGTTGGCTAATTCTTTCATTACAGATGCCGCTTTTCAGTTAGCTAAATTAGCGGCGAATAATTCTGGTTTCGCAATAGTGGCGCGTAGGGCGCTTTGGCTAAAATCGTGGTCGGCGGATGTGTCGTCCAAAACAAAATTGCTTAATATTCCTTTCAAGGGTAAGACCCTATTCGGGCCAGAGTTGAAAGAAATTATTTCAGATATCACTGGGGGAAAGGGCCATGCCCTTCCACAGGATAGACCTTTCAAAGCTAAAAATAAGTCTAATTTTCGTTCCTTTCGCAATTTCAGGAACGGAACGGCTTCTACCTCTACAGCCACTAGGCAAGAGGGTAACGCACCCCAGCCCAAACCAGCATGGAAACCATTGCAAGGCTGGAACAAGGGTAAACAGGCCAAAAAGCCTGCTGCTGCTACCAAGACAGCATGAAGGGGTAGCCCCCGATCCGGGACCGGATCTAGTAGGGGGCAGACTTTCTCTCTTTGCTCAGGCCTGGGCAAGAGATGTTCCGGACCCCTGGACACTAGAAATTGTCTCTCAGGGGTATCTTCTAGAGTTCCACATGTCTCGCTTATCTTTAGACCAGATAAAGAGACAGGCATTCTTACATTGTGTAGAAGACCTTTTAAAAATGGGAGTGATAAACCCAGTTCCAACAGCAGAACAAGGACTGGGATTTTACTCAAACCTGTTTGTAGTTCCCAAAAAGGAAGGAACTTTCAGGCCAATTTTGGATTTAAAGATCCTAAACAAATTCCTCAGAGTTCCATCATTCAAAATGGAAACCATTCGGACAATTTTTCCAATGATCCAGAAGGGTCAATATATGACTACCGTGGACTTAAAGGATGCGTACCTGCATATTCTTATCCACAAAGATCACCATCAGTTTCTGAGGTTCGCCTTTCTGGACAAGCATTACCAGTTCGTGGCTCTTCCCTTCGGATTGGCCACTGCTCCCAGAATTTTCACAAAGGTGCTAGGGTCCCTTCTAGCGGTGCTAAGGCCAAGGGGCATTGCAGTAGCACCTTACCTAGACAACATTTTAATACAGGCATCGTCCTTTCACAAAGCAAGGGCTCATACGGACATTGTTCTAGCCTTTCTAAGGTCTCACGGGTGGAAGGTGAACATAGAAAAAAGGTCTCTGTCCCCGTTCACAAGGGTTCCCTTCCTGGGAACAATAATAGACTCGGTAGAAATGAAAATCTTTCTGACAGAGGTCAGGAAATTAAAACTTTTGAACACTTGTCGAGTTCTTCAATCCATTCCACAACCCTCCATAGCTCAGTGCATGGAGGTAATAGGACTAATGGTTGCGGCAATGGACGTGGTTCCTTTTGCTCGAATTCATTTAAGACCATTGCAACTGTGCATGCTCAAACAATGGAATGGGGATTATGCAGATTTGTCTCCCCAGATTCAGATGGACCAGCAAACCAGAGACTCACTCCTCTGGTGGTTGTCTCAGGATCACCTGTCTCAGGGAATGAGTTTCCGAAGACCGGAGTGGATCATTGTCACGACCGACGCCAGCCTCTTAGGCTGGGGCGCGGTCTGGAAGTCCCTGAAGGCTCAGGGTCTATGGTCTCGGGAAGAATCTCTTCTCCCGATAAACAGCGGAGGCCAAATTCATCAGATTTCAGTCAGACAACATGACGACTGTTGCGTACATCAATCATCAGGGGGGAACAAAGAGTTCCCTGGTGATGAGGGAGGTATCCAAGATCATCAAATGGGCAGAGGATCACTCCTGCCATCTATCAGCAATTCACATCCCAGGAGTGGACAACTGGGAAGCGGATTATCTGAGTCATCAGACTTTCCATCCGGGGGAGTAGGAACTCCACCCAGAGGTTTTTGCTCAGCTGACCCAGCTATGGGGCATTCCAGATCTGGATCTGATGGCGTCACGTCAGAACTCAAAAGTTACACGTTACGGGTCCAGGTCCAGGGATCCCAAGGCGACATTGGTAGATGCTTTAGTAGCGCCTTGGTCGTTCAATCTAGCTTATGTCTTTCCACCGTTTCCCCTTCTCCCCCGGCTAGT
Organism: Bombina bombina; assembly: GCF_027579735.1. NCBI lineage: Eukaryota > Metazoa > Chordata > Amphibia > Anura > Bombinatoridae > Bombina > Bombina bombina. Next base: position 103,293,757 of record NC_069501.1, read on the forward strand.
AGCCAGGATCAAACAGGAGAAGGCTTCGGTAATTCTGATAGCTCCTGCGTGGCCACGCAGGACTTGGTATGCAGACCTGGTGAATATGTCATCGGTTCCATCATGGAAGCTGCCTTTGAGGCAGGACCTTCTAATTCAAGGTCCATTCGAACATCCAAACCTAGTTTCTCTGCAACTGACTGCTTGGAGATTGAACGCTTGATTCTAGCTAAGCGTGGGTTTTCGGAATCGGTTATAGATACTCTGATCCAGGCTAGAAAGCCTGTCACCAGGAAAATTTACCATAAGATATGGCGGAAATATCTTTGCTGGTGCGAATCCAAGGGTTACTCATGGAGTAAGATTAGGATTCCAAGGATACTATCTTTTCTCCAAGAAGGATTGGAGAAAGGTCTGTCAGCTAGTTCTTTAAAGGGACAGATATCTGCTCTGTCTGTTTTGTTACACAAGCGTCTGGCAGCCATGCCAGATATTCAGGCATTTGTACAGGCTTTAGTCAGAATCAAGCCTGTCTACAGACCTGTGGCTCCTCAATGGAGTCTAAATTTAGTTCTTTCAGTTCTTCAAGGGGTTCCGTTTGAACCTCTACATTCCATAGATATTAAGTTACTATCTTGGAAAGTTTTGTTTTTAGTAGCTATTTCTTCTGCTAGAAGAGTTTCTGAATTGTCTGCTTTGCAGTGTAATTCACCCTATCTGGTGTTTCATACAGATAAGGTCGTTTTACGTACCAAACCTGGTTTTCTTCCAAAAGTGGTTTCCAATAAGAATATCAACCAGGAAATAGCTGTTCCTTCTCTGTGTCCTAATCCAGTTTCTATCAAGGAACGTCTGTTACACAATCTTGATGTGGCTGAAAAGCATCATCCGGTTGGCTTATGAGACTGCTGGAAGGCAGCCTCCTGAACGAGTTACAGCTCACTCTACTAGAGCTGTGGCTTCCACATGGGCTTTCAAGAATGAGGCTTCTGTTGAACAGATTTGTAAGGCAGCGACTTGGTCTTCACTGCATACATTTGCCAAATTTTACAAATTCGATACTTTTGCTTCTTTGGAGGCTATTTTTGGGAGAAAGGTTTTGCAAGCAGTGGTGCCTTCCGTTTAGGTTACCTGACTTGTTCCCTCCCTTCATCCGAGTCCTAAAGCTTTGGTATTGGTTCCCACAAGTAAGGATGAAGCTGTGGACCGGATACACCAATGTAGGAGAAAACAGAATTTATGTTTACCTGATAAATTTCTTTCTCCTACGGTGTATCCGGTCCACGGCCCGCCCTGGCATTTTGGTCAGGTTTAAATTTATTTTTTGTAAACTACAGTCACCACTGCACCCTATGGTTCTCCTTTTTCTCCTAACCGTCGGTCGAATGACTGGGGGGGCGGAACCTGAGGGGAGCTATATGGACAGCTCTGCTGTGTGCTCTCTTTGCCACTTCCTGAAGGGATTGAGAATATCCCACAAGTAAGGATGAAGCCGTGGACCGGATACACCGTAGGAGAAAGAAATTTATCAGGTAAACATAAATTCTGTTTTATATAATTAGGATTTGTTATTACTTAAATATATATTATTTCAATATTTAATATATTTATATTCATATGTATAAATACCTTTTATTATATCATCATATTCCATACAATATACAGCAAGCTGAAGTCGTTAATGTAAATTTAGCATCAATTGTTTTTTCTCTTCTTCTATTGAATTCACTGTGAGCCAAAAGCAACCATTCACTGTCTGACTTTTGTGAGCGCAATTCCCATAGCTTTGTAAACTGCTATACCATATAGTGTTATCTTTTCTGGCAGACTTTAACAGTGATTAAAGGGACAGTCAACACCAAAATTCTTATTTTCTAAAAAGATAGATAACGCCTCTACATTTCTGCCTGTTTCTAAGCCACTACAGACAGCCTATTATCACATGCTTTTTTATTAGCTTTTCACAACAAGAGACTGCTAATTCATGTCGGCCATATAGATAACATTGTGCTCTCTCCCGTGGAGTTGTACAGGAAACAGCACTAATTGGCTAAAATGCAAGTCAATTCATAATAAATAAATAGTCATGTGATAAGGGGTCTGTCTGCAGAGGCTTAGATACAAGGTAGTCACAGAGGTAAAAAGTATATTAATATAACTGTGTTGGTTGTGCAAAACTGAGGAATGGGTAATAAAGGGATTATCTATCTTTTAAAACAATAACAATTTTGGAATTGACTGTCCCTTTAAGTTGAGTAAGGTGATCTTTATTAGCACTATCTTGTGTTTCCTTTTGCACTACATAAATAAGTCTACCCCAGCATGCTATTACTAACCTTCATGATTCTGAAAGAGCATAACATTTATAAAATGATGAAAGGCAGGTTGGTAGACTCAGGAGAGTGCACGTGTATGAAGCACTATTTGGCAGAAGTTTTGCAAGAATACTTTTATCAATGCTATACATTTGCAAGATCACCAGATGGCGTCAGTATTTGCTGCCATGTAGTTCTAGACACACGGGCACACCACCTTTGTAGGTATCATCTTCAACAAAAAATACAAGGAAAATGAATTTGATATTAGAAGTAAATAGGAATTTTTTAAAATATTTGAATCATTAAAAAAAAAGTTTGGGCTTAATGTGCCTTTAATATTTGATCAGACCATGTAGGCACGTGCACAGGTGCTGATTAGAATGTGTGCTCTGTGCACAGTGTTTACCCAACCTGTGTGTAAGAAGATCAGAGTTTCTGTTTATGGTGTATTGGTAACGTGTGCGGGTAAATCTAGTGGATTAGGAGGCCATAGAACATTAAGCAGAACTTTATCTGATTTAAATATGTTTTCAAATGTCAAATTGTAATGGATTAAAATGAGGGTCTATTGTGCATGTAGAAATGTGTATATGTGACACATAAGATACACAACAATATCCTCTCTGCTGTCCCTACCTCCAGAAACAAAAACTTCTTCAACATCTTCATCTTCTTCATCTTCTGGGTTGATACATGCTGTGAATAGAAATAAAAGATTTGTAAGAATTACAAGCCAATTTGTATTAAAGGAATTGCAATTTTAGATACACACACACACACACATATATATATATATGTGTGTGTACACACACAGACACACACACACATACATATATATATATGTGCACACACACATATACAAGTACATACACACACACATATATATATATGTGCACACACACATATACAAGTACATACACACACAGACACACACATATATATATATATGTGTACACACACAGACACACACACATATACAAGTACATACACACACACACACATATATATATATATATATATATATATATGTACACACACAGACACACACACATATACAAGTACATACACACACACACACATATATATATATATATATATATATATGTACACACACAGACACACACATATACAAGTACATACACACACAAAAACTTGTCTCTCTACTTTAGACACAGCATCCACTGCTGCATTTTCACATGGAGGTCTCCACTTCAGCCATACGCCTAGATCTGGTAACAGACAAGGAGGTGGTGTAGGTATTTCTCTTGTAAGATGTATCGAGTCCACGGATTCATTCATACTTGTGGGATATTCTCCTTTACTACAGAAAGTGGCAGAGAGAGCACCCACAGCAGAGCTGTCTATATAGCTCCTCCCTTAGCTCCACCCCCCAGTCATTCTCTCTGCCTGGTTAACTGCTAAGAAGGGCAAATTGAGGCCTAGATTTAGAGTTCGGCGGTAGCCGTCAAAACCAGCGTTAGAGGCTCCTAACGCTGGTTTTGGCCGCCCGCTGGTATTTGGAGTCAGTGATTAAAGGGTCTAACGCTCACTTTACAGCCGCGACTTTTCCATACCGCAGATCCCCCTACGCCATTTGCGTAGCCTATCTTTTCAATGGGATCTTCCTAACGCCGGTATTTAGAGTCGTTTCTGCAGTGAGCGTTAGAGCTCTAACGACAAGATTCCAGCCGCCTGAAAATAGCAGGAGTTAAGAGCTTTCTGGCTAACGCCGGTTTATAAAGCTCTTAACTACTGTACCCTAAAGTACACTAACACCCATAAACTACCTATGTACCCCTAAACCGAGGTCCCCCCACATCGCCGCCACTCGATTAAAATTTTTAACCCCTAATCTGCCGACCGCCACCTACGTTATACTTATGTACCCCTAATCTGCTGCCCCTAACACCGCCGACCCCTGTATTATATCTATTAACCCCTAACTTGCCCCCCACAACGTCGCCGCAAGCTACTTAAAATAATTAACCCCTAATCTTCCGACCGCAAATCGCCGCCACCTACGTTATCCCTATGTACCCCTAATCTGCTACCCCTAACATCGCCGACCCCTATATTATATTTATTAACCCCTAATCTGCCCCCCTCAACGTCGCCGACACCTACCTACACTTATTAACCCATAATCTGCCGAGCGGACCTGAGCGCTACTATAATAAAGTTATTAACCCCTAATCCGCCTCACTAACCCTATCATAAATAGTATTAACCCCTAATCTGCCCTCCCTAACATCGCCGACACCTACCTTCAATTATTAACCCCTAATCTGCCGACCGGAGCTCACCGCTATTCTAATAAATGTATTAACCCCTAAAGCTAAGTCTAACCCTAACACTAACACCCCCCTAAGTTAAATATAATTTTTATCTAACGAAATAAATTAACTCTTATTAAATAAATAATTCCTATTTAAAGCTAAATACTTACCTGTAAAATACATCCTAATATAGCTACAATATAAATTATAATTATATTATAGCTATTTTAGGATTAATATTTATTTTACAGGCAACTTTGTAATTATTTTAACCAGGTACAATAGCTATTAAATAGTTAAGAACTATTTAATAGTTACCTAGTTAAAATAATAACAAATTTACCTGTAAAATAAATCCTAACCTAAGATATAATTAAACCTAACACTACCCTATCAATAAAATAATTAAATAAACTACCTACAATTACCTACAATTAACCTAACACTACACTATCAATAAATTAATTAAACACAATTGCTACAAATAAATACAATTAAATAAACTATCTAAAGTACAAAAAATAAAAAAGAACTAAGTTACAGAAAATAATAAAATATTTACAAACATAAGAAAAATATTACAACAATTTTAAACTAATTACACCTACTCTAAGCCCCCTAATAAAATAACAAAGCCCCCCAAAATAAAAAATTCCCTACCCTATTCTAAAATACAAATATTACAAGCTCTTTTACCTTACCAGCCCTGAACAGGGCCCTTTGCGGGGCATGCCCCCAGAATTTCAGCTCTTTTGCCTGTAAAAAAAAACATACAATACCCCCCCCCCCAACATTACAACCCACCACCCACATACCCCTAATCTAACCCAAACCCCCCTTAAATAAACCTAACACTACCCCCCTGATGATCTTCCTACCTTGTCTTCACCATGCCAGGTTCACCGATCCGTCCTGGCTCCAAGATCTTCATCCAACCCAAGCGGGGGCTAGACATCCACTGAAGAAGTCCAGAAGAGGGTCCAAAGTCTTCCTCCTATCCGGCAAGAAGAGGACATCCGGACCGGCAAACATCTTCTCCAAGCGGCATCTTCTATCTTCTTCCATCCGATGACGACCGGCTCCATCTTGAAGACCTCCAGCGCGGATCCATCCTCTTCTTCCGACGACTAGACGACGAATGACGGTTCCTTTAAGAGACGTCATCCAAGATGGCGTCCCTCGAATTCCGATTGGCTGATAGGATTCTATCAGCCAATCGGAATTAAGGTAGGAATTTTCTGATTGGCTGATGGAATCAGCCAATCAGAATATAGTTCAATCCGATTGGCTGATCCAATCAGCCAATCAGATTGAGCTCGCATTCTATTGGCTGATCGGAACAGCCAATAGAATGCGAGCTCAATCTGATTGGCTGATTGGATCAGCCAATCGGATTGAACTATATTCTGATTGGCTGATTCCATCAGCCAATCAGAAAATTCCTACCTTAATTCCGATTGGCTGATAGAATCCTATCAGCCAATCGGAATTCGAGGGACGCCATCTTGGATGACGTCCCTTAAAGGAACCGTCATTCGTCGTCTAGTCGTCGGAAGAAGAGGATGGATCCGCGCTGGAGGTCTTCAAGATGGAGCCGGTCGTCATCGGATGGAAGAAGATAGAAGATGCCGCTTGGAGAAGATGTTTGCCGGTCCGGATGTCCTCTTCTTGCCGGATAGGAGGAAGACTTTGGACCCTCTTCTGGACTTCTTCAGTGGATGTCTAGCCCCCGCTTGGGTTGGATGAAGATCTTGGAGCCAGGACGGATCGGTGAACCTGGCATGGTGAAGACAAGGTAGGAAGATCATCAGGGGGGTAGTGTTAGGTTTATTTAAGGGGGGTTTGGGTTAGATTAGGGGTATGTGGGTGGTGGGTTGTAATGTTGGGGGGGGGGTATTGTATGTTTTTTTTTACAGGCAAAAGAGCTGAAATTCTTGGGGCATGCCCCGCAAAGGGCCCTGTTCAGGGCTGGTAAGGTAAAAGAGCTTGTAATATTTGTATTTTAGAATAGGGTAGGGAATTTTTTATTTTGGGGGGCTTTGTTATTTTATTAGGGGGCTTAGAGTAGGTGTAATTAGTTTAAAATTGTTGTAATATTTTTCTTATGTTTGTAAATATTTTATTATTTTCTGTAACTTAGTTCTTTTTTATTTTTTGTACTTTAGATAGTTTATTTAATTGTATTTATTTGTAGCAATTGTGTTTAATTAATTTATTGATAGTGTAGTGTTAGGTTAATTGTAGGTAATTGTAGGTAGTTTATTTAATTATTTTATTGATAGGGTAGTGTTAGGTTTAATTATATCTTAGGTTAGGATTTATTTTACAGGTAAATTTGTTATTATTTTAACTAGGTAACTATTAAATAGTTCTTAACTATTTAATAGCTATTGTACCTGGTTAAAATAATTACAAAGTTGCCTGTAAAATAAATATTAATCCTAAAATAGCTATAATATAATTATAATTTATATTGTAGCTATATTAGGATTTATTTTACAGGTAAGTATTTAGCTTTAAATAGGAATTATTTATTTAATAAGAGTTAATTTATTTCGTTAGATAAAAATTATATTTAACTTAGGGGGGTGTTAGTGTTAGGGTTAGACTTAGCTTTAGGGGTTAATACATTTATTAGAATAGCGGTGAGCTCCGGTCGGCAGATTAGGGGTTAATAATTGAAGGTAGGTGTCGGCGATGTTAGGGAGGGCAGATTAGGGGTTAATACTATTTATGATAGGGTTAGTGAGGCGGATTAGGGGTTAATAACTTTATTATAGTAGCGCTCAGGTCCGCTCGGCAGATTAGGGGTTAATAAGTGTAGGCAGGTGTCGGCGACGTTGTGGGGGGCAGATTAGGGGTTAATAAATATAATATAGGGGTCGGCGATGTTAGGGCAGCAGATTAGGGGTACATAGGGATAACGTAGGTGGCGGCGGTTTACGGAGCGGCAGATTAGGGGTTAAAAGTGTAATGCAGGGGTCAGCGATAGCGGGGGCGGCAGATTAGGGGTTAATAAGTGTAAGGTTAGGGGTGTTTAGACTCGGGGTACATGTTAGAGTGTTAGGTGCAGACGTAGGAAGTGTTTCCCCATAGGAAACAATGGGGCTGCGTTAAGAGCTGAACGCTGCTTTTTTGCAGGTGTTAGGTTTTTTTTCAGCTCAAACTGCCCCATTGTTTCCTATGGGAGAATCGTGCACGAGCACGTTTTTGAGGCCGGCCGCGTCCGTAAGCAACTCTGGTATCGAGAGTTGCATTTGCGGTAAATATGCTCTACGCTCCTTTTTTGGAGCCTAACGCAGCATTTGATTAAACTCTCGATACCAGAGTTAAATTTATGGTGCGGCCAGAAAAAAACCCGCGGAGCGTTAACAGCCCTTTTACCGCCGAACTCTAAATCTAGGCCTGAGTGTGGTGACAAAAATGTTAAGTTTTTATTTTCTCAAGCAAAAGTTTGTTATTTTAAATGGTACCGGTGTGTACTATTTACTCTCTGGCAGAAAAGGGATGAAGATTTCTGCAAGGAGGATGATGATCTTAGCATTTTGTAACTAAGATCCACTGCTGTTCTCACAAGGGCTGAAGAGTACAGGAAAACTTCAGTTGGGGGAACAGTTTGCAGGCTAAACTGCATGTTCAGTCTATTTTTTTCTAGACAGACTGTGTTATTTCTAGAAAAGGCTGGCAATATCCCCATGAGGGAAAGGTAAGCTGTATTCAGTAAAAGAGGAATCCAAGCTTGCATAAAGGGCTCATAGTTACTGGTGACACTGATAGGAAAAAACTTTTTGGTTTAATTACAAATAAAATGTTTTTTGAGGGACTTTAAGGGGTCATTGTGGCTTGTTTAAGGGTTATTAACCCACATGGCTAGTTTAAGAAACACTCTATGGTGTTTTTTAGGCCCCATAACTTCGAGTGAGGTGGGAGGGGCCTATTTTCAGTTGCACAGTTTATTTACCTCAGAAGCATCCAGCTACTTCTCCAGAGATTCCTGCTGTATTTGAGGGCTGTAAAGAGGTTTTTTCCCCCACAAATCGTTCCTAAAAGGCAGGTAGGCGCCTCAGCAGAGCTGTGGCAAGGTGCTGAACGTTATTTTACCGGTTTTGAAGTTTTTTCAATACGGTTTTTACATTAAGGGGTTAATTGTTTATTTGCATAGTGGTGCAAAGTTACTAAGGCTTTATGATGCTACTGTAAAAATTTCGCCCAGTTCCAAGAGCGGAACAAGGGCTAGGTTTTTACTCCAACCTGTTTGTGGTTCCCAAAAAAGACGGAACTTTCAGACCAATCTTGGATCTCAAAATTCTAAACAAATTCCTCAGAGTACCATCTTTCAAGATGGAGACTATTCGGACTATTCTTCCTCTGATCTAGGAGGGTCAATATATGAACGTGGACTTAAAGGATGCGTATCTACACATCCCTATTCACAGAGATCATCATCAATTCCTCAGATTCGCCTTTCTGGACAGGCATTACCAGTTTGTGGCCTTTCCCTTCGGGTTGGCCACGGCTCCCAGAATTTTCACAAAGGTGCTAGGGTCCCTTTTGGCGGTTCTAAGATTGCGGGGTATAGCAGTGGCGCCTTATCTAGACGACATCTTAATTCAGGCGTCGACTTTCCAGCTAGCCAAGTCTCACACGGACATCGTGTTGGCTTTTCTGAGATCTCACAGGTGGAAGGCGAACATAAAAAAAAGAGTTCTCTCGTCCCTCTCACAAGAGTTTCCTTCCTAGGGACTCTGATAGACTCGGTAGAAATGAAAATATTTCTGACGGAGGTCAGAAAATCAAAACTTTTAATCACTTGCCGAGCTCTTCATTCCATTCTTCGGCCATCAGTGGCTCAGTGTATGGAGGTAATCGGACTTATGGTAGCTTCAATGGACATAGTTCCTTATGCCCGCCTACACCTCAGACCACTGCAACTATACATGCTCAAACAGTGGAATGGGGATTATGCAGATTTATCTCCTCAACTGCATCTGGACCAAGAGACCAGAGATTCTCTTCTCTGGTGGTTGTCTCAGGACCACCTGTCTCAGGGAATATGTTTCTGCAGGCCAGAGTGGCTCATAGTAACGACAGATGCCAGCCTGCTAAGCTGGGGTGCAGTCTGGAAATCCCTGAAAGCACAGGGCTTATGGTCTCGGGAGGAATCTCTCCTCCCGATAAACATTCTAGTACTGAGAGCAATATTCAATGCGCTTCAGGCGTGGCCTCAGCTAGCTGTGGCCAAATTCATCAGATTTCAGTCGGACAACATCACGACTGTAGCCTATATCAACCATCAAGGAGGAACACGGAGTTCTCTAGTGATGATGGAGGTAACCAAAATTATCCGATGGGCGGAGGATCACTCTTGCCATCTCTCAGCAATCCGTATCCCAGGGGTAGAGAACTGGGAGGCGGATTTAATAAGTCGTCAGACTTTTCATCCGAGGGAGTGGGAGCTCCATCCGGAGGTATTTGCCCAGCTGACTCAGCTATGGGGCACACCAGAATTGGATCTGATGGCGTCCCAACAGAATGCCAAACTTCCACGTTACGGGTCCAGGTCCCGGGATCCCCAGGCGGTACTGATAGATGCTCTAGCAGTGCCCTGGTCCTTCAATCTGGCTTATGTATTTCCCCCGTTTCCTCTCCTCCCACGTCTGGTTGCCAGAATCAAGCAGGAGAGAGCTTCAGTGATTCTGATAGCGCCTGCATGGCCACGCAGGACTTGGTATGCAGACCTGGTGGACATGTCATCTGTTCCACCGTGGACTCTGCCAATGAGGCAGGACCTTCTAATCCAAGGTCCGTTAAAGCATCCAAATCTAATTTCTCTGCATCTGACTGCTTGGAGATTGAACGCCTGATTCTATCAAAGCGTGGTTTCTCTGAGTTGGTCATTGATACCCTGATTCAGGCTAGAAAGCCTGTCACCAGGAAAATCTATCATAAGATTTGGCGCAAATATCTTTATTGGTGTGAATCCAAGGGTTACTCATGGAGTAAGATTAGGATTCCTAGAATTTTGTCCTTTCTCCGAGAAGGATTGGAGAAGGGATTATCAGCTAGTTCCTTAAAGGGACAAATATCTGCTTTGTCTATTCTTTTACACAAACGTCTGGCAGATGTCCCAGATGTTCAAGCGTTTAGTCAGGCCTTGGTCAGGATCAAGCCTGTATTTAAACCTATTGCTCCGCCATGGAGCCTAAACTTGGTTCTTAAAGTTCTTCAAGGGTTTCCGTTTGAACCAATGCATTCCATAGATATTAAGCTTCTATCTTGGAAAGTGTGACTCACCTTATCTTATTTTCCATGCAGATAAGGTGGTTTTACGTACCAAACCTGGATTCCTTCCTAAGGTTGTTTCTAATAGGAATATCAATCAGGAAATTGTTGTTCCTTCACTGTGTCCTAATCCTTCTTCAAAGAAGGAACGTCTGTTGCACAATCTTGATGTGGTTCGTGCTTTAAAGTTCTACTTACAAGCAACCAAAGATTTCCGTCAAACATCTTCATTGTTTGTTGTCTATTCTGGTAAGCGGAGAGGTCAAAAGGCTACGGCTAGCAGCCTCCTGAAAGAATTACTGTTCATTCTACTAGAGCAGTGGCTTCCACATGGGCTTTTAAAAATGAGGCCTTCTGTTGAACAGATTTGTAAGGCGGCGACTTGGTCTTCGCTTCATACTTTTTCCAAATTTTACAAATTCGATTCTTTTGCTTCTTCGGAGGCTATTTTTGGGAGAAAGGTTCTACAAGCAGTGGTGCCTTCCGTTTAAGGAACCTGTCTTGTCCCTCCCTTCATCCGTGTCCTAAAGCTTTGGTATTGGTATCCCACAAGTATGGATGAATCCGTGGACTCGATACATCTTACAAGAGAAAACAGAATTTATGCTTACCTGATAAATTTCTTTCTCTTGTGATGTATCGAGTCCATGGCCCGCCCTGTCTATTTAAGACAGGTAGTATATTTTTATTTAAAAAACTTCAGTCACCACTGCACCCTATAGTTTCTCCTTTTTCTTCCTAGCCCTTGTTTGAATGACTGGGGGGTGGAGCTAAGAGAGGAGCTATATAGACAGCTCTGCTGTGGGTGCTCTCTCTGCCACTTCCTGTAGGGAAGGAGAATATCCCACAAGTATGGATGAATCCGTGGACTTGATACATCACAAGAGAAAGAAATTTATCAGGTAAGCATAAATTCTGTTTTTACGTTCTTCTCATTGCATCTTTCAAAAAAAAATAAAAACAGAATTTATGTTTACCTGATAAATTTCTTTCTCCTACGGTGTATCCGGTCCACAGCTTCATCCTTACTTGTGGGATATTCTCAATCCCTACAGGAAGTGGCAAAGAGAGCACACAGCAGAGCTGTCCATATAGCTCCCCTCAGGCTCCGCCCCCCCAGTCATTTGACCGACGGTAAGGAGAAAAAGGTGAACCATAGGATGCAGTGGTGACTGTAGTTTACAAAAATAAATTTAAACCTGACCAAATGCCAGTGTGGGCCATGGACCGGATTCACCGTAGGAGAAAGAAATTTATCAGGTAAACATAAATTCTGTTTTCTCCTACATTGGTGTATCCGGTCCACGGCTTCATCCTTACTTGTGGGAACCAATACCAAAGCTTTAGGACACGGATGAAGGGAGGGAACAAGTCAGGTAACCTAAACGGAAGGCACCACTGCTTGTAAAACCTTTCTCCCAAAAATAGCCTCCGAAGAAGCAAAAGTATCGAATTTGTAAAATTTGGCAAATGTATGCAGTGAAGACCAAGTCGCTGCCTTACAGATCTGTTCAACAGAAGCCTCATTCTTGAAAGCCCATGTGGAAGCCACAGCTCTAGTAGAGTGAGCTGTAATTCGTTCAGGAGGCTGCCTTCCAGCAGTCTCATAAGCCAACCGGATGATGCTTTTCAGCCAGAAAGACAGAGAGGTCGCAGTCACCTTTTGACCTCTCCTCTTGCCAGAATAGACGACAAACAAGGAAGATGTTTGTCTGAAGTCTTTAGTTGCTTTTAGATAAAACTTCAAAGCACGAACCACATCAAGATTGTGTAACAGACGTTCCTTGTTAGAAACTGGATTAGGACACAGAGAAGGAACAACTATTTCCTGGTTAATATTCTTATTGGAAACCACTTTTGGAAGAAAACCAGGATTGGTACGTAAAATGACCTTATCTGTATGAAACACCAGATAGGGTGAATTACACTGCAAAGCAGACAATTCAGAAACTCTTCTAGCAGAAGAAATAGCTACCAAAAACAAAACTTTCCAAGATAGTAACTTAATATCTATGGAATGTAGAGGTTCAAACGGAACCCCTTGAAGAACTGAAAGAACTAAATTTAGACTCCATGGAGGAGCCACAGGTCTGTAGACAGGCTTGATTCTGACTAAAGCCTGTACAAACGCCTGAACATCTGGCACGGCTGCCAGACGCTTGTGTAACAGAACAGACAGAGCAGATATCTGTCCTTTTAAGGAACTAGCTGACAGACCTTTGTCCAATCCTTCTTGGAGAAAGGATAGTATCCTTGGAATCCTAATCTTACTCCATGAGTAACCCTTGGATTCGCACCAGCAAAGATATTTCCGCCATATCTTATGGTAAATTTTCCTAGTGACAGGCTTTCTAGCCTGGATCAGAGTATCTATAACTGATTCCGAAAACCCACGCTTAGCTAGAATCAAGCGTTCAATCTCCAAGCAGTCAGTTGCAGAGAAACTAGGTTTGGATGTTCGAATGGACCTTGGATTAGAAGGTCCTGCCTCAAAGGTAGCTTCCATGGTGGAACCGATGACATATTCACCAGGTCTGCATACCAAGTCCTGCGTGGCCACGCAGGAGCTATTAGAATTACCGAAGCCTTCTCCTGTTTGATCCTGGCTACTAGCCGGGGGAGAAGAGGAAACAGTGGAAAGACATAAGCTAGATTGAACGACCAAGGCGCCACTAAGGCATCTACCAATGTCGCCTTGGGATCCCTGGACCTGGACCCGTAACGTGGAACTTTGGAGTTCTGACGTGACGCCATCAGATCCAGATCTGGAAGGCCCCATAGTTGAGTTAACTGGGCAAAAACCTCCGGGTGAAGTTCCCACTCCCCCGGATGGAAAGTCTGACGACTCAGATAATCCGCTTCCCAGTTGTCCACTCCTGGGATGTGAATTGCTGATAGATGGCAGGAGTGATCCTCTGCCCATTTGATGATCTTGGATACCTCCCTCATCGCCAGGGAACTCTTTGTTCCTCCCTGATGATTGATGTACCCTACAGTCGTCATGTTGTCCGACTGAAATCTGATGAGTTTGGCCTCCGCTAGTTGAGGCCATGCCTGGAGCGCATTGAATATCGCTCTCAATTCCAAAACGTTTATCGGGAGAAGAGATTCTTCCCGAGACCAAAGACCCTGAGCTTTCAGGGACTCCCAGACCGCACCCCAGCCTAAGAGGCTGGCATCGGTCTTGACAATGATCCACTCCGGTCTGCGGAAACTCATTCCCTGAGACAGGTGATCCTGAGACAACCACCAGAGGAGTGAGTCTCTGGTTTTCTGGTCCATTTGTATCTGGGGAGACAAATCTGCCTAATCCCCATTCCACTGTTTGAGCATGCACAGTTGCAGTGGTCTTAAATGAATTCAAGCAAAGGGAACCACGTCCATTGCCGCAACAATTAGTCCTATTACCTCCATGCACTGAGCTATGGAGGGTTGAGGAATGGATTGAAGAACTCGACAAGTGTTCAAAAGTTTTAACTTCCTGACCTCCGTCAGAAAGATTTTCATTTCTACCGAGTCTATTATTGTTCCCAGGAAGGGAACCCTTGTGAACGGGGACAGATAACTCTTTTCTATGTTCACCTTCCACCCGTGAGACCTTAGAAAGGCTAGAACAATGTCCGTATGAGCCTTTGCTTTGTGAAAGGACGACGCTTGTATTAAGATGTTGTCTAGGTAAGGTGCTACTGCAATGCCCCTTGGCCTTAGCACCGCTAGAAGGGACCCTAGCACCTTTGTGAAAATTCTGGGAGCAGTGGCCAATCCGAAGGGAAGAGCCACAAACTGGTAATGCTTGTCCAGAAAGGCGAACCTTAGGAACTGATGGTGATCTTTGTGAATAGGAATATGCAGGTACGCATCCTTTAAGTCCACGGTAGTCATATATTGACCCTCCTGGATCATTGGTAAAATTGTCCGAATGGTTTCCATTTTCAATGATGGAACTCTGAGGAATTTGTTTAGGATTTTTAAATCCAGAATTGGCCTGAAAGTTTCTTCCTTTTTGGGAACTACAAACAGGTTTGAGTAAAAACCCAGTCCTTGTTCTGCTGTTGGAACTGGGTGTATCACTCCCATTTTTAAAAGGTCTTCTACGCAATGTAAGAATGCCTGTCTCTTTATCTGGAACCTTCCCTTTGGAGGAAAGTCCTTGAATTCTAGAAGATACCCCTGAGAGACAATTTCTAGTGCCCAGGGGTCCGGAACATCTCTTGCCCAAGCCTGAGCAAAGAGAGAAAGTCTGCCCCCTACTAGATCCGGTCCCGGATAGGGGGCTACCCCTTCATGCTGTCTTGGTAGCAGCAGCAGGCTTCTTGGCCTGTTTACCCTTGTTCCAGCCTTGCAATGGTTTCCATGCTGGTTTGGGCTGGGATGCGTTACCCTCTTGCCTAGTGGCTGTAGAGGTAGAAGCCGGTCCGTTCCTGAAATTGCGAAAGGAACGAAAATTAGACTTATTTTTAGCTTTGAAAGGTCTATCCTGTGGAAGGGCATGGCCCTTTCCCCCAGTGATATCTGAAATAATTTCTTTCAACTCTGGCCCGAATAGGGTCTTACCCTTGAAAGGAATATTAAGCAATTTTGTTTTGGACGACACATCCGCCGACAAAGATTTTAGCCAAAGCGCTCTGCGCGCCACGATTGCGAAACCAGAATTTTTCGCCGCTCATTTAGCTAACTGCAAAGCGGCATCTGTAATGAAAGAATTAGCCAACTTCAGGGCGTGAATTCTGTCCATGACTTCATCATAAGAAGTCTCCTTCTGGAGCGAGTTTTCTAGTTCCTCAAACCAAAAAGCCGCTGCAGTGGTTACAGGAATAATGCAAGAAATTGGTTGAAGAAGAAAACCCTGTTGAACAAAAATTTTCTTAAGTAAACCTTCTAATTTTTTATCCATAGGATCTTTGAAAGCGCAACTGTCTTCTATTGGTATAGTTGTGCGCTTAGCTAGCGTTGAAACTGCCCCCTCTACCTTAGGGACCGTCTGCCACGCGTCCCTTCTAGGGTCAACAATTGGGAACATTTTCTTAAATATAGGAGGGGGAACAAAAGGTACACCTGGCTTCTCCCACTCCTTAGTCACGATATCCGCCACCCTCTTAGGTATCGGAAACGCATCAGTGTGTACTGGGACCTCTAAGAATTTGTCCATTTTACACAATTTTTTTGGGACCACCAAAGGGTCACAATCATCAAGTGTAGCTAGGACCTCCTTAAGTAGGGTGCGGAGGTGTTCTAGCTTAAATTTAAATGCTATGGTATCAGGCTCTGCCTGCTGAGAAACTTTTCCTGTGTCAGAAATTTCTCCCTCAGACAGGCCCTCCCTCACCGCCAAGTCCGATTGATGTGAGGGCACTACAGATAAATTATCCTCTGCGTCTGCTTGCTCATTTTCTGTATTTAAAACTGAGCAATCACGCTTCCTTGGAAAAGCTGGCAGTTTGGATAAAAATGCTGCGAGAGAATTATCCATTACTGCTGCTAACTGTTGCATAGTAATAGCAATTGGTGCGCTAGATGTACTGGGCATCGCTTGCGAGGGCATAGCTGGTGTTGACACAGAAGGAGGGGATAATGGGCTATCCTCACTACCTTCAGCTAAAGAATCATCTTGGGCTACATCTTTAAGCGTGATTGTACGGTCCTTAAGCTGTTTGGATGCTATGGCACACTTCACACGTAAATTTAATGGGGGAACCACCTTGGCCTTTAAACATACAGAACATAGGCTATCTGAAGGGTCAGACATGTTTGACAGACTTAGACAGAACTTCAATGCAATAAAAATTATTTTTGACAATTTAAATAATAAAAGTGCACACTTTATTACTGAAACATCAAAAAACCATCAAATAAACATCCGATTCTAATGAAATTTTCACCACAGTGTCTTAATGCTTTGAAAAGACTGCACACAAATTTTCAAACCAATTAACCCCTTAATGCCCAAACCGGAGCTAACAGCAGTTAACCGGTTAAAAACACTACAGTACAATGCCACAGCCTCTACTGTGGCTTTTACCTTCCTTAGGGATTATTTAAGTAGGAAATAAGTCTCTCTGAAGTCCTTTCTGATGTCTCTGGACTCCCCACGGGAAGCTGCATGAACTGCCTAGTCAAAACAACTGCGCAATTGAGGCGCGAAAATGAGGCCTCCTCCCTCTTCATTCCAGAGTGGAGGGGCCTTTCAGACTAGATTAGGTGTCCAAATAAGTGCCAGGCGCAAAATTAAACCCCATAAGTGTTTCAAAGTCTGAAAAAAACACCTTATTTATACTGAAAACATGCTAAATAGCAATCGATTAAGCCCACAATGGTGTCAACCAGCATAGAGCCCTTAATATAAGCCATCATTTTATACAGAGTCTAAGAAAAATGGCTTACCTATCCCTGAGGGAATTTCTGACAGTCTTCTAGCATTACTTGGTCTTGTTAGAAAAATTACTGATCATACCTGAAGCAGTTAAGCCTGCAAACTGTTCCCCCCAACTGATGTTCTCTGGTATTCAACAGTCCTGCGTGGGAACAGCAATGGATTTTAGTTACTGGTGCTAAAATCATATTCCTCTCAGCAGAAATCTTCATCACTTTCTGCTTCAGAGTAAATAGTACAAGCCGGCACTATTTTAAAATAACAAACTCTTGATAGAAGAAATAAAAAACTACAACTAACACCACATACTCTTTACCACCCCCTTGGAGATGCTACTAGTTAGAGCGGCAAAGAGAATGACTGGGGGGGCAGAGCCTGAGGGGAGCTATATGGACAGCTCTGCTGTGTGCTCTCTTTGCCACTTCCTGTAGGGATTGAGAATATCCCACAAGTAAGGATGAAGCCGTGGACCGGATACACCAATGTAGGAGAAATACATCCCTTCCCTCACATGTTTCTCATTCGGAACCCACATAATTTGCTTATTCTCTCCTCTCTCTATATGTGTTGCAGTCATATACCGCGCCCCTGGCTCCTCAACTCAATTTCAATGCAAAAAAAATTAGTATTTTTAATAACAAAATTATATTGTGCAAACAGTGATTTCTTAGAAATTAAACAGGTGTTTTATCTTATTAAATACCATACTAAAATAGCTATGTCTTCAACAAAAAGCTATTCTAGCGCATCTGTGTACATGATAAAAATGTGCCCTCCCCAAGATCCTCTTCATGAAATGGTGCAGGCAGGAACTCTTAAAATAGAGGCCATGGGAAGGGAGGAGCCAGCAACAGGAGCAGAAGCAGTTTGCAGCAGCTCTGCTCAAATTATACTAAGAATTAGCTACAAAGGTGTTATTTTAAATAGAATCTGTTCAAATCCCCACCTTGGGGCACCTATGTATTGAGGAGGATCAATTTTCACAAAAATTTGCAAAGTTTATGGAAGATCGTAGCGGGCCGGTTCACAGAACCAGAGAAAAAGTAGGAAAGGCCGCGGCTGCGGCCTACACCGGACCCCAGATCGAAGTTCGTCACAGGCGAAAAAAAGAAGAAAATTGGAGTGTTTCAGATCTAAGGGTTTCACCGGACATACATCAGAGGATTGGGGTAAGAACCCACTATTTTTATTCCCAATTTTTGATTAAAAAAGACATAACAGCTCAAAGATCACAGAGTTAAGCTGTGGTTCTCTAACAGCACCTGGAGGTGAAATACAGTTAGGATACACTTGGGGAGACTGCTGGCTTGTTCTGGGGACTTGCAAATCATAACTATTACATAGACTAGGTGGCAAGAGGATACAGGAGAGGGACTTGTGGCGGGAAAGTCGCCATTTTCTATCTGTCCTGTACATATCACTTCATCATCAAAGCCCAAATAATTTGCAAGAATATTTATAGTGTTTGGAGTGCTAACCTAATAGAACTTTTTATATTCTCACTAAAAAGACTGCTAATCTGATAGCTTGCGCAACATTATAGCGTAGCACAATACTGCAGCTTTGAGTTCCTGGAACTTTGCAAACAACTAGATTTTTCTCTCTCCCCCCCCCCCTTTCCTGCCATCCTCGGTGGTGGTGGGTCATATCCCCAATTCCTTCTTCTGTGATCGTCCTGTGAGGACAAAGCTCCCGGGGAGAGAGATTATATGGCAGGACAAGCCTAAGTAACTTGCAATACCTGAGAGGAGTGTTTGCTACAGTTAAAGGACTTTACAGACACTGGTTGCCCCTTCCTGGCCCCACAGGAGTTGTTCGGGCCTGGGATACCAAGGGAGCAACATTCAATAAGCCTCAAAAACTGGCACCCTCTAGGTATATACTGATTCATATGCTGCAACCTGCTCAACATATTGACATGAAGCTGAATTAAAGGCATATTCTACAAGCGGATTGAGTGGGAACCCTTTCCTATGCATTTCTTATAACTGCCCTAAATATTGTGGTCTGCCAGTGCTTTGTCAATAATTATTGATTTCCAGTTTGTGTTATCTACTGTAATCTACCTAGTTTGCCATGATGAAGGGAAGAAATCAATCAGTCAAAGACTGTCTCTCTAGATCTCAACTGAAAAAAAAACAAAGTGCTGGGGAACTATCTGTAGACGCAGATTCCCAACCATCCTCCCCAAAAAGCCCCCATACAGCTGCAGAGGGGCGTTCACAGAGTAGTGATCTCCTATTACAGATTAAGCAAATGTTTAAGGAAGAGATGAGGGCAGCTCTCTCAGAATTAAAACAAGATATATCAGAAATTGGAGATAGGACGGCAACTTTGGAGGATAAAATGGACGATATTGCAGAAGAAATACCTAATTTGCAAAACACTATACAAACACAGCAGGAGCAAATACAGAAGTTGGAGGATGCACTAGAGGATCTGGAGAACAGATCCAGAAGATCCAATATTAGAATCCGAAATCTGCCAGAATCATACAACAACTTACCGGATACATTGCTAAAAATATTTCAACAATTAGTGCCGGATACAGATCCTTCATTGTTTCTGATGGACAGAGCACACAGAGCACTGGCCAGACCACCCACAACAGCGACAGCAAGAGATGTGATCACCAAGTTACATTATTATCATATCAAGGACCAAATCATGCAAGCAGTACGCAATGTTCCTAGAATAACATTTGAAGGACATGCCTTGCAGCTTTTCACAGATCTTTCGCCAACTACCCTCAGGAGAAGGAGAGAGCTTAAACCAGTGGTTTCAGTGTTAATTAAAGCACAGATCAAATATTGTTGGGGTTTCCCATTCAAGCTTATTTTCATGTATGAGAAGTCGTCATACTCTTGTTCATCTCTCTCAGAGGGGCAAAGCATCTTGGAGAAACTAAAGCTTGAGAAAGTAAACGAAGCAGAGTCCTCTTCCCCAAAGCCTCAACGTAAAGCGATTATGAAAGAATGGACATCTGTGGGCAAGAACAGCAAAAATGCTCGGCCTAGTAGAAATCAGGAGAGTCCTACCTGAAGAGAGCAGTCGGGGACACTTTTGATATCCATTTTTGATACTTCAACTTTAATTCTTCATGAGTGAAGAAACCAATAAAGAGTGGCTAATGACATTATTCTCCTTTCAGTTCACTGGTTCAGCTTGGAGTTTCTGGCGGACTTTTTTTTTTCATGATAACCCTCTTGCTGGAACTTTCCCCTTGTCTTTCCTCTCCCCTTTCCCTTCCCACTGAGTCCGCTAACAGTTTTCTTACAGGTTTTTTCCTGGCTGTTTTTTGTTGTCATTTTGTTATGTTCTCAAACCCGGATGTCGGGTACAGATAATGTTGTTTTTATATTCAGTTCTACAGTTGTATGTTCTTGTTGGCAATGTTTATTGTCTTTTCCTCGGCAGGTCAAGGTCTTCTAAGTCGTTGTTTTTCAGGTACCGAATGTATCATAATGTGTTTAGGGTCCAATCCTTATCTTGTTTATTTTTTGCAGGTTCACGTCTCTTGTTTGGGAGAGGTGCACTATGGTTATTTAAAGAAATGTATAGCAATGTACACATGATGAAAGCAGATATTAACCGTTACACATATGTCACTTAAGGTGCTTACGCATAATGTTAAAGGTCTTCATTCCAATGTAAAAAGACGTAAAGCCATTAGCATGTATAAATCCCTAGGGGCACACATTATTTTCATGCAGGAGACACATTTCACCAAGACAACAACCCCTAAATATTGGGAAAGAGCTTATTCGTTACAGTATCACGCCACTTGTAGTAAGAAAAAGTGTGGTGTCTCTATACTTATGCACAATAGTATCAATTTAGAGGAGGAAGAGTCTTTTATAGATACACAGGGTAGATACATAATTCTCAGAGGTAAAATCCATGACACTCCAGTGGTAATAGGTAATATCTATGCTCCTAATGAATCTCAGGCCCTGTTCTTAGCTAAACTCAGTAAGTTACTAACGTACTGGAAACAGTATAGGCTAATCATTGGGGGAGATTTTAACACGTTGGTAGACCCCGATATGGACAGATCAGGGACGAGATCAGTTTCTCAAACACAGAAATTTAGAAAAGTACTGTATGATTTTTTGTTAGATCACAACCTATTAGATAGCTGGAGAGTTCAAAATGGAAATAATAGGGACTATACCTTTTATTCCTCAGCCCATAAGGTTTACTCACGAATTGACCATATTCTTGTGAGTCAAATATTAGCACCATTAATTATGAAATCAGACATAATAGTTAGCACCTGGTCAGACCATAATGTGGTTTTGACGACACTTTCAGGCTTAATAGACCCGCTTAGAAACAAGAGTTGGCATTTGAACCCTACCCTATTCAAAGATAAATTGTTCTTAGAGTTTTTAAGAAGGGAAATTGGAGTTTTTATTGGCTCTAATCAACAGTCAGTAGAAAATCCTTCCTATGTGTGGGGGGTGCTTAAGGCCTTTACAAGAGGCATATTAATTAGAGAATCTAGCTCCAAATTAAAAGCGGCACATGCATATGGTGAGAGGCTAAAGGAAGAAATTAAGCAACTACACAATCTTCACTGCTCCACTCAAAGCGCAAATACACTTAAAAGGGTAAATAGTAAAAGGGAGGAACTAGATAAATTGTTGTCCCAGGAAGCATCTAGATCCTTAAAACTTATTGATACACAATATTTCATTCACGCTAACAAGCCTGACAGAATTTTAGCTTGTAGGCTGAAAGATATGACAAGGCTCACAACGGTCCCTCAGTTGCAGAAGCCAGATGGTTCTACCACTAACCATCCTCAAATTATAGCAGATACCTTTGCATCATATTACCAATCATTATATGCACTCCCTCAGGGAGACAGGAATCCCCGACAATTTGAAAACTACCAGGAATTTTTGGGCCATGACGATATGCCTAAGCTTGACGCAGATGATGTAGATTGGCTAAACGCACCTATCACACTAGCTGAAATTAGACAAACAATCAAACACCTGAAAATCAATAAAGCACCTGGTCCGGATGGATACACGGGTATTTTTTATAAGACATTTCTAGACGAATTAGGCCCCTTATTAGTGAACACCTTTAACCATATGTTAAAAGGGGGATATATCCCAAAAAACTCATTAATATCAAAGCTGAATAGTTTTGGAAGTAGTTTTTAGTTTGTTTTTAGTTATAGCTATTTTAGGGGGATATCTGTGTGTGCAGGTGACTATTACTGTGCATAATTATTAGGCAACTTAACAAAAAACAAATATATACCCATTTCAATTATTTATTTTTACCAGTGAAACCAATATAACATCTCAACATTCACAAATATACATTTCTGACATTCAAAAACAAAACAAAAACAAATCAGTGACCAATATAGCCACCTTTCTTTGCAAGGACACTCAAAAGCCTGCCATCCATGGATTCTGTCAGTGTTTTGATCTGTTCACCATCAACATTGCGTGCAGCAGCAACCACAGCCTCCCAGACACTGTTCAGAGAGGTGTACTGTTTTCCCTCCTTGTAAATCTCACATTTGATGATGGACCACAGGTTCTCAATGGGGTTCAGATCAGGTGAACAAGGAGGCCATGTCATTAGATTTTCTTCTTTTATACCCTTTCTTGCCAGCCACGCTGTGGAGTACTTGGACGCGTGTGATGGAGCATTGTCCTGCATGAAAATCATGTTTTTCTTGAAGGATGCAGACTTCTTCCTGTACCACTGCTTGAAGAAGGTGTCTTCCAGAAACTGGCAGTAGGACTGGGAGTTGAGCTTGACTCCATCCTCAACCCGAAAAGGCCCCACAAGCTCATCTTTGATGATACCAGCCCAAACCAGTACTCCACCTCCACCTTGCTGGCGTCTGAGTCGGACTGGAGCTCTCTGCCCTTTACCAATCCAGCCACGGGCCCATCCATCTGGCCCATCAAGACTCACTCTCATTTCATCAGTCCATAAAACCTTAGAAAAATCAGTCTTGAGATATTTCTTGGCCCAGTCTTGACGTTTCAGCTTGTGTGTCTTGTTCAGTGGTGGTCGTCTTTCAGCCTTTCTTACCTTGGCCATGTCTCTGAGTATTGCACACCTTGTGCTTTTGGGCACTCCAGTGATGTTGCAGCTCTGAAATATGGCCAAACTGGTGGCAAGTGGCATCTTGGCAGCTGCACGCTTGACTTTTCTCAGTTCATGGGCAGTTATTTTGCGCCTTGGTTTTTCCACACTCTTCTTGCGACCCTGTTGACTATTTTGAATGAAACGCTTGATTGTTCGATGATCACGCTTCAGAAGCTTTGCAATTTTAAGAGTGCTGCATCCCTCTGCAAGATATCTCACTATTTTTGACTTTTCTGAGCCTGTCAAGTCCTTCTTTTGACCCATTTTGCCAAAGGAAAGGAAGTTGCCTAATAATTATGCACACCTGATATAGGGTGTTGATGTCATTAGACCACACCCCTTCTCATTACAGAGATGCACATCACCTAATATGCTTAATTGGTAGTAGGCTTTCGAGCCTATACAGCTTGGAGTAAGACAACATGCATAAAGAGGATGATGTGGTCAAAATACTCATTTGCCTAATAATTCTGCACTCCCTGTAAAATTTTAGCCACCAGACTCAACAAACTAATGCCTAAACTAGTCCACCCGGATCAGGTGGGGTTCATAGCGAGTAGGGAGGCCCCGGATAATGTGAGAAAGGTGATTGATTTGATTAATCTTGCGTCGGTTAAAGGGATGCCTTCTCTGTTCCTTTCCTTGGACGCAGAGAAGGCATTCAACCGTATTTACTGGGACTACCTAGATAAGGTATTAGATGCATTTGGCATAATGGGAAACTTTAGAAAAGCGATTGCCACGATATACTCTCATCCCTCAGCATTTGTTAAAATTGCGGGGTATAAATAGGACCCATTGAAATCGCAAATGGTACTAGACAGGGATGCCCTCTTTCCCCGCTTCTATTTGCCCTGTGTATCGAACCTTTAGCAGCCAGCATCAGACGTAATGTAGACATTACAGGCATACATATAAAGGCAAAATAATATAAAATCAGTCTTTTTGCAGATGACATTATTCTTTCCTCACAAAGCCACTTATTTCTCTTCCATTACTGTATTCCACTATAGATAAGTTTGCAGCAATATCAGGTTATAAAACCAACAATGATAAGTGTGAAGCTATTAGTGTAAATCTACCAGCACACACTAAAAAACTCATGGAGATTAATTTCTCTTTCTCATGGGCTGAGAAGGGCATGAGATATTTAGGGGTGATACTTACGAATAGGACTGAAGATCTGTATCAATTAAACTACACGCCTTTGATATCACAGATTAAAAACTTACTACAGAAATGGGAAAAGTTGAAAATTTCGCTATATGGCAGAATAATTGGAATTAAAATGACAATTCTCCGAAAAATATTATACCTATTTAGATGCTTACCAGTCTCTGTGCCATCCAAAACGCTCACACGACTCCAGAAGTATGTAATTTTGTTTATTTGGCAAGGTAAAAGAGCAAGAACTAATAGACAAACTCTCTGCAGAAGCAGAAGAGGGGGAGGGATGGGATTGCCAGATTTTCTAGCGTATTACATGCGGCCCGTGTGGCTCAGACTGCGTTATGGCATAACAAGGTTGATAATATTCAGTGGGTACAACTGGAGTCAGATATGGTTGGGGTGGAGCCATTTTATAAACTTTTATGGACTAATAGAACTCATAGGCCTAATATATGGAAAACTTTTACAGCAGTAGCACACTCCGTCTCGCTATGGGACTCTTTGTCTATCAAATTTAAGCTAATCTCAGATACTTCTAAGGCAATGCCATTAATAACGCTTTCTACTACACTTGACGTGGGGCTTCAGAATAAGTGGGCCAATAGGGGGCTGTACAGAATAGCTGACACCTTAAGGGGACAGAACTTTATGGACTTTAACACATATGCTAGCCTTAATGAACAGGATAGACCCAGTTGGTATCAATATCTTCAGTTGAAGGCAAGAGTCTGTGAGGTGATAGGTAACTCATACAAAGGGAACACCACATACTTAGAGCAAATTTGCTTAGCCGGACAGAGAATGAGAGGGACCATTACTGGACTGTATGCCATTTTTAACTCTCCACCAATGACCCATAAGCTTCCCTTTATGCAAAAGTGGGAAGAAGAATTTCAATTTAATTGGTCTTTAGAAAAATGGAATGAGGTTGTGTTTAGGGGACCCTCCTTCTCCATACGCGCTCATTTAAAAGAAAATTACATGAAGACTGCTTTTTGTTGGTATTTTCACCCCTCGAGATTACATAAATTGGAGATAGGTAGTAGAAAATTTCTAAGAGGGTTTGATGAGCTAGGTACTTATTCACACATGTGGTGGGACTGCCCACGGGTAGCAAATATCTGGTCACAAACCTTTAGTCTATTGGGCAACATTTTTGGGCGCACTTTAAGAGTGTCGGCCTCTCAAGCCCTTCTGCATGAGCCTATTCCAGGGTTTAATAGGGCACGAAACAAGTTTATTTTTACCATCTTTACTATCGTAAGATTAACAATAGCCCAGTATTGGAAAGTTGAGATCCCTAACTTTCAGATTATTCTAAATAAGATTGGTTACTACTACCAAATGAGTAATAATGCAGCTAACATGCTTGACACTGAAGAACAGTTTGTTTCTGTCTGGGTACCATGGATTATGTTTTCTGAAGCCAGAGTTGTTAGTTAACAACCTAAGTTTCTGAGAGTACTTATTGCTTAATGAGTATTGGTTCACAATGTGATCT
The DNA here is from genome assembly GCF_027579735.1 of Bombina bombina. Taxonomy (NCBI): domain Eukaryota; kingdom Metazoa; phylum Chordata; class Amphibia; order Anura; family Bombinatoridae; genus Bombina; species Bombina bombina. The sequence goes on from NC_069501.1 coordinate 103,319,779, forward strand.
GAACTGTACGGTAAAATATATTGATGTTTATATGACATGCCGACCTGCCGAGATATACCTTAATGTGTTTCAAGTTATGTTGATGTAACATTTGCATCTACTTTGTTATATAATTAAGATGGAAAATTCAATAAAAATCTTTTCAATTAAAATAGAGGCCATGAACCACCTCAGAAACAGGCTTAATATTGGGGATGATGTATACACTTATATCAAGGGGTTTAAGGCTAAGGCCAAAAGATTAGTTAAAGATATGTGGGTTGAAGATGGTGAATTTTACCAAGTTTTACTGAAGCTTATTTAATGCAAAAAATTAAAAGAGCGTGATGAGATAATTTTCAAAACTTGGCCTAATTTATTTGAGCTGTGAGATGTCTAGCCAAATGGCAGGACAGAATGTACAATTGGAACAGCTAAGGGGTGAAAATTATTAATTGCGAGAATTTAAAGAAAACTTTATTGATAGAAAGTTAGAGAGTCTAGAAGCTAATAAAAATATTTCTGCCCTATATGAATATAATCAGAAACTATTGGCTAAATTAAAAGCTTTAGAAGAAGATTATAAAAAGTGCCAAAACAAAAATGAAACTTTAAAAACAAGATATCTTAGGGCTGAAAAAGAACGTGAACAGGAAATAAATGAATTAGAGAGACAAATCAGCAGCAATAAGAAGCCTTCAAATAATAACACTAGTAGAGGGTCAGAAGGGCGGACTAGCTTCTCAGACAGCCCATATCAAAATACACGGGTGAAATTTCAGCATAGTAAAGATAGGAGAGATAGAGGCCACTCTAACCCAAACAATAAGGTCCCAATGAAATCCGATAATGTACTTAATAAAGTGTATGACACTCTTACTATAATTAAGTTCCTAAGTAGAGCTGTACACCCATTTTCCAAAAGGGGGACCACTTCCATAATTGATCATTTAGAGGCTTATGAAAATGCTTTAGCTGTATTTAATATAAATGATGGGCAATCTAAAATTGAATTTCTACCATGGGTATTTGAGGTTAAGCACCAAAAATACTTTACTTCACTCAAAGACATGAATATTAATTCTTGAAGTGAAATAAAGTAACAGTGCAAAAAGGAGTTGGGCCATATCGCACCGCAACTGCGGCTAAGGCGGCTGTATACAATTTGAAATGTGGCTCAAATCAAAGTCCAATCGAATTCCTTTCTGCACTAAAAAGAGCTTACAGTATGGCCGAAAATTATCCCAAATTTGAGAGCGCAGAATTTGTTAATTTATTTTATGAAGCCTTACCCCACTCATATCAAAGTAAATTTGACTAGAGACTTTGATGAAAACTGTTCATTAGATTGGCTGATTAGGGAAAGTACAAAATTATATGCCATACAGCAAACCAATAACCATGAGGATAAAAGAGAGAAAAAGCCCAACCCTAAAGTAGTGGCCGAAACTAGGGTATCACCTAGCCCCCTCAATTTAGAATCCACAAAGAAGACTTATGCAGAAGTGGCCAGAGAAAACAGGCCTGGCCACAAAGCTTAGAATCTGCACTTTCCCTATCAAGGGCTGAGGCGCAGAGGGATTATACCCAAAATGGGGGGCATGACCAGATAAATAGGTATCCCCAAAAAGAAGAATACCCACATGGCAATAGGTATCCCCGCAGAGGTAGATACAATAAATGGCGCAGATATTCTCAGGATAACCAGTCATCCCCAGTTAAATAGTGCACCCCAAGAAAGTAACACACGACAAGCTGAACCCCAGGAGCAACCACGTCAGGATAGAAACAGCGGCCCTGATTCTGAGGGGACCCTATGGTCCAGGAATCACTACTATGGGGCATCAAGAGATAGGCCCAGGGGTAGAGGTAACTTGTACAATCAAGTAGATCAGCTTAGTACCCAGTTAAATCAGTTGAGCAAACAATTTGCTTATATGAGTTAAGTGTTTACAGCTCAGCAACTGAAAAATACTTTCTCTTGTAAGGTGTATCCAGTCCACGGGTTCATCCATTACTTGTGGTATATTCTCCTTCCCAACAGGAAGCTGCAAGAGGACACCCACAGCAGAGCTGTCTATATAGCTCCTCCCCTAACTGCCACCCCCAGTCATTCACTTGCAGCTCTCGACAAGATAGAAAGTATCAAGAGATATCTGGTGACTTAGTGTAGTTTTACCTTCAATCAAAAGTTTGTTATTTTTAAACGGTACCGGCGTTGTACTGTTTTACTCTCAGGCAGAAATTAGAAGAAGAGTTCTGCCTGGAGGTTGATGATCTTAGCGGTTTGTAACTAAGGTCCATTGCTGTTCTCACACATAACTGAAGAGTATGGGACAACTTCAGTTGGGGGAACGGTCTGCAGATTACCTGCTTTGAGGTATGTTCAGTATTTTTATTTCTAGAGAGATGAATGAGTTCTATAAAATGCTGACAGAGCCTTGTGTATTTGAGGTAAGCCTGATGCAGTGATTTAACAGCGACTGGGATCATGCTTACAAAACAGGGTAATACTCTTATTACTTAGTGACAGTTAAATGTTTACATGAATTCAAAAATAGGAAGTTTTTTCTCTGAGGGAGATAACTCTTTATTTGGGGCCTAGTTTCCACATGGCTAATCAGATACTCCTAGGAGTATTTTCTTAAGGCCCCTTTGGCATCCAGTACATGGTGGGAGGGGCCTATTTTAGCGCTCTAAATGCGCAGTTTTAATTCAGACTGAGACATCCAGCTTCCCTAGAGGAGTCCTCTGGCACCTGAGGACCATTATAAGGGGTTAATTTCTGCACAAAATCGTACTTGAGGGCAGGTAGGAGCCTCAGCAGAGCTGTGGCAGGGTGCTTAACTGTCTTGTAACATTTTTTAACGTTTTTAAATCCGGTTTGGGGCCGAAGGGGTTAATCATCCATTTGCAAGTGGGTGCAATATTGCTTTAGTCCCTTACACACACTGTAAAAATTTCAAAGACTTTACTATATTTTTACACTGTTTTGCAGTTTGTGTTAGTTTTTTTTTCTCTTAAAGGCACAGTAATGTTTTTGTTTAATTGCTGTTTCACCTTTATTAAAGTGTTTTCCAAGCTTGCTTGTCTCATTACTAGTCTGTTAAACATGTCTGACATAGAGGAAACTCCTTGTTCAATATGTTTAGAAGCCATGGTGGAACCCCCTCTTAGAATGTGTACCAAATGTACTGAAATTTCTATAAATTATAAAGACCATATTATGGCGCTTAAAGATTTATCTCCAGGGGATTCTCTGACTGAAAAAAGGGAGATTATGCCATCTAGCTCTCCCCATGTGTCAGAACCTTTAACTCCCGCTCAAGTGACGCCAAGTACATCTAGCGCGTCTAATTCTTTTACCTTACAGGACATGACGGCAGTTATGAATGCTACCCTCACAGAGGTATTTTCCAAACTGCCAGGGTTACAAGGAAAGCGAGACAGCTCTGGGGCTAGAACTAATACAGAGCTTTCTGATGCTTTAATGCCTGTGTCCGATATACCCTCACAATACTCAGAAGCCGAGGCAGGTGAGCTTCTATCTGTGGGTGACATTTCAGACTCAGGGAAGGCGTTGCTTCAGTATGATTCTGAAATGACAGGGCTTAAATTTAAGCTTGAACACCTCCGCTTATTGCTTAGGGAGGTTTTAGCGACTCTGGATGATTGTGACCCCATTGTGATTCCAGAGAAATTGTGTAAAATGGACAAATACTTTGCAGTGCCTGTTTACACTGATGTTTTTCCAGTCCCTAAGAGGTTTTTGGAAATTATTACTAAGGAATGGGATAGACCAGGTGTGCCGTTCTCTCCCCCTCCTGCTTTCAAAAAGATGTTTCCCATAGATGCCGCCGTACGGGACTCGTGGCAGACGGTCCCTAAGGTGGAGGGAGCAGTCTCTACCCTAGCTAAGCGTACAACTATCCCCGTCGAGGACAGTTGTGCTTTCCTAAATCCTATGGATAAAAAATTGGAGGGTCTCCTTCAAAAAATTTTTATTCATCAAGGTTTTATTCTCCAGCCTCTTGCATGCATAGCCCCAGTTACTGCTGCAGCGGCTTTTTGGTTCGAGTCTCTTGAGGAGGCTCTGCAGGTGGAGACTCCGCTAGACGACATTCTAGACAGGATTAAAGCTCTTAAGTTAGCTAATTCCTTTATTTCTGATGCCGTTTTTCAGTTAACCAAACTAACGGCTAAGAATTCAGGTTTTGCCATTTTGGCGCGTAGGGCGCTATGGCTTAAGTCCTGGTCAGCAGACGTTACTTCAAAGTCTAAGCTTCTTAACATCCCCTTCAAGGGACAGACCCTATTCGGGCCCGGTCTGAAGGAGATCATTTCTGATATTACTGGAGGAAAAGGTCACGCCCTTCCTCAGGATAGGTCCAATAAGAGGACCAAACAGAATAATTTTTGTTCCTTCAAGAGTGGCACAGCCTCAATTTCCTCTAATGCAAAACAAGAGGGAAATTTCGCCCAGTCCAAACCAGTCTGGAGACCTAACCAGGCTTGGAACAAGGGGAAGCAGGCCAAGAAACCTGCGGCTGCCTCTAAGACAGCATGAAGGAGTAGCCCCCGATCCGGGACCGGAACTAGTAGGGGGCAGACTTTCTCTCTTCGCCCAGGCTTGGGCAAGAGACGTCCAGGATCCCTGGGCGCTAGAGATTGTTTCCCAGGGATATCTTCTGGAATTCAAAGGTTTGTCTCCAAAGGGGAGATTTCATCTCTCACAACTATCTGTAAACTGGATAAAAAGAGAGGCATTCTTACGTTGCGTTCAAGACCTACTGGTTATGGGAGTGATCCACCCAGTTCCAAGAGAGGAAAAGGGGCTGGGTTTTTATTCAAACCTGTTTACAGTTCCCAAAAAAGAGGGAACTTTCAGACTTATCTTGGATCTCAAGATCCTAAACAAATTTCTCAGGGTCCCATCCTTCAAGATGGAGACAATCCGAACCATCCTCTCTATGATCCAGGAGGGTCAATATATGACTACTGTGGACTTAAAGAATGCTTCTCTCCACATTCCGATTCACAGAGATCATCATCAGTTCCTCATGTTCGCCTTCCTAGACAGGCATTTCCAGTTTGTGGCTCTTCCCTTCCCTTCGGGTTAGCCACAGCACCAAGAATCTTTACGAAAGTTCTAGGGTCCCTTCTGGTGGCTCTAAGGCCGCGGGGCATAGCGGTAGCCCCTTACCTAGACGACATTCTGATTCAGGCGTCGACTTTTCAAATCGCCAAGTCCCATAAAGGACATTGTTCTGGCATTTCTGAGGTCTCACGGGTGGAAAGTGAACATAGAAAGAGTTCTCTCTCTCCTCTCACAAGAGTTTCCTTCCTAGGAACTCTGATAGATTCAGTAGAAATGAAAAATTTTCTGACAGAAGTCAGGATATCAAAACTTCTAACTTCTTGCCGTGTTCTTCATTCCACTTCTCGCCCATCAGTGGCTCAATGTATGGAAATGATCAGCCTAATGGTAGCGGCAATGGACATAGTTCCGTTTGACCGCCTACATCTCAGACCACTGCAACTTTGCATGCTCAACCAGTGGAATGGGGACTACACAGATTTGTCTCCTCTGTTAAATCTGGATCAAGAGACCAGGGATTCTCTTCTCTGGTGGTTATCTTGGGTCCATCTGTCCAGGGGAATGAGTTTCCGCAGGCCAGAGTGGACTATAGTGACGACAGATGCCAGCCTTCTGGGCTGGGGCACAGTCTGGAACTCCCTGAAGGCTCAGGGTTCGTGGACTCAGGAGGAAGCCCTCCTTCCGATAAACATTCTGGAACTAAGAGCGATATTCAATGCTCTTCAGGCTTGGCCTCAACTAGCTGCGGCCAAGTTCATCAGATTTCAGTTGGACAATATCACGACTGTAGCCTATATCAACCATCAGGGGGGAACAAGGAGTCCCCTGGCAATGATGGAGATTTCCAAGATAATTCTATGGGCAGAGGTTCACTCTTGCCATCTCTCAGCTATCCATATCCCAGGAGTAGAGAACTGGGAGGCGGATTTTCTAAGTCGGCAGACTTTTCATCCAGGGGAGTGGGAACTCCATCCGGAGATATTTGCCCAGCTGATTCAACTTTGGGGCAAACCAGAACTGGATCTGATGGCGTCTCGTTAGAATGCCAAGCTTCCTTGTTACGGGTCCAGGTCAAGGGATCCCCAGGCAGCGCTGATAGATGCTCTAGCAGTGCCTGGTCCTTCAACCTGGCTTATGTGTTTCCACCGTTTCCTCTCTTCCCTCGTCTGATTGCCAAGATCAAGCAGGAGAGAGCTTCGGTGATTTTGATAGCGCCTGCGTGGCCACGCAGGACTTGGTATGCGGATCTGGTGGACATGTCATCCTCTCCACCATCATAAGATATGGTGTAAATATCTTCATTGGTGTGAATCCAAGGGTTTCTCGTGGAGTAAGGTCAGGATTCCTAGGATACTATCTTTTCTCCAAGAAGGATTGGAAAAGGGATTATCGGCTAGTTCCTTAAAGGGACAGATTTCTGCTCTGTCTATTCTTTTGCACAAGCGCCTGGCTGATGTTCCAGACGTTCAGGCATTTTGTCAGGCTTTGGTTAGAATCAGGCCTGTGTTTAAACCTGTTGCTCCGCCATGGAGTTTAAATTTAGTTCTTAAAGTTCTTCAAGGGGTTCCGTTTGAACCCTTGCATTCCATAGATATCAAGCTTTTATCTTGGAAAGTTCTGTTTTTAGTAGCTATCTCTTCGGCTCGAAGAGTTTCAGAGTTATCTGCCTTGCAGTGTGATTCCCCTTATCTGATCTTCCATGCAGATAAGGTAGTTTTGCGTACCAAACCTGGGTTTCTTCCTAAGGTAGTATCTAATAGGAATATCAATCAGGCAATTGTTGTTCCGTCACTGTGTCCTAATCCTTCTTCAAAGAAGGAACGTCTGTTACACAATCTTGACGTGGTTCGTGCTTTAATGTTTTATTTGCAAGCTACTAAGGATTTTCGTCAAACATCTGCATTGTTTGTCGTCTACTCTGGAAAGAGGAGAGGCCAAAAGGCTTCGGCAACTTCTCTTTCTTTTTGGCTGAGAAGCATAATCCGTTTAGCTTATGAGACTGCGGGCCAGCAGCCTACTCAAAGAATTACAGCTCATTCTACTAGAGCGGTAGCTTCCACATGGGCTTTTAAACATGAGGCCTCTGTTGAACAGATTTGTAAGGCGGCGACTTGGTCTTCGCTTCATACTTTTTCTAAATTCTACAAATTTGATACTTTTGCTTCCTCGGAGGCTATTTTTGGGAGAAAGGTCTTGCAGGCAGTGGTGCCTTCCGTTTAAGTGCCTGCCTTGTCCCTCTCTTCATCCGTAACCTAAAGCTTTGGTATTGGTATCCCACAAGTAATGGATGAACCCGTGGACTGGATACACCTTACAAGAGAAAACAAAATTTATGCTTACCTGATAAATTTCTTTCTCTTGTGGTGTATCCAGTCCACGGCCCGCCCTGTCACTTTATGGCAGGTGTTTTTTATTTTTAAACTACAGTCACCACTGCACGCTATAGTTTCTCCTTTTTCTTGCTTGTCTTCGGTCGAATGACTGGGGGTGGCAGTTAGGGGAGGAGCTATATAGACAGCTCTGCTGTGGGTGATCCTCTTGAAGCTTCCTGTTGGGAAGGAGAATATCCCACAAGTAATATATATATATATATATATATATGTATGTTACACAGAGAGAGAGAGAGAATGTGTGAGAGAGAATGCATGTGTGTATTGTATTAGACTATATGAGGCCTATCTACCAAGCTCCGAATGGAGCTTAATGGGCGGTGTTTCTGGCGAGTCTTCAGACTCGCCAGAAACAGCAGTTATGAAGCAGCGGTCTAAAGACCGCTGCTCCATAACCCTGTCTGCCTGCTCTGATGAGGCGGACAGGAATCGCCGGAATTCAACCCGATCGAGTACGATCGGGTTGATTGACACCTCCCTGCTTGCGGCCGCGAGTCTGCAGGGGGCGGCGTTGCACCAGCAGCTCTTGTGAGCTGCTGGTGCAATGCTGAATACGGAGAGCGTATTGCTCTCCGCATTCAGCGAGGTCTTGCAGACCTGATCCGCACTGTCGGATCAGGTCCACAAGACCTTTAATAATTTGGCCTCTATATGTGTGTTGTATGAGAGTGCGTGTGGGGTATGTGTTGTATGAGTTTTTGTGTGTGGTGTTAATTGTATGAGAGTGTGTGTGGTGAGGGAGGTGGGTGAGTGTGTGTTGTATGAGAGTGTGTGCAGTTAGTGTTTATTGTATGAGAGTGTGTGCAGTGAGTGTGTGTTGTATAAGAGTGTGTGTGTTGTATGAGAGTGTGTGCCGTGAGTGTGTGTTATATGAGTGTGTATGCGGTGAGTATGTGTTGTAAGAGAGTGTGTTCGGTGAGTGTGTGTGCAGTGAGTGTGTGTGCAGTGAGTATGTGTTGTATGAGAGTGTGTGTTGTATGAGAGTGTGTGTAATGAGTGTCTTGTATTAGAGTGTCTGTGGTGAGTGTGTGTTGTATGACAGTGGGTGCGGTGAGTGTGTGTTGTATGGGAGTGTGTTTGGTGAGTGTTTTTTTTTTTTATTGTGTATTCGGTGAGTGTGTGTGCATTGAGTGTGTGTGCAGTGAGTATGTGTTGTATGAGAGTGTGTGTTGTATGAGAGTGTGTGTAATGAGTGTCTTGTATTAGAGTGTCTGTGGTGAGTGTGTGTTGTATGACAGTGTGTGCGGTGAGTGTGTGTTGTATGAGAGTGTAAATGGTGAGTGTGTGTTGTATGAGAGAGTGTGCGGTAAGTGTGTGTTGTATGATAGTGTGTGTGATGTGTTATATGAGAGTGTGAACAACACTTTCAAATTTGACTACAATCAGGAATAAACTACACAAACAATTTAGTCACTTTCCTAAAAAATATATATATGTGTGTGTGTGTGTGTGTGTGTGTGTATGTATGTATGTATATATGTATATATATAGAGAGGTGTGTGTATAGTATTAGAGTATGTGTGTGTTCCATGAGATTGTGCATGGGGTATGTGTTGTATGAGAGTGTTAGTGTGTGGTGTTTGTTGTATGAGAGTGTGTGTGGTGAGTAAGGTTAGTGATTGTGTGTTGTATGAAAGTATGTGCGGTGAGAGTGTGTTGCATGAGATTGTGTGCAGTGAGTGTGTGTTGTAGGAGAGTGTGTTCAGTGAGTGTTTGTTATGAGAGTTTGTGCAGTGAGTGTGTGTTGTATGAGAATGTGTATGGTGTGTGTGTGATGTGCAAGTGTGTGTTATATAAGAGTGTGTTTTGTATGAGTGTGGTGTGTGTTTTATGAGAGTTTGTGCCTAGTGTGTGTTGTATGAGAGTGTGGGTCTAGTGTGTGTTGAGAGTGTGTGTAGTGAGTGTGTTGTATAAGAGTGTTTGCAGTGAGTGTGTTTTTTATGAGAGTGTGCGCAGGTTGTGTGTTGTATGAGAGTGTGTGCACAGTGGGTTTTTTTTGAGAGAGAGTTTGTGCAAATTTTCGGCTAGATTTAGAGTTTGGCATTAGCCGTCAAAACCAGGGTTAGAGGCTCCTAACGCTAGTTTTGGGCTACCACTGGTATTTCAGGAAAGGGTCAGTCAGGAAAGGGTCTAACGCTCACTTTGCAGCCGCGACTTTTCCATACCGCAGATACCCCTACGCCATTTGCGTATCCTATCTTTTCAATGGGATCTTTCTACTGCTGGTATTTAGAGTCGTGGCTGAAGTGAGCGTTAGAACTCTAACAACAAAACTCCAGCCACAGAAAAAAGTCAGGAGTTAAGAGCTTTCTGGGCTAACGCCGGTTCATAAAGCTCTTAACTACTGTGCTCTAAAGTACACTAACACCCATAAACTACCTATGTACCCCTAAACCGAGGTCCCCCCACATCGCCGCCACTCTATTAAAATTTTTAACCCCTAATCTGCCGACCGCACACCGCCGCAACCTTCGTTATCCCTATGTACCCCTAATCTGCTGCCCCTAACACCGCCGACCCCTATATTATATTTATTAACCCCTAATTTGCCGCCCCCAACGTCGCCTCCACCTACCTACAATTATTAACCCCTAATCTGCCGACCGGACCTCATCGCTACTATAATAAATGTATTAACCCCTAATCCGCCTCACTCCTCAATAACCCTATAATAAATAGTATTAACCCCTAATATGCCCTCCCTAACATCGCCGACACCTAACTTCAAGTATTAACCCCTAATCTGCCGACTGGACCTCACCGCTACTCTAATACATTTATTAACCCCTAAAGCTAAGTTTAACCTTAACCCTAACACCCCCCTAAGTTAAATATAATTTAAATCTAATGAAATAAATTAATTCTTATTAAATAAATTATTCCTATTTAAAGCTAAATACTTACCTGTAAAATAAACCCTAATATAGCTACAATATAAATTATAATTATATTGTAGCTATTTTAGGATTAATATTTATTTTACAGGCAACTTTGTATTTATTTTAACCAGGTACAATAGCTATTAAAAGTTACCTAGTTAAAATAATTGCAAAATTACCTGTAAAATAAATCCTAACCTAAGTTACAATTAAACCTAACACTACACTATCAATAAATTAATTAAATAAAATACCTACAATTACCTACAATTAAACCTAACACTACACTATCAATAAATTAATTAAATACAATACCTACAAATAAATACAATTAAATAAACTAACTAAAGTAAAAAAAATAAAAAAGAACTGTTACAAAAAATAAAAAAATATTTACTAACATTAGAAAAATATTACAACAATTTTAAACTAATTAAACCTACTCTAAGCCCCCTAATAAAATAACAAAGACCCCCAAAATAAAAAAAATGCCCTACCCTATTCTAAAATTAAAATAGAAAAGCTCTTTTACCTTACCAGCCCTGAAAAGGGCCTTTTGCGGGGCATGCCCCAAAGAATTCAGCTCTTTTGCCTGTAAAAAAAACCCATACAATACCCCCCCCCCAACATTACAACCCACCACTCACATACCTCTAATCTAACCCAAACCCCCCTTAAATAAACCTAACACTAAGCCCCTGAAGATCTCCCTACCTTGTCTTCACCACACCGGGTTCACCGATCGGTCCAGAAGAGCTGAAGATGTCATTGATTCGGCTGAAGTCTTCATCCAAGCGGGAGCTGAAGAGGTCCATGATCCGACTGAAGTCTTCATCCAAGCGGGAGCTGAAGAGGTCCATGATCCGGCTGAAGTCTTCTATCAAGCGGGGGTTGAAGAGGTCCATCATCCGGCTGAAATCTTCATCCAAGTGGGGGCTGAAGAGGTCCATCATCCGGCTGAAGTCTTGATCAAAGCGGGGGCTGAAGAGGTCCATCATCGGGCTGAAGAGGTCCATCATCCGGCTGAAGTCTTCATCCAAGCGGGGGCTGAAGAGGTCCATCATCCGGCTGAAGTCTTCATCCAAGTGGGGGCTGAAGAGGTCCATCATCCGGCTGAAGTCTTCTATCAAGCGGCATCTTCAATCTTCTTTCTTCCGGATCCATGTTCATCCCGCTGACGCGGAACATCCATCTTCACCGACGACTTCCCGACGAATGACGGTTCCTTTAAGGGACGTCATCCAAGATGGCGTCCCTCGAATTCCAATTGGCTGATCGGAACAGCCAATAGAATGCGAGCTCAATCTGATTGGCTGCTTGGATCAGCCAATCGGATTGAACTTGAATCTGATTGGCTGATTCCATCAGCCAATCAGATTTTTCCTACCTTAATTCCGATTGGCTGATAGAATCCTATCAGCCAATCGGAATTCAAGGGACGCCATCTTGGATGACGTCCCTTAAAGGAACCGTCATTCGTCGGGAAGTCGTCGGTGAAGATGGATGTTCCGCGTCGGCGGGATGAACATGGATCCGGAAGAAAGAAGATTGAAGATGCCGCTTGATAGAAGACTTCAGCCGGATCATGGACCTCTTCAGCTCCCGCTTGGATGAAGACTTCAGCCGGATCATGGACATCTTCAGCCCCCCGCTTGGGCTTGGATCAAGACATCGGAGGCTCTTCTGGACAGACCGGTGAACCCGGTGTGGTGAAGACAAGGTAGGGAGATCTTCAGGGGCTTAGTGTTAGGTTTATTTAAGGGGGGTTTGGGTTATATTAGGGGTATGTGGGTGGTGGGTTGTAATGTTGGGGTGGGGGGTATTGTATGTTTTTTTTTACAGGCAAAAGAGCTGAATTCTTTGGGGCATGCCCCGCAAAAGGCCCTTTTCAGGGCTGGTAAGGTAAAAGAGCTTTTCTATTTTAATTTTAGAATAGGGTAGGGCATTTTTTTATTTTGGGGGTCTTTGTTATTTTATTAGAGGGCTTAGAGTAGGTGTAATTAGTTTAAAATTGTAGTAATATTTTTCTAATGTTTGTAAATATTTTTTTATTTTTTGTAACTTAGTTCTTTTTTATTTTTTGTACTTTAGTTAGTTTATTTAATTGTATTTATTTGTAGGTATTGTATTTAATTAATTTATTGATAGTGTAGTGTTAGGTTTAATTGTAGGTAATTGTAGGTATTTTATTTAATTAATTTATTGATAGTGTAGTGTTAGGTTTAATTGTAACTTAGGTTAGGATTTATTTTACAGGTAATTTTGTAATTATTTTAACTAGGTAACTATTAAATAGTTATTAACTATTTAATAGCTATTGTACCTGGTTAAAATAAATACAGAGTTGCCTGTAAAATAAATATTAATCCTAAAATAGCTACAATATAATTATAATTTATATTGTAGCTATATTAGGGTTTATTTTACAGGTAAGTATTTAGCTTTAAATAGGAATAATTTATTTAATAAGAGTTAATTTATTTCGTTAGATTTAAATTATATTTAACTTAGGGGGGTGTTAGTTTTAGGGTTAGACTTAGCTTTAGGGGTTAATACATTTATTATAGTAGCGGTGAGGTCCGGTCGGCAGATTAGGGGTTAATAAGTGTAGGTAGGTGGTGGCGACGTGGGGGGGGGCAGATTAGGGGGTAATAAACATAATATAGGGGTCGGCAGTGTTAAGGGCAACAGATTAGGGGTACATAGGGATAACGTAGGTTGCGGCGGTGTACGGAGCGGCAGATAAGGGGTTAAAAATAATATGTAGGGGTCAGCGATAGCGGGGCGGCAGATTAGGGGTTAATAAGTGTAAGGTTAGGGGTGTTTAGACTCGGGGTACATGTTAGAGTGTTAGGTGCAGACATAGAAAGTGTTTCCCCATAGGAAACAATGGGGCTGCGTTAGGAGCTGAACGCTGCTTTTTTGCAGGTGTTAGGTTTTTTTTCAGCTCAAACAGCCCCATTGTTTTCTATGGGGGAATCGTGCACAAGCACGTTTTTGAAGCTGGCCGCGTCCGTAAGCACCGCTGGTATTGAGAGTTGCAGTGGCGGTAAATTATGCTCTACGTTCCATTTTTGGAGCCTAACGCAGCCCTTCAGTGAACTCTAAATACCAGCTGTATTTAAAAGGTGCAGGAGAAAAAAAGCCAGCATTAGCTACGCATGTGTGCAGTGAGTGTGTTGTATGACAGTGTGTGTGCATAGTGTATGTTGTATGAGAGAGTATGTTGTGTTGTATAAGATTGTATAGTGTGTGTTGTATGACAGTGTGTGTGCATAGTGTATGTTGTATGAGAGAGTATGTTGTGTTGTATAAGAGTGTATAGTGTGTGTTGTATGAGAGTGTGTGCAATGACTGTATGTTTTATGAGAATTTGTGCAGTGAGTGTGTTGTATGAGAGTGTGCATGGTGAGTGTGTGTTGTATGAGAGTGTGTGCGGTGAGTGTGTGTTGAATGAGAGTGTGTGCAGTGAGTGTGTTTTTTGAGAGTGTGTATGAGAGTGTGTGTGGTGAGTGTGTGTTGTGTAAAAGTGTATGTTGTGTTGTATAAGAGTGTGTAGTGTGTATTGTATGTGTGTGTTGTGTTGTATAAGAGTGTGTGTTGTGTTGCATAAGAGTGTATGTGTAATGTGTGTTGTATGATAGTGTGTGTGATGTATTATATGAGAGTGTGAACAACACTTTCAAATTCGACTACAATCAGGAATAAAGTACACAAACAATTTAGTCACTTTCCTAAAAACATATATATATATGTATTTGTTTGTATATATATAAATATATATATATATATATATATATATATATATATATATATATATATATATATAATGTGTGTGTGCATTGTATTAGAGTATGTGTGTTGTTGCTTGAGAGTGTGTGTGAGATATGTGTTGTATGAGAGTGTTTGTGTGTGGTGTTTGTTGTATGAGAGTGTGTGTGGTGAGTGATTGTATGTTTTATGAAAGTATGTGCGGTGAGTGTATGTTGTATGAGAGTGTGTGCGGTGAGTATGTGTTGTAGGAGAGTGTGTGCAGTGAGTGTGTATTGCATGAGAGTTTGTGCAGTGAGTGTGTGTTGTGAGAGAGTATGCGCAGTGTGTGTGATGTATGAGTGTGTATGCAGTGAGTGTGTGTTGTATGAGAGTGTGTTTTGTATGAGAGTGTGGTGTGTGTGCTTTATGAGAGTGTGTGCCTAGTGTGTGTTGTATGAGAGTGTGTTGTATGAGAGTGTTTGTGGTGAGTGTGTGTTGTATGAGAGTGCATGCTGTGAGTGTGTTGTATGAGAGTGTGTGCATTGTATGAGAGTATTTGATGTGTTGTATAAAAGTGTGTGTGTAGTGTGTGTTGTATGAGAGTGTGTGTGGTGTGTTGTATGAGAGTGTGTACAAAACTTTCAAATTTGACAATAATCAGGAATGATGTACACACAAATTATAGTCACTTTCTCAAAAATGTATATGTATATGAGTGTGTATATATATATACTGTATATGTGTTGTATCCAGTGTGTGCGCAGTGTGTGTTTTTTTAGATTGTATGCAGTGAATTTGTTGTATGAGAGTGTGTGTGGTGAGTGTGTGTTGTATGAGAGTGTGTGCAGTGAGTGTGTGTTGTATGAGAGTGTGTGCGTTGAGTGTATTGTATGAAAGTGTGTGTGGTGAGTGTGTTTTGTATAAAAGAGTATGTGGTGAGTGTGTGTTGTATAAGAGAGTGTGCGATGAGTATGTGTTGTATGACAGTGTGTGCATAGTGTGTGTTGTATGAGAGTGTATGTTGTGTTGTATAAGAGTGTATAGTGTGTGTTTTATGAGCGTGCACAACACTTTCAAATTTGACTACAATCAGGAATAAAGTACACACACATTTAAGTCACCAAAAATATATATGTATTTGTGTGTATGTGTATATATATATATATATATATATATATATATATATATATATATATATATATATATATATATGATACTATTTATGAGTTTGAGAGGGAGTTTGTGTGTGTGTGAGTATATATGTATGTGAGAAAGAATGCGTGTGTGTATTGTATTAGAGTATGTATCTGTTGTTTGAGAGTGTGTGTAAGATATGTGTTGTATGAGAGTATTTTGGTGTGTTTTTTTGATGTATGAGAATGTGTGTGGTGAGTGAGGTGACTGTGTGTTGTATGAAAGTATGTGCTGTAAGTGTGTGTTGTATGAAAGTATGTGTGTGTTTTATGAGAGTGTGTGGGGGGTATGTGTTGTATGAAAATGTCTGTGTGTGGTGTTTGTTGTATATATTTATATATATATATATATATATATATATATATATATATATAT
Source organism: Bombina bombina (assembly GCF_027579735.1). Taxonomy (NCBI): domain Eukaryota; kingdom Metazoa; phylum Chordata; class Amphibia; order Anura; family Bombinatoridae; genus Bombina; species Bombina bombina. Next base: position 103,335,447 of record NC_069501.1, read on the forward strand.
TTATATATCTATGAGAATGTGTGTGACTGTGTCTGACACTATTTATGAGTTTGAGAGGGAGTGTATGTGTGGAGGGAGTGTGTGTGTGGAGGCGGCGAATGCCATAGGAATCAATGGGAGTCTGAAAGCAGCGAAAGCTCATTTTCGCTGCTGCCCGATATCCCATTGATTCCTATGGTAATGTCTACACCTAACACCCTAACATGTACCCCGAGTCTAAACACCCCCAATCTGCCCCCCCCACACTGTGTGTTGTATGAGCGTGTGTGCAGTGAGTGTGTTTTATGACAGTGAGTGTGCATAGTGTATGTTGTATGAGAGAGTATGTTGTGTTGTATAAGAGTGTATAGTGTGTGTTGTATGAGAGTGTGTGCAATGACTGTATGTTTTATGAGAATTTGTGCAGTGAGTGTGTTGTATGAGAGTGTGCATGGTGAGTGTGTGTTGTATGAGAGTGTGTGCGGTGAGTGTGTGTTGAATGAGTGTGTGCAGTGAGTGTGTTTTTTGAGAGTGTGTGCTGTATGAGAGTGTGTGTGGTGAGTGAGTATGTGTGGTGAGTGTGTGTTGTGTGAGAGTGTATGTTGTGTTGTATAAGAGTGTGTAGCGTGTGTTGTATGTGTGTGTTGTGTTGTATAAGAGTGTGTGTTGTATAAGAGTGTGTGTGTAATGTGTGCTGTATGATAGTGTGTGTGATGTATTATATGAGAGTGTGAACAACACATTCACATTTGACTACAATCAGGAATAAAGTACACAAACAATTTAGTCACTTTCCTAAAAAATATGTATCTGTGTGTGTGTGTGTGTGTGTGTGTGTGTGTATGTATGTATATATATATATATATATATAATGTGTGTGTGTATTGTATTAGAGTATGTGTGTTGTTACTTGAGAGTGTGTGTGAGATATGTGTTGTATGAGAGTGTTTGTGTGTGGTTTTTGTTGTATGAGAGTGTGTGTGGTGAGTGATTGTGTGTTTTATGAAAGTATGTGCGTGAGTGTATGTTGTATGGGAGTGTGTGCGGTGAGTATGTGTTGTAGGAGAGTTGTGCAGTGAGTGTGTGTTGCATGAGAGTTTGTGCACTGAGTGTGTGTTATATGAGAGTGTGTTCAGTCAGTATGTGTTGTAAGAGAGTATGCGCAGTGTGTGTGATGTATGAGTGGGTATGCAGTGAGTGTGTGTTGTATGAGAGTGTGTTTTGTATGAGAGTGTGGTGTGTGTGCTTTATGAGAGTGTGTGCCTAGTGTGTGTTGTATGAGAGTGTGTGTAGTGAGTGTGTGTTGTATGAGAGTGTGTGTAGTGAGTGTGTTGTATGAGAGTGCATGCTGTGAGTGTGTTGTATGAGAGTGTGTGTGGTGTGTTGTATGAGAGTGTGTGTAGTGAGTGTGTGTTGTATGAGAGTGTGTGTAGTGAGTGTGTTGTATGAGAGTGCATGCTGTGAGTGTGTTGTATGAGAGTGTGTGTGGTGTGTTGTATGAGAGTGTGTACAAAACTTTCAAATTTGACAATAATCAGGAATGTTGTACACACAAATTATAGTCACTTTCCCAAAAATGTATATGAGTGTGTATATATATACTGTATATGTGTTGTATCCAGTGTGTGCGCAGTGTGTGTTTTTTGAGAGTGTATGCAGTGAATTTGTTGTATGAGAGTGTGTGTGGTGAGTGTGTGTTGTATGAGAGTGTGTGCGGTGAGTGTGTGTTGTATAAGAGAGTGTGCGATGAGTGTGTGTTGTATGACAGTGTGTGCATAGTGTGTGTTGTATGAGAGTGTATGTTGTGTCGTATAAGAGGGTATAGTGTGTGTTTTATGAGAATGTGCACAACACTTTCAAATTTGACTACAATCAGGAATAAAGTACACACACATTTAAGTCACTTTCCCAAAAATATATATGTATTTGTGTGTATGTGTATATATATATATATATATATATATATACACACACATATCTCTGACACTATTTATGAGTTTGAGAGGGAGTTTGTGTGTGTGTGAGTATATATGTATGTGGGAAAGAATGTTTGTGTGTATTGTATTAGAGTATGTATGTGTTGTATGAGAGTATTTGTGTCTGTTTTTTGTTGTATGAGAATGTGTGTGGTGAGTGAGGTGAATGTGTGTTGTATGAAAGTATGTGTGTGTTTTATGAGAGTGTGTGTGGGGTATGTGTTATATGAAAATGCCTGTGTGTGGTGTTTGTTGTATATATATATATATATATATATATATATATATATATATATATATATATATTTATATCTCTATGAGAATGTGTGCGACTGTGTCTGACATTATTTATGAGTTTGAGAGGGAGTGTGTGTGTGTATATGTATGTAAGAGAGAGAATGTGTGAATGAGAATGAGTGTGTGTATTGTATTAGAGTATGTGTGTGTTGTTTCAGAGTGTGTGTGGGGTATGTGTTGTATAAGAGTGTTTTTGTGTGGTGTTTGTTGTATGAGAGTGTGTGTGGTGTGTGAGGTGAGTAATTGTGTTTTGTATGAAAGTATGGGCTGTGAGTGTGTGTTGTATGAGAGTGTGTGTTGTAGGAGTGTGTGTGCAGTGAGTGTGTGTTGTATGAGAGTTTGTGCCGTGAGTGTGTTTTGTATGAGAGTGTGTTCAGTGAGTGTGTTTTGTATGAGAGTGTGTTTTGTATGAGAGTGTGTTGTGTGTGTGTGTTTTATGAGAGTGTGTGCCTAGTGTGTTTTTTATGAAAGTTTGGGCAGCAAGTGTGTGTTTTATGAGAGAGTGTGCAGTGACTGTGTTGTATGAGAGTGTTTGCGGTGTGTTTATGTTGTATGAGAGTGCGTGCGTTGAGTGTGTTGTATGAGAGTTTGTGCATAGTGTGTTTTGTATGAGTATTTTTTGTGTTGTATAAGAGTGTGTGTATAGTGTGTGTTGTATGAGAGTCTTTAGAACACTTTCAAATTTGACAATAATCAGTAATAAAGTACACATACACTTTAGTCACTTTCCCAAAAAATTTATGTGTGTGTATATATATATATATATATATATATATGTAGCGGAGAGGCAGTAGGATCCGCAATATCTTTTAGTTAGGCAGAGACATCCTCATCTTAAAAATGTCATCTAAATAATTCAGTCCAAGTTTAAGTCTAAATCAGCTATTTATTTTGCTTCTAGCCACTGCTTAAAACTGGTGCAACAACAACTGTCTAAGACAATACAGTTACTCAAAACTAACAGTTACTCAAAACTGAAGTTAACCCCTCCAGTACTGTTGGATTTGCACCCTGTACCTATAATGGGCACAGGGTGACTTAACATAATGCCTGAATCCATAATCCGTAGGGAGGTTGACAGAGGGGTCTGTCACAATAAATATATATATATATATATATATATATATATATATATATATATATATATATATATATATATATATATATATATGTGTGTGTGTATGTATGCCTTTGCTGCTTAATAAATGGAGCCCATAAAGTCATAAAGATAGACTAAAATTGTGAATGTGCTATAAATTAGACCAAAAATACTGTGTGGGTGTATAATAAACTATTCTTAACATGAGAAATGATAATACAAAAGAAATGGGTTGGGTAACAAATAAGCCAAGAAAGATGAACAAATTCTTACCACAACAACAAGAAGATATCCAAGAAGATATCCAAGAAAATATCCTTCTTAGACACATGTTGACAAATTGTGTGAATGCTCAGCTTGTATCTAACAGGCCCATTTATCAAGCTCCGTATGGAGCTTGAAGGGCCGTGTTTCTGGCGAGTCTTCAGACTCGCCAGAAACACAACTTATGAAGCAGCGGTCTAAAGACCGCTGCTTCATAACCCTGTCCGCCTGCTCTGAACAGGCGGACAGGAATCGCCAGACATCAACCCGATCGAATACGATCGGGTTGATTGACAGCTCCCTGCTGGCGGCCGATTGGCCGCGAGTCAGCAGGGGGCGGCGTTGCACCAGCAGCTCTTGTGAGCTGCTGGTGCAATGTTAAATGCGGAGAGCGTATTGCTCTCCGCATTTAGCGAGGTCTTGCGGACCTGATCCGCAGTGTCGGATCAGGTCCGCAAGCCCTTTGATAAATGGGCCTGTAAGTTAATAGGTCTGAAGAGTTATGATGTCATAAAACCTTATAGTGAGCTCATACAGGGCTGATCATGTGGTGTTTTCAAAGCAGCATCATGTAGTTTATCCTATTTTGTTTATCTTAATTATACTTTGTAATCAAATGTTATGTCTAATATTAACCCCTTATGGACAAGGCCATTTTTTAATTTCTTTCCCTTAAGGACCAGGGCTATTTTTACATTTCTGCGGTGTTTTGTTTATTATATACTGTTTTTTGTACAATTAAATGGACTTTCTAAAGATATCATTTTATAATTTACTATAAAAAAAAATATAAAATATGAGAAAAAAAATGGAAAAAAAAAAAACACTTTTTCTAACTTTGACTTACAAAATCTGTTACACATCTACAACCACCAAAAAACACCTATGCTACATAGTTTGTAAATTTTGTCCTGAGTTTAGAAATACCCAATGTTTACATGTTCTTTGCTTTTTTTGCAAGTTATAGGGCAATAAGTACAAGTAGCACTTTGCTATTTCCAAACCACTTTTTTCAAAATTAGCGCTTTTTACATTGGGACACTGATATCTTTCAGGAATTCCTGAATATCTCTTGACGTGTATATATATATTTTTAGAAGACATCCCAAAGTATTTCACTGCCAAATGCGATCAAATAAAAAAAAAACGTTCACTTTTTCACAATTTTTTTAACAAACTTTAGGTTTCTCACTGAAATTATTTACAAACAACTTGTGCAATTATGGCATAAATGGTTGTAAATGCTTCTCTGGGATCCCTTTTTGTTCAGAAATAGCAGACTTATATGGCTTTGGTGTTGCTTTTTGGTAATTAGAAGGCCGCTAAATGCCACTGCGCACCACACATGTATTATGCCCAGCAGTGAAGGGGTTAATTAGGGAGCACGTAGTAGGGAGCTTCTAGGGTTAATTTTAGCTTAAGTGTAGTGTAGTAGACAACCCCAAGTATTGATCTAGGCCCATCTTGGTATATTTCATGCCACCATTTCAACGGCAAATGCGATCAAATTAAAAAAATTGTAAAATTTTTCACAATTTTAGGTTTCTCACTGAAATTATTCACAAACAGCTTGTGCAATTATGGCACAAATGGTTGTAAATGCTTTTCTGGGATCCTTTTGTTCAGAAATAGCAGACATATATGGCTTTGGCGTTGTTTCTTGGTAATTAGAAGGCCGCTAAATGCCGCTGCGCATCACACGTGTATTATGGCTAGCAGTGAAGGGGTTAATTAGGTAGCTTGTAGGGAGCTTGCAGGGTTAATTTTAGCTTTAGTGTAGAGATCAGCCTCCCATCTGACACATCACACCGCCTGATCCCTCCCAAACAGCTCTCTTCCCTCCCCCACCCCACAATTGTCCCCGCCATCTCAAGTACTGGCAGAAAGTCTACCAGTACTAAAATAAAAGCCATCTTTGTGTTATATTTTTTAAGCACTCAACCTCCCTGAGCCCCCCAAAACAGCTCTCTAATCCTCCCCCCTCTCACTATTTGGTGCAATTTTGGGTACTGGCAGCTGTCTGCTAGTGCCCACTTTTCAAACTATTTAGCATTTTTTTAAAATATTTTTTAATTTTTCTGTAGTGTAGCTGGCCCCCCCTCAATATCCCCCTCCCCCTCTCCCAGATCCCTTTTATAAATAAACATTTTTCCCCCACCACCCGCTCCCACCACACATCACCACATGCTCCCACCACACATCACCACATGCTCCCACCACACATCACCACCCACTCCCACCACACATCACCACACGCTCCCACCACACATCACCACATGGCACACGCTCCCACCACACATCACCACACGGCACACGCTCCCACCACACATCACCACACGCTCCCACCACACATCACCACACGGCACACGCACCCACCACACATCACCACACTCTACCACCACACATCACCACACGCTCCCACCACACATCACCACACGGCACACGCTCCCACCACACATCACCACCACATGCTCCCACGACACATCAGCACACGCTCCCACGACATCACCACACGCTCCCACCACACATCACCACACGGCACATGCTCCCACCACACATCACCACACGGCACACGCACCCACCACACATCACCACACGCTCCCACCACACATCACCACACATCACCACACGCTCCCACCACACATCACCACATACTCCCACCACACATCACCATCCGCTCCCACCACACATCACCACACATCACCACACGGCACACGCTCCCACCACACATCACCACACGGCACATGCACCCACCACACATCACCACATGCTCACACCACACATCACCACACGCTGCCACCACACATCACCACACGCTCCCACCACACATCACCACATGCTCCCACCACACATCACCACATGCTCCCACCACACATCACCACACGCTCCCACCACACATCACCACCCACTCCCACAACCAGTATAGAACGCGGGGGCATACGTGCGCATCCCCGCACGCACCGGGGACTAATCCAGTCGAAGTTTCCCAGCCATGGGCCGCCCACCCTCCTCCCTGCAGCTGCTCCCACCCACCAACGATCGACACCATTGCTGGCCAATGAAGAGAGGGCCACAGAGTGTCCCTCTCTGCATCGGTGTGCCAGAAAAGGTATTGCAGTGATGCCTCAATAACGAGGCATCACGGCAATACCTTGAAAGTGGCTGGAAGCAATAAGGATCGCTTCCAGCCGCTTTAAACACCTACATCGTACAGGGTATAAAGCTTGTCTTTAAAGACCAGTTTGTGTAAGACGTACCCTATACGACATGAGTCGTTAAGGGGTTAAAAACATACATTAGATAAAAGTAGAATTTAGTGACGTAACATACGATCTGTCGGTCTCAGATGTTCCGAATGCAAGTTCGGCAAAATCTGACTACCTTTGCTAGTTAACAAAAGTCTACCAGGTACTCTCGCCCCTATTCCGGCCCAGCGTTCCTGGTTTTCAATCCGCCGCCCTGGAGGCGGCGGATGCCATAGGAATCAATGGGAGTCTGAAAGCAGCGAAAGCTCATGTTCACTGGTGCCCGATATCCCATTGATTCCTATGGTAATGTCTACACACACCCTAACATGTACCCTGAGTCTAAACACCCCTAATCTGCCCCCCCCCCCCTACACCGCGGCCACCTACATTATACTTATTAACCCCTAAAGAGCCGCTACCGGAGCCCACCACCACTCTAATAAACTTATTAACCCCTAAACCGCCGCTCCCGGAGTCCACCGTCACTAAAGTGTTTAACTCCTAAACCGCCACTCCCGGAGCCCACCGCCACCTACATTATATTTATTAACCCCTAATCTGCCCCCCCTACACCGCCGCCACTATATTAAATGTATTAACCCCTAAACCTAAGTCTAACCCTAACCCCCCCTAACTTAAATATAATTTAAATAAATCTAAATAAATATTCCTATAATTAACAAAATGATTCCTATTTGAAACTAAATACTTACCTATAAAATAAACCCTAACGGCTAGATTACAAGTTTTGTCGGTAAAGACTTGCGTTGCTAACGAGCCTTTTTTTTCCAGCGCCTATTTTAAACAATGCTGGTATTACAAGTTTTCTGAATGGCTGCGTTAGCCTCAGAAAAGTGAGCGTTGATCAAATTTAGCGCCACTTCTCACTGTAATACCAGCGCTGCTTACGGTAGCGGTAAGCTGGCTAAAATGTGTTTGTGCACGATTTCCCCATAGGAAACAATGGGGCTGAGCCGGATGGAAAAAAAACTAACACCTGCAAAAAAGCAGCGTCCAGCTCCTAACGCAGCCCCATTGTTTCCTATGGGAAAATACTTTCTAAGTCTACACCTAACACTCTAACATGAACCCCGAGTCTAAACACCCCTAACCTTACACTTATTAACCCCTAATCTGCCGCCCCCGACATCACCGCCACCTACATTATACTATTAACACCTAATCTGCCACTCCGGACACCGCCGCCACCTACATTATACCTATGAACCCCTAATCTGCTGCCCCCAACTTTGCCGCCACCTACATACTATTTATTAACCCCTAATCTGCCACCCCCAATGTCGCCGCCACCTACCTACACTTATTAACCCCTAATCTGCTGCCCCCAACATCGCCGCTACTATATTAAATGTATTAACCCCTAAACCTAAGTCTAACCCTACACCCCCCTAACTTAAATCTATTTTTAATAAATCTAAATAAAATTGCTATAATTAAATTAATTATTCATATTTAAAACTAAATACTGTAAAATAAACCCTAATATAGCTACAATATAACTAATAATTACATTATAGCTATTTTAGGATTTATTTTTATTTTACAGGCAACTTTGTATTTATTTTAACTAGGTACAATAGTTATTAAATAGTTATTAACTATTTAATAATTACCTAGCTAAAATAAATACAAATTTACCTGTAAAATAAACCCTAACCTAAGTTACAATTACACCTAACACTACTCTATAATTAAATTAATTACATAAACTACCTACAATTAAATACAATTAAATTAAATAAACTAAATTACGAAAAACAAACCACTAAATTACAGAAAATAAAAAAGAATTACAATATTTTAAACTAATTACACCTAATCTAATCCCCCTAATAAAATAAAAAACTCCCCCAAAATAATAAATTTCCCTACCCTATACTAAATTACAAAAGTAATCAGCTCTTTTAAAAGCCCTTAAAAGGGCTTTTTGAGGGGAATTGCCCCAAAGTAATCAGCTCTTTTACCTGTAAAAAAAAATACAATACCCCCCACAACATTACAACCCACCACCCACATACCCCTACTCTAAAACCCACCCAATCCCCCCTTAAAAAACCCTAACACTAACCCCCTGAAGATCACCCTACCTTGAACCGTCTTCACCCAGCCGGGCCGAAGTCTTCATCCGATCGGGGCAGAAGAGGTCCTCCAGACGGCAGAAGTCTTCATCCAGGCTCCATCTTCTATCTTCAGCCTTCCGGCGCGGATCGGGTCCATCTTCATCCCAGCCATCCTCTTCATCCAGAGTCCTAACGACGAATGACGGTTCCTTTAAGTAACGTCATCTAATCTAATCAGCCAATCGGATTGACCTTGCATTCTATTGGCTGATCGGAACAGCCAATAGAATGCAAAGTCAATCCGATTGGCTGATTGAATCAGCCAATCGGATTTTTCCTTCCGTAATTCCGATTGGCTGATAGAATCCTATCAGCCAATCGGAATTCGAGGAACGCCATCTTCTGCCATCTGGAGGACTTCTTCTGCCCCGATTGGATGAAGACTTCGACCCAGCTGGGTGAAGACAGCTCAAGGTAGGGTGATCTTCAAGGGTTTAGTGTTAGGTTTTTTTAAGGGGGGATTGGGTGGGTTTTAGAGTAGGGGTATGTGGGTGGTGGGTTGTAATGTTGTGGTAAAAGAGATGATTACTTTTGTAATTTAGTATAGGGTAGGGAATTTTATTATTTTGGGGGGCTTTTTTATTTTATTAGGGGGATTAGATTAGGTGTAATTAGTTTAAAATATTGTAATTTCTTTTTTATTTTCTGTAAATTAGTGTTTTGTTTTTTATCATAATTTAGTTTATTTAATTTAATTGTATTTAATTGTAGGTAGTTTATGTAATTAATTTAATTATAGAGTAGTGTTAGGTGTAATTGTAACTTAGGTTAGGGTTTATTTTACAGGTAAATTTGTATTTATTTTAGCTAGGTAGTTATTAAATAGTTAATAACTATTTAATAACTATTGTACCTAGTTAAAATAAATACAAAGTTGCCTGTAAAATAAAAATAAATCCTAAAATAGCTATAATGTAATTATTAGTTATATTGTAGCTATATTAGGGTTTATTTTACAGGTAAGTATTTAGTTTTAAATAGGAATCATTTATTTAATTATAGCAATTTTATTTAGATTTATTAAAAATAGATTTAAGTTAGGGGGGGTGTTAGGGTTAGACTTAGGGGTTAATACATTTAATATAGTAGCGGTGACGTTGGGTGCGGCAGATTAGGGGTTAATAATTGTAGGTAGGTGTCGGCGATGTTAGGGACAGCAGATTAGGGGTTAAAAAAATTATTCTAGTGTTTGCGAGGCAGGAGTGTGGTGGTTTAGGGGTTAATACATTTATTAAAGTGGCGGCGATGTCCGGTCGGCAGATTAGGGGTTAAAACGTTTTTTTATAGTGTTTGCGATGTGGGGGGCCTCGGTTTAGGGGTTCATAGGTAGTTTATGGGTGTTAGTGTACTTTGTAGCACTTTAGTTAAGAGCATTATGTTCCGACGTTATCCCATAAAGCTCTTAACTACTGACATTTAAATGCGGTAGGAGTCATAGAAACATAGATATTGACGGCAGATAAGAGCCATAGGCCCAGCAAGTCTGCCCGACCTTACCTAACAGTATCAACTTATCTAGTTCGTAGGATAGCCCTATGCTTGTCCCATGCATTTTAAAGTCCCCCACAGTGTTTGTTGCTACTACCTCTTGAGGAAGTTTATTCCATAAATCAATCACTCTTTCTGTAAAGAAGTGCTTCCTCAAATTACTCCTGAATCTACTACCCTTTAGCTTGAGCTCATGACCCCTTGTTCTTGAATTTTCTTAGAGGTAGAGGCTGTACCGCTCACTTCTTCCAAGACTTGTAATACCGGCGTTAGGAAAATCCCATTAAAAAGATAGGATACGCAATTGACGTAAGGGGATTTGCGGTAGCCAAAAGTCGCAGAAAAAATTGAGTGGTACACCTGTACCTGCCAAACTCGTAATACCAGAGGGCGTTAAAAAGCAGCGTTAGGACCTCTTAACACTGTTTTTTAACCCTAACGCAGAACTCATAATCTAGCAGTTAGATAGCTACAATATAACTAATAGTTACATTTTAGCTAGTTTAGGATTTATTTTTATTTTACAGGCAACTTTGTATTTATTTTAACTAGGTAGAATAGTTATTAAATAGTTATTAACTATTTAATAACTACCTAGTTAAAATAAAGACAAAAGTACCTGTACAATAAAACCTAACCTAAGTTACAATTACACCTAACACTACACTATAATTAAATAAATTACCTACATTAACTACAATTAAATACAATTAAATAAAATTATCTAAAGTACAAAAAAACAAACACTAAATTACAGAAAATAATAAAATAATTACAAGATTTTTAAACGAATTACACCTAATCTAATCCCCCTAATAAAATAAAAAAGCCCCCAAAATAATAAAAAGCATTACCCTATACTAAATTACAAATAACCCTTATAAGGGCTTTTTGCGGGGCATTGCATAAAAATAATCAGCTCTTTTACCTGAAAAGAAAAGTACAATACCCCCCCAACATTAAAACCCACCACCCACACACCTAACCCTACTCTAAAACCCACCCAATCCCCCCTTAAAAAAATCTAACACTAACCCCTTGAAAATCATCTTACCTTGAGAAGTCTCCACCCAACCGGGCCGAAGTCCTCAACGAAGCCGGGCGAAGTGGTCATCCAGACGGGCAGAAGTCTTCATCGAAGCCGGGCAGAAGAGGTACAAGTATTGTAAATATTTAAAATAAAAAATTCTTAGATTGTGAATCATCAGTCTGCTAGTGCAATTGAATTGCAGTTTCCTGCCTGCCAGCGTGTGTGCCAGGCCCACTAGCCAACTAGTGCCAGCAATCATATTTGTTGTAACAGTATTGAAAATATTGTAAATAAATACTTTTTTGACTGTGAATCATCAGTCTGCTAGTGCCATTGAATTGCATTTGCCTGCCTGCGAGCGTGTGTGCCAGGCCCACTTGCCAACAAGTTACACCAATCATATTTGTTCTAACAGTATTTTAAATTTTTAAAATAAAAAATTCTTAGATTGTGAATCATCAGTCTGCTAGTGCAATTGAATTGCAGTTTCCTGCCTGCCAGCGTGTGTGCCAGGCCCACTAGCCAACTAGTGACACCAATCATATTTGTTGTAACAGTATTGACATTTTTTTAAATCAAAACTTTTTTGACTGTGAATCATCAGTCTGCTAGTGCCATTGAATTGCAGTTGCCTGCCTGCCAGTGTGTGTGCCAGGCCCACTTGCCAACTAGTTACACCAATCATATTTGTTCTAACAGTATTGTAAATTTTTAAAATAAAAAATGTCTTGACTGTGAAACATCAGTCATCTAGTGTAATCTAATTGCAGTTGCCTTCCCCCAGCGTGTGTGCCAGGCCCACTTGCCAAGCCAACTAGTGCCACCAATCATATTTGTTCTAACAGGTTTGAAAATATTTAAACTAAAAACTTTTTTTACTGTGAATCATCAGTCTGCTAGTGCCATTGAATTGCATTTGCCTGCCTGCCAGCGTGTGTGCCAGGCCCACTTGCCGTTTCCAACTAGTGCCACCAATCATATTTGTTCTAACAGTATTTTTGACTTTGAAACATCAGTCTTTTTTTTGTTGTCAGGCTCACAGCGTATACTGTGCCCACTTGCCCAGTGCCACTACTCATATAATTTGTTTAATAGTATTGTAAGTGTACATTTTAAAAAAAATGACAGGCAGAGGCAGGCCACCCCGCAGGTGACGTCGTGGTGCTGTGATTCCTTTAGACCCTACAAATATGCACATTGTTCAGACGTCAGGTGCCAGGGGGGACACGAAAAGGTCTGAGGAGGACCTAGTTTAATGGCTAACACAGGACACCCAATCTTCTACAGCTTCCGCTACTAGTCCTCCTAACCTTGACGCACCATCCACGTCCAGCTGTGCTTTGGGCACCTCTCAACTGACCAGTACCACATGCCCGCCTGTCGCCACCACTAACACTAGCACCACAGCCACTTCACTTGATCTGTCAAAGGAGTTATTGACACATCAGTTGGAAGAAATGAGTGATGCGCAATCATCATTGACAGAGGATGTAGATAACAGTGATATGTCTCAGTCAGGCAGCATTACAGACATGGAGGTACGGTGTGATGATGATGATGATGTTGTACCCGCTGCTGCTTCCTTTATTGATGTGTCAGATACAAGTGAAGCGGTTGATGATGATGTGTCGGTCGATGTCACGTGGGTGCCTGCTAGAAGAGAAGAAGAAGAGGTGGAAAGTTCAGATGGGGAGACAGAGAGGAGGAGACGAGTTGGAAGCAGGGGGAGGTCGTCTCAAGGAGCTAGTGGCACAGTCAGACAGCATGCATCGGCACCCGGGGTCAGCCAGACAGCACGCCGACGCCAATCAACGCATGCTGTTGCCACCACCAGAATGCCGTCATCGCAGAGCTCAGCAGTGTGCCATTTTTTTTGTGTGTCTGCCTCTGGCAACAGTGATGCCATTTGCAACCTGTGCCAAAAGAAAGAGTCGTGGGAAGTCCAACACCCACCTAGGTACAACTGCTTTGCAAAGGCACATGGTCTCACATCACAAACGCCGATGGGAAGAACACATGAGTAGAAGCAGCACACAAACTCAAAGCCGCCCTCCTGCTCCAGCATCTTCAGCCACGTCAACTACTGCTGTCCTCCTTGCCCCCTCTCAACCATCTTCCACTGAGTCTCTCTTATGTAGCAGTTCCTGGTCATCTGCCCACAGTCAGGTGTCTGTCAAGGACATGTTTGAGCGTAAGAAGCCAATTTCTCAAAGTCACCCCCTTGCCCGGCGTCTGACAGCTGGCTTGTCTGAACTCTTAGCCCGCCAGCTTTTACCATACAAGCTGGTGGAGTCTGATGCTTTCAAAAAAATTGTATCTATTGGGACACCGCAGTGCAAGGTACCTGGCAGAAATTTCTTTTCACAAAAGGCAATCCCAAACCTGTACTCTTTTGTGCGAAAGGAAGTAATGGCATGTCTGGCACACAGCGTTGGGGCAAGGGTCCATATGACCACTGATAGCTGGTCTGCAAGCATGGTCAGGGCAGGTATATCACCTACACTGCGCATTGGGTAAACCTGCTGACGTCTGACAAGCATGGAATGTGTGGCTCTGCAGAGGAGTTGGTGACACCGCCACAACTTGCAGGCAGGCCTGCTGCCACCTCCTTTACTCCTCCTACTCCATCCTCTTCCATAACCTCTTCCTCGGCTGAGTCCTCTTCTGCTTCTGCATCTTGCTCCACATCAAGGGCACCCCCCCAGCTCCCCAGGTACTATTCAACATCCCAGATACGGCAGTGTCACGCCGTCTTGGGGTTGACTTGCCTGAAAGCTGAGACTCATACCGCACCAGCACTCCTGACCACCCTGAACGCACTGGTGGATCAGTGGCTGACTCCGCACCAACTGGAGATCGGCAAAGTGGTTTCTGACAACTGAAGAAATTTGTTGGCGGCATTGAATTTAGGCAAGTTGACACGTGCCGTGCATGGCACATGTGTGTAATCTGATCGTACAACGCTTTAGTGCATAAGTACCCAGGCTTACAGGACGTCCTGAAGAAGGCCAGGAAGGTGTGTGGCCATTTCAGGCTTTTCTACACGGCCATGGCGCACTTTTCAGATACCCAATGGAGAAACAACATGCCAGTGAGGCGCTTGATTTGCGACAGCCCGACACGTTGGAATTCAACACTCCTAATCTTCGACCGCCTGCTCCAACAAGAAAAAGCCATTAACGACTATTTGTATGACCGGGGTGCTAGGACAGCCTCTGCGGAGCTGGGAATTTTTTTGCCATGTTACTGGACACTCATGCGCAATGCCTGTAGGCTCATGCGTCCTTTTAAGGAGATGACAAACCTAGTCAGTCGCACCGAACCCACCATCAGCGACATCATACCATTTGTTTTCTTCCTGGAATGTGCCCTGCGAAGAGTGCTGGATCAGGCCGTAGATGAGCGTGAAGAGGAAGAGTTGTGGTCACCATCACCACTAGAAACAGCCTTATCAGCATTGCTTGCTGGACCTGCGGCAACGCTGGAAGAGGATTGTGAGGAAGAGGAGTCAGAGGAGGAATGTGGCTTTGAGGAGGAGGAGGAAGACCAACCACAACAGGCATCCCAGGGTGCTCGTTGTCACCTATCTGGTACCCGTGGTGTTGTACGTGGCTGGGGGGAAGAACATACCTTCAGTGAGATCACTGAGGACAAGGAACAGGACATGAGTAGCTCAGCATCCAACCTTGTGCAAATGGGGTCTTTCATGCTGTCGTGCCTGTTGAGGGACCCTCGTATTAAAAGGCTGAAGGAGAACGACCTGTACTGGGTGTCCACGCTACTAGACCCCCGGTATAAGCATAAAGTGCCTGAAATGTTACCGAATTCCCGCAAGTCGGAAAGGATGCAGCAGTTCCAAAATAAATTAAAAAGTATGCTTTACACAGCGTATAAGGGTGATGTAACAGCACAACGGGAATCTAACAGTGGAAGAGGTGAAAGTAATCCTCCTCCTCCCACGTCCACACCGGCAAGGACAGGACACTTTACAGACGTGTTGTTGATGGAGAACATGCAGAGCTTTTTAAGTCCTACGCATCGCCACAGCCCTTCGGGGTCCACCTTCAGAGAACGACTCGACCGACAGGTAGCAGACTACCTCGCCTTAACTGCAGATATTGACACTCTGAGGAACAATGAACCCCTTGACTACTGGGTGTGCAGGCTTGACCTGTGGCCTGAGCTATCCCAATTTGCGATAGAACTTCTCGCCTGCCCCACTTCAAGTGTCCTGTCAGAAAGGGCCTTCAGTGCAGCAGGAGGTATTGTCACTGAGAAGAGAAGTCGCCTAGGTCAAAAAAGTCTAGATTACCTCACCTTTATTAAGATGAATGAGGGATGGATCCTGAAGGGACTGACAGTGGGCGATACATTTGACTAAAAAAGGCCTGATGAGATGAGCTGCCTTGGGCTAAAAATGGTCCACACGCTGCTGTATTTTATCTCTGAATGCCGGATGACTTGCGTGACTTATCCGCCACCAACTAGGGTTCAATCCGCAATGTTTTAGGGCACTTTCTGCCTGGGAAACAAACATCAATTTTTCTGGCCACTGCTACAGCAGTGGCTGCAACAATACGTAATTTTTCAGGCATGTGTACATGCCTAATTTTTCTGGCCTCTGGTGCTACACTGTGGCTTCAAAAACCAAACCAAAAAAAAGGCACATAACAGGGATTAAACTGATAGGAATAGAACTACTTAACACACCACTCCTATCTGGTGGCACATTAGATTGCACGCGCAGTGCCCCAAATTTTAAGTAGGAGGTCCGACCAAGCATCTTTTTCCATCTCCCGGTTCCTAAAATCGATGCCATATACATGTCCCCTGATAGGGGACGTAACAGGGATTAAACTGATAAGAATAGAACTACTTAACACACCACTCCTATCTGGTGGCACATTAGATTGCACGCGCAGTGCCCTAAATTTGAAGTAGGAGGACCGACCAAGCATCTTTTTCCATCTCCCGGTTCCTAAAATCGATGCCATATACACGTCCCCTAATAGGGGATGTAACAGGGATTAAACTGATAAGAATAGTACTACTTAACACACCTTATAATAAAGCAGAGAGAGTCAACGCAGAGAGAGGAGTCTGAAGAAGAGGAGTCAGAGGAGGAAGGTGGCTTTGAGGAGGTGGAAGACCAAACACAGCAGGCGTCCCAGGGGGCTTGTTGTCACCTTTTGGGGACCCTTGGTGTTGTACGTGGCTGGGTGGAGGAAGAGACCTTCAATGACATCAGTGAGGACAAGGAACGGGACATGGCTAGCTTGGTATCCAACCTTGTGCAAATGGGAAGTTTGTGGTTGTGCAAATGGACTGTTTGCGGTTGTTTGCGGTGTGTTAAACGGGGAGTTTGGTCTGTCACTGTGAAGCGGGCGTAACCCTTACACTACCTGATCGATACAACATCATACCTGATGTTTTAAAGCACGTTATTCCAAACAATTTAGGAATGTTAGGTGATTTATGCCCTTTATGGATTAAAACCAGACTCTGCATCAACTATGTAATTTTCCATGGGAGTTTTGCCATGGATCCCCCTCTGGCATGCCACAGTCCAGGTGTTAGTCCCCTTGAAACAACTTTTCCATCACTATTGTGGCCAGAAAGAGTCCCTGTGGGTTTTAAAATTCGCCTGCCTATTGAAGTCTATGGTGGTTCGCCCGTTCGCGAACATTTGCGGAAATTCGCATTTGCATTCGCCGTTCACCGGCTGGGTGAAGATAAGGTAGGAAGATCTTCAGGGGCTTAGTGTTAGGTTTTTTAAGGGGGATTTGGGTGGGTTAGATTAGGGGTATGTGGGTGGTGGGTTGTAATGTTGGGGGGGTATTGTATGGTTTTTTTTTACAGGCAAAAGAGCTGATTTCTTTGGGGCATGCCCCGCAAAAGGCCCTTTTAAGGGCTGTAAGGTAATAGAGCTGTTAACTTTTTATTTTAGAATAGGGTAGGGCATTTTTTTATTTTGGGGGGCTTTGTTATTTTTTTAGGGGGCTTAGAGTAGGTGTAATTAGTTTAAAA
Organism: Bombina bombina; assembly: GCF_027579735.1. Classification (NCBI taxonomy): domain Eukaryota; kingdom Metazoa; phylum Chordata; class Amphibia; order Anura; family Bombinatoridae; genus Bombina; species Bombina bombina. The sequence continues at coordinate 103,352,996 of NC_069501.1, forward strand.
TTCTTGTAATCTTTTTTTATTTTTTGTAATTTAGTGTTTGTTTTTTTTGTAATTTAGTTTAGTTGATTTAATTGTAGGTAGTTTAGTAAATTTATTTATTGATAGTGTAGTGTTAGGTTTAATTGTAACTTAGGTTAGGATTTATTTTACAGGTAATTTTGTAATTATTTTAACTAGGTAGCTATTAAATAGTTATTAACTATTTAATAACTATTGTACCTAGTTAAAATAAATACAAAGTTGCCTATAAAATAAATATAAATCCTAAAATAGCTACAATATAAATATTTGTTATATTGTAGCTATATTAGGGTTTATTTTACAGGTAAGTATTTAGTTTTAAATAGGAATAATTTATTTAATAATAGTTAATTTATTTCGTTAGATAAAAATTATATTTAACTTAGGGGGGTGTTAGGGTTAGACTTAGCTTTAGGGGTTAATACATTTATTAGAGTAGCAGCGAGGTCCGGTCGGCAGATTAGGGGTTAATAAGTGTAGGTAGCTAGCGGCGACGTGGGGGGGGCAGATTAGGGGTTAATAAATATTATGTAGGTGTCGGCAATATTAGGGGCAGCAGAATAGGGGTACATAGGAATAACGTAGGTGGCGGCGGTGTGGTCGGCAGGTTAGGGGATAAAAAAAATTATTAGAGTGGAGTCTATCAGAGTTCCTAGGAAGGAAACTCTTGTGAGGGGGGAGAGAGTTTTGATGTTCACCTTCCACCCGTGAGACCTCAGAAAGGCCAATACAATTTCCGTGTGAGACTTGGCTCTTTGGAAAGTCGACACCTGAATTAAGATGTCATCTAGATAAGGCGCCACTGCTATGCCCCGCGGTCTTAGAACCGCCAGGAGGGACCCTAGCACCTTTGTGAAAATTCTGGGAGCAGTGGCCAACCCGAAAGGAAGAGCCACAAACTGGTAATGCTTGTCCAGAAAGGCGAACCTGAGAAACTGGTGATGATCTCTGTGGATAGGAATGTGCAGATACGCATCCTTTAAATCCACGGTGGTCATATATTGACCCTCCTGGATCATTGGTAAGATTGTCCGAATGGTCTCCATCTTGAATGATGGGACTCTGAGGAATTTGTTTAGAATTTTGAGATCCAGGATTGGTCTGAAAGTTCCTTCTTTCCTGGGAACCACAAACAGGTTTGCGTAAAAACCCAGCCCTTGTTCCGCCCTTGGAACTGGGTGGATCACTCCCATTGTATGTAGGTCTTCTACACAGCGTAAGAACGCCTCTTTCTTTGTCTGGTCTGTAGACAGACGAGAAATGTGGAACCTTCCCCTTGGAGGGGAGTCCTTGAATTCTAGAAGATATCCCTGGGATACAACCTCTAAGGCCCAGGGATCAAGTAAATCTCTTGCCCAGGCCTGAGCGAAGAGAGAAAGTCTGCCCCCTACTAGAACCGGCCCCGGATAGGGGGCTACCCCTTCATGCTGTCTTGGAGGCAGTTGCAGGCTTCTTGGCCTGTTTACCCTTGTTCCAGCCCTGGTAAGGTTTCCAGGCTGCCCTGGGTTGGGAAGCATTACCCTCTTGCTTTGCAGCAGGGGAGGGTGAAGCGAGACCGCTCCTGAAATTCTGAAAGGAACAAAAATTATTTTGTTTGTTCTTTAACTTGAAGGACTTGTCCTGAGGGAGAGCATGGCCTTTTCCCCCAGTGATTTCTGAAATAATCTCTTTCAATTCAGGCCCGAAGAGGGTCTTTCCTTTGAAAGGGATGTTGTGAGGGTATATCGGATACGGCTACTAAAGCGTCAGAATGCTCATTATCTGTTCTTAAAACAGAGCTATCACGCTTTGCAGGTAACATGGGCAGTTTAGATAAGAACACTGAGAGGGTATTATTCATAACTGCCGCCAAATCTTGCAAGGTAAAAGAGTTAGACGCACTAGAGGTACTAGGCGTCGTTTTAGCGGGCGTAACTGGTTGTGACACTTGGGGAGAGGTTGACGGGCTAACCTCATTACCTTCTGTCTGAGAATCATCTTGGGCCACATTTTTAAGTGTAACAATATGATCTTTAAAGTGTATAGACATATCAGTACAAGTGGGACACATTCTGAGAGGGGGTTCCACCATGGCTTCTAAACACATTAAACAAGGATTTTCCTTGGTGTCAGACATGTTTAAACAGACTAGTAGTTAAACAAGCAGGCTTGGAAATCACTTTAATCAAGTAAAAACACACTTTGAAAAAAACGTTACTGTGCCTTTAAGAGATAAAAAAGGCACACAATTTTGCAAAACAGTGAAAAATGCAGCAAACGTTTCGAAATTTTTACAGTATGTACCTAAAGCATTAGTAAGATTGCACCACTAGCAATAAAAACGATTAAACCGGATCGACAGTAAGCCAAAAAAAACGGTTAAAAAACTTTCAGCACCTTGCCACAGCTCTGCTGTGGCCCTACCTTCCCTTAGGAACCAGATTTGTAGGGAAAAAGCTTCTTATAGGCCCTCAAACTGCAGCAGGACCCTCCATGTAACAGAAGCGCGAAATTAGGCCCCTCTCACCTCACTCTGGTGCTTGTGAGGCCTAAAGAAACACTCCAAAGTGTTTTAATATTAGCCATGTGGGTAAAAACCCCTGAAAGAAACCAAAAGGAACCTTCAAAGTGTCTCAAAAAACGATATTTTCAATAAAAAACCGTTTGCCTTGAAAATAGTGTCAACCAGCATAAACTAGCCCTGTTATGTAAGCTTGAAATTCCATACTTAGTCTCTGAATACAGCTTACCCTTCCCTCATGGGGATATTATCAGTCTTCTCTAGCATTATCACAGTCTTGTCTAGAAGAAAAAAGACTGAACATACCTTATTGCAGCCTAACCTGCAAACCGTTCCCCCCAACTGAAGTTTTCTTGTACTCCTCAGTCCTGTGTGGGAACAGCAGTGGATTTTAGTTACAACATGCTAAAATCATCTTCCTCCCTGCAGAAATCTTCATCTCCTTTCTGCTAGAGAGTAAATAGTACACACCGGTACCATTTAAAATAACAAAATCTTGCTTGTTGAAATTAAAAACTACAATTTTTCTACCACATTCACTTTACCCTTCCGATTGCTTAGAGCCGGCAAAGAGAATGACTGGGGGGTGGAGCTAGAGGGGGAGCTATATGGACAGCTCTGCTGTGTGCTCTCTTTGCCACTTCCTGTTGGGAAGGAGAATATCCCACAAGTAAAGGATGAATCCGTGGACTCGATACATCTTACAAGAGAAAAAATGTTTCTATTCAAAATGGAAATGCACTTGTACATTCCAGTTTTAAGTTGCAGGTCTCTTTAGACTGGAGTAATTAATAGTTAATATATTATACTGCGATTTAAATTTTTTTTTTTTTTCATGTATGAATCCATACTTTCATCCACTCGCTAAGCTTATATGGTATTGCCTCTCTGTGCACATTGAAAATTGAATACAAACTGAGCACTAAAAATCGGGTTAATTTTTATTAACATTAACATATTTTGTAAACATATTTCCAGAATGTCTACAGTTATTATGAACATTAGTTTATTGGACAGTTGCTGGTCACATGGTTTCTCTCTATCAAACCCTGCAACCATCCTTTGCAGCACATAAACCAGGTATTGATATACATTCAAATTAAAAGCATACTAAATTCTGCTCAGGAAACAAAAAACAAAACATTTTTACAGATTTGAAATACTTAGTCATCTTTTTAAAATAATAATCAAACAAAATTAGTTTGCGCAGTTCCAAAGAAAAAGCTTTTAATTTATTTGCAATTTAAAGGGACAAAAAAAGGTCACTTATTTTCTTTGTTGTATTTAAAATGGAATTTTAAAACATATAGCCCAGATTATGAGTTGAATGCAAAATGTCGCTTACGCGAAAGCGATATTTGCACTCATCTTAGTAATACCAGTGCACGCAAATGTGCGCTGGTATTACGAGTGAGGTGCAGTGCAAACACAACCCAGCATTCTCATTGCACCGAAGCATTGCACTCACAAGACTCCAATAAGAGCCTCATTCTCATGCTGTCAGACACGGCATGAGAACTAACGCAGGGAAGGGGGTAAGTCGAACAGCGATGGCAGCAAATTGTAAATATATATTTGTATGTGACTATATACATATATATGTATGTGTTATTGTGTATATAAGCATTTACATATATATTTACTAGGAACACACAGTTCCCCATAGACCGCAATGTAAAGGCACTTTTCACTGCCTTTTCTTTTCTCACATCCCACAACTGCCAACTTTAAACCCCAATATACTGCCTAGTACAGTAATTGTATTTAAAAAAAAAAAAAAGATGCTATTATCTTTATTTTTTTAATAAAGTATATTACACTTGATTTTGGGGGCATTTGGGGCACATTTATAAAATTAACCAGAGAACTGGTAATGGCTGGTTATTTATTGTGCGCCCCGCAAACGGGCAAAGTTGTGCACGATAAAATAGCGCTCCACTTGTAATTTAGCCCATATTTTATTCTAAAAAATATTTAGTTTTGAGGAATGCCATTATCCACCAATAAAGCAGTAGTAGATTTTGTCAATCATTGTTCTTGGAGTTAGAATTACCAGTTAAGAAATTGTTATAGATATTCATCAATACTCTGTAACCTCTGCAATAATTTCCATAGGTAAAACACCAGATTTAATCTAAATAGTAAAATACGTATTATAAAAGCAAAATAACATAATTTATGTAAGAACTTACCTGATAAATTCATTTCTTTCATATTAGCAAGAGTCCATGAGCTAGTGACGTATGGGATATACATTCCTACCAGGAGGGGCAAAGTTTCCCAAACCTCAAAATGCCTATAAATACACCCCTCACCACACCCACAAATCAGTTTAACGAATAGCCAAGAAGTGGGGTGATAAGAAAAAAGTGTGAAAGAATAAAAAATAAGGAATTGGAATAATTGTGCTTTATAAAAAAAAATCATAACCACCACAAAAAGGGCGGGCCTCATGGACTCTTGCTAATATGAAAGAAATGAATTTATCAGGTAAGTTCTTACATAAATTATGTTTTCTTTCATGTAATTAGCAAGAGTCCATGAGCTAGTGACGTATGGGATAATGAATACCCAAGATGTGGATCTTCCACGCAAGAGTCACTAGAGAGGGAGGGATAAAATAAAGACAGCCAATTCCGCTGAAAAATAATCCACACCCAAAACAAAGTTTAAATCTTATAATGAAAAAAACTGAAATTATAAGCAGAAGAATCAAACTGAAACAGCTGCCTGAAGTACTTTTCTACCAAAAACTGCTTCCGAAGAAGAAAACACATAAAAATGGTAGAATTTAGTAAAAGTATGCAAAGAAGACCAAGTTGCTGCTTTACAAATCTGATCAACCGAAGCTTCATTCTTAAATGCCCAGGAAGTAGAGACTGACCTAGTCGAATGAGCTGTAAAAGAATGCCAAGAAAAATGATGAGAAGAACACCAAGAAATGTAAGTCTTCCAGACTCGATAATATATCTTCCTAGATACAGATTTACGAGCCTGTAACATAGTATTAATTACGGAGTCAGAGAAACCTCTATGACTGAGAATCAAGCGTTCAATCTCCATACCTTCAAATTTAAGGATTTAAGATCCTGATGGAAAAAAGGACCTTGCGATAGAAGGTCTGGTCTTAATGGAAGAGTCCACGGTTGGCAAGTAGCCATCCGGACAAGATCCGCATACCAAAACCTGTGAGGCCATGCTGGAGCCACCAGCAGAACAAACGAACGCTCCTTTAGAATCTTGGAAATCACTCTTGGAAGAAGAACTAGAGGCGGAAAGATATAAGCAGGATGATACTTCCAAGGAAGTGACAATGCATCCACTGCTTCCGCCTGAGGATCCCTGGATCTGGACAGATACCTGGGAAGCTTCTTGTTTAGATGAGAAGCCATCAGATCTATTTCTGGAAGTCCCCACATTAGAACAATCTGAAGAAATACCTCTGGGTGAAGAGACCATTCACCCGGATGTAACGTTTGGCGACTGAGATAATCCGCTTCCCAATTGTCTATACCTGGGATATGAACCGCAGAAATTAGACAGGAGCTGGATTCCGCCCATACAAGTATTCGAGATACTTCTTTCATAGCCAGAGGACTGTGAGTCCCTCCTTGATGATTGACATATGCCACGGTTGTGACATTGTCCGTCTGGAAACAAATGAACGACTCTCTCTTTAGAAGAGGCCACGACTGAAGAGCTCTGAAAATTGCACGGAGTTCCAAAATTTTGCCTCCTGAGATTCCCAAACCCCTTGTGCTGTCAGAGACCCCCAAACAGCTCCCCAACCTGTCAGACTTGCATCTGTTGAGATCACAGTCCAGGTCGGAAGAACAAAAGAAGCCCCCTGGACTAAACGATGGTGGTCTGTCCACCACGTCAGAGAGTGTCGTACAATCGGTTTTAAAGATATTAATTGAGATATCTTTGTATAATCCCTGTACCACTGGTTCAGCATACAGAGCTGAAGAGGTCGCATGTGAAAACGAGCAAAGGGGATCGCGTCCGATGCAGCAGTCATAAGACCTAGAATTTCCATGCATAAGGCTACCGAAGGGAATGATTGAGACTGAAGGTTTCGACAAGCTGAAACCAATTTTAGACGTCTCTTGTCTGTCAGAGACAGAGTCATGGACACTGAATCTATCTGGAAACCTAAAAAGGTTACCCTTGTCTGAGGAATCAACAAACTCTTTGGTAAATTGATCCTCCAACCATGTTCTCGAAGAAACGATACAAGTCGATTCGTATGAGATTCTGCTAAATGTGAAGACTGAGCAAGTACCAAGATATCGTCCAAATAAGGAAATACCACAATACCCTGTTCTCTGATTACAGATAGAAGGGCACTGAGAACCTTTGTAAAAATCCTTGGAGCTGTTGCTAGGCCAAACGGCAGAGCCACAAACTGGTAATGCTTGTCTAGGAAAGAGAATCTCAGAAACTGATAGTGATCTGGATGAATCGGAATATGCAGATATGCATCTTGTAAATCTATTGTGGACATATAATGCCCTTGCTGAACAAAAGGCAGAATAGTCCTTATAGTTACCATTTTGAATGTTGGTATCCTTACATAACGATTCAATATTTTTAAATCCAGAACTGGTCTGAAGGAATTCTCCTTCTTTGGTACAATGAAGAGATTTGAGTAAAACCCCAGCCCCTGTTCCAGAACTGGAACTGGCATAATTACTCCAGCCAACTCTAGATCTGAAACACATTTCAGAAATGCTTGAGCCTTCACTGGATTTATTGGGACACGGGAAAGAAAAAATCTTCTTGCAGGAGGCCTTATCTTGAAGCCTATTCTGTACCCTTGTGAAACAATGTTCTGAATCCAAAGATTGTGAATCGAATTGATCCAAATTTCTTTGAAAAATCGTAATCTGCCCCCTACCAGCTGGGCTGGAATGAGGGCCGCACCTTCATGTGGACTTGGGAGCTGGCTTTGGCTTTCTAAAAGACTTGGATTTATTCCAGACTGGAGATGGTTTCCAAACTGATACCGCTCCTGTAGGGGAAGGATCAGGCTTTTGTTCCTTATTGTGACGAAAGGAACGAAAACGATTAGCAGACCTAAATTTACCTTTAGATTTTTTATCCTGTGGTAAAAAAGTTCCTTTCCCCCCCCAGTAACAGTTGAAAAATAGAATCCAACTGTGAACCAAACAATTTATTACCCTGGAAAGAAAGGGAAAGCAAAGTTGACTTAGAAGACATATCAGCATTCCAAGTTTTAAGCCATAAAGCTCTTCTAGCTAAAATAGCTAAAAACATATACCTGACATCAACCCTAATGATATCAAAGATGGCATCACAAATTAAATTATTAGCATGTTGAAGAAGATTAACAATGCTATGAGTATTATGATCTGTTACTTGTTGTGCTAAAGCTTTCAACCAGAAAGTTGAAGCTGCAGCAACATCCGCCAAAGATATAGCAGGTCTAAGAAGATTACCTGAACATAAGTAAGCTTTTCTTAGAAAGGATTCAATTTTCCTATCTAAAGGATCTTTAAAGGAAGTACTATCTGCTGTAGGAATAGTAGTACGTTTAGCAAGAGTAGAGATAGCCCCATCAACCTTAGGGATTTTGTCCCAAAACTCTAATCTGTCAGATGGCACAGGATATAATTGCTTAAACCGTTTAGAAGGAGTAAATGAATTACCCAAATTATTCCATTCCCTGGAAATTACTTCAGAAATAGCATCAGGGACGGGAAAAACCTCTGGAATAACTACAGGAGGTTTAAAAACCGTATTCAAATGTTTAGATTTAGTATCAAGAGGACCAGATTCCTCTATTTCTAATGCAATTAAGACTTCTTTAAGCAAAGAACGAATAAATTCCATTTTAAATAAATATGAAGATTTATCAGTATCAACCTCTGAAACAGAATCCTCTGAACCAGAAGAATCATTATCAGAATCAGAATGATGATGTTCATTTAAAAATTCATCTGAAAAATGAGAAGTTTTAAAAGACCTTTTAAGTTTACTAGAAGGAGGAATAACAGACATAGCCTTCTTAATAGATTTAGAAACACAATCTCTTATGTTAACAGGAACACCCTGAATATTAGATGTTGATGGAACAGCAACAGGTAATGGAACATTACTAAAGGAAATATTATCTGCATTAACAAGTTTGTCATGACATTCATTACAAACAACAGCCGGAGGAACAGTTACCACAAGTTTACAACAAATACACTTAACTTTGGTAGATCCAGCATCAGGCAGCAATTTTCCAGAAGTATCTTCTGATTCAGGGTCAATCTGAGACATCTTGCAATATGTAATAGAAAAAACAACATATAAAGCAAAATTGATCAAATTCCTTAAAAGACAGTTTCAGGAATGGGAAAAAATGCCAATGAACAAGCTTCTAGCAACCAGAAGCAAATAAACAATGAGACTTAAATAATGTGGAGACAATAATGACGCCCATATTTTTTAGCGCCAAAAAAGACGCCCACATTATTTGGCGCCTAAATGCTTTAAGCGCCAAAAATGACGCCACATCCGGTGACGCCGACATTTTTGGCGCAAAAACGTCAAAAAAATGACGCAACTTCCGGCGACAAGTATGACGCCGGAAATGACAAGAAAATGTTTGCGCCAAAAAAGTCCGCGCCAAGAATGACGCAATAAAAAGAAGCAATTTCAGCCCCCGCGAGCCTAACAGCCCACAGGAAAAAAAGTCAAATTTTAAGGTAAGAAAAATTGATTATTCAAATGCATTATCCCAAATAATGAAACTGACTGTCTGAAATAAGGAATGTTGAACATCCTGAATCAAGGCAAATAAATGTTTAAACACATATATTTAGAACTTTATATAAAAGTGCCCAATCATAGCTTAGAGTGTCACAAAAATAAGACTTACTTACCCCAGGACACTCATCTACATGTAGTAGAAAGCCAAACCAGTACTGAAACGAGAATCAGTAGAGGTAATGATATATATAAGAGTATATCATCGATCTGAAAAGGGAGGTAAGAGATGAATCTCTACGACCGATAACAGAGAACCGATGAAATAGACCCCGTAGAAGGAGACCATTGAATTCAAATAGGCAATACTCTCTTCACATCCCTCTGACATTCACTGCACACTGAGAGGAAAACCGGGCTCCAGCCTGCTGCGAAGCGCATATCAACGAAGAATCTAGCACAAACTTACTTCACCACCTCCATGGGAGGCAAAATTTGTAAAACTGATTTGTGGGTGTGGTGAGGGGTGTATTTATAGGCATTTTGAGGTTTGGGAAACTTTGCCCCTCCTGGTAGGAATGTATATCCCATACGTCACTAGCTCATGGACTCTTGCTAATTACATGAAAGAAAGCTGCATTTGTAAATATGTCACTAAGAATGCCTAAATATAATTACATTTTTTATATTTATTTTTAATACATTTCTAACATGTCATATTAAGGAGTTTGTTTCCTTCTACAAAGCTCACCATTACCAAAATTGTTATTCCTATAGCAGAGTAAAATAAAGCCAGGAAAACCCCCATATTACTAACATTGCTATAATTTAGCAGCCTTTAGCAACCAGAATAACGTTATCATGGATTGCAGGTGTGAACTGAAAATGTATTCCAATCTCTTGTGCAGATAATAAATAAATAAATACATTTATAAATTGGTCAGAATCTCTTTGGAATATGCATATAAGAAATGTTGTATTTTAGAACTCTCAAAACATATTACTGAAAATAACAATTACTGCAAACTTTTAAAGATTTGAAAGAAGAAGAAGAAAAAAGAAGTATATATATATATTTCACTTTCAAGTCAGGACAGTTGAACGGCTGATATAGTGCAGAGCTCCAGGTCTTAGAGTATGTTTTCCTTCATATATGACTTATTATTTTTATTACAATCTTAAAGGTAACATTTTTCTCTATATATTTTCAGTTATTAGTAGTGAACATACATGCCATATTTTAACATTTTTCCCTGCGTTTATTATATATAGAAATAAGATTAAACCAACAAAAAGTTGATGTGGTGCTTGAATTACACATTTTTTGGAGAATAAACTAACTTCCCATATTTTCCAAAAAATCATTTTCAACATTTTCTTCAAGTTCTTTTAAAACCCTTGTACTGTCCTCCACTGGGTATTCCACTGGAGCATCAAAGAGACTTTTAGAGTTTTTCGATGCTTTTCCCTTCGCTTTGAATGCATAACTGAGGGTCCTGAAAAATGGAATGAGCTGTGTGATGCTGTATAAAATACGGAGATTCAGAAGAGGAAACTCCTTCTTGCTTGATGATTCACTTTCTGTGAACTTTTCCTGCAAATTGAAAAAAAAAAAAAATATATAATCAATACATCTATAATTTTCTTTCTGCAAACCACAATCTTTAAAAGCATGAAAGAAGTTGACTTTTTTTTAACTAAGGGGCACAATCGTCCACTAAAATTAGTATAGCTTTATAAATTTTATCATTAAAATCATCCAGGTTAAGGAAATAATTTTGATTCTTGGCTAATGGGGGATTACATAAAATGATAACTATATTGATAAGATTTGGAATTATTCTTTACCAACTGCATATGCAGATATACTGACAATCTAGGTGATAAGCTGACAATCTTGGTATCTTGATACCTTAATACCTTAATATCGATTGCCTAAGTATATATCTGCTAAATAGCAGAAAGGAAAATATATACGATTATTTACACTCTTATACCAGTTAACCCATAATAATACACTATCCAAGTATGCCCGGCAGATAATCAGGATACCTCGGTGTCGGTCTGGAAGTGTTTATGATGCTTACTGGTACTAAAACTGACAAACAATTAATAGCACAAATGCATTTCGGCCTGTAAACAGACCTTTGTCAATGTGATGCTGTCTCAGTTTTGGCAATACTTGAATGCTGGAGCCCTAGCCTCGCTATTTAAACCCTTCAAGTCACACCCATTCAGGAACATCATTGCTCCCTGACCTATCATTGTGCTTTACGTATCTGTGTTGCTTCATTTTCAGTTGGCCAATGGATGATCAGAATGTGGTGGGTGTGTCGTTAACTCCCCCTGTCTTTAGTACTGTCATAGCTCTAACACTTATTATATGTCATCGGCCGATATGTGAAGCGTCTTCGATTTTATGTAAGGCTAATGAATAGTCTATTATGTGCGATTGCGGTATTATGAATATATTAAATGCTGTTTTAGGGAGTATGTGTTGATAGTTCTTTTTAGTATTCTTCTATGTTACTGAGCGTTAGAAAAAGAAGGGCTCAATAAATAGTGAGCATAGACAAGATTTCAACGCCAAATAAAGTGGTGATATTACACATATTCTCCTCTATTCAGTGCACAATTTCTATCATATAAAGATGATAATTTTATACAATACTGATAATCATCTAATATCATTTACAAGTTATACTTCATAATTTTTTACCGCAATGATGGAGTTTTAATTTATAGTAGGCTATAAAGGTTCCATATGATTGGGTTTATTTATCTATTCCCTTCACCTTGTATATATACACATAGATATTCTCAGTCTATGAAACACAGCTCTATTACTGTTGCTGCATTTTATGACGGATAAGTCATAGATAAATCCAATAGTTATTGCATTCATTCATGCCATTCAGGAAAACCGTATTTAATAAAAAATATCCATTTGCTTTCTTTTTGTAACAAGGTATTTTCTACATTACCTCCCCTAATGCCACATTTAGTTTGTTCTAACCCCCAGCACCTTAGTGCATTCACATTTCCAATTTGCTTTTCTAGAAAATGTTTTGCTACTGAGGTTATTTTCTTAGATTTAGCTAAATCATTTTTGGCATTTCTGATATTGGACATGTGTTCTGTGATCCTTGTACCCCAACATCTAGTGGTAATACCCACATAAAATAAATTATAATTGCATCTTATACAATAAATCACATTTTTGTTTTTGCAATTTATGTATTAATTAATCTTTTGTAATTTCCCAAATCTATCTGTCATTGATGTCTTTTTAACCATGTGCCGGCATATATGGCACCCTCCACATGGTAATGACCCCTCATATAGGGGTTTCCTTTTAGCATTTCTATCATAATGACAAGATACTAACTAACATAGAAGAATACTAAAAAGAACTATCAACACATACTCCCTAAAACAGCATTTAATATATTCATAATACCGCAATCGCACATAATAGGACTATTCGTTAGCCTTACACAAAATCGAAGACGCTTCACATATCAGCCGGTGACATATAATAAGTGTTAGAACAATGACAGTACTAAAGACAGAGGGGGAGTTAACGACACACCCACCACATTCTGAGCATCCATTGGCCAACTGAAAATGAAGCAACACAGATATGTAAAGCACAATGATAGGTCAGGGAGCAATGATAGCGAGGCTAGGGCTCCAGCATTCAGGTATTGCCAAAACTGAGACAGCATCACATTGACAAAGGTCCGTTTATGGGCCAAAATGCATTTGTGCTATTAATTCAGTTAATAAGTCAGTTTTAGTACCAGTAAGCATCATAAACACTTCCAGACCGACGCCGAGGTATCCTGATTATCGGCCGGGCATACTTGGATAGTGTATTATTATGGGCTAACTGGTGTAAGAGTGTAAATAATCGTATATATTTTCCTTTCTGCTATTTAGCAGATATATACTTAGGCAATCGATATTAACCCCTTAATGACCACAATGTACCCTGTATGTCACTGGTCGTTAAGGGTTTTTTCAGGACATAAAAGCACAAGTCTAGCAAGAACATGCAATTAATGCCCTCCCTCCAGAAGGTTTTGTGGAATAGAGCAGTCTCAACGCTGGTGGCAAGACCGCACTATAAAACAATCAAGTCCCAAAAAAAGGCCAGCGACATACAGGGTACGTCGCTGGTCCTTAAGGGGTTAAGGTACCAAGGTATCAAGATACCAAGATTGTCAACTAGATTGCCAGTATATCTGCATATGCAGTTGGTAGAGAATAATTCCAAATCGTATCAATATAGTTATCATGTTATGTAATCCCCCATTAGCCAAGAATCAAAATTATTTCCTTAACCTGGATGATTTTAATGATAAAATTAATAAAATTATACTAATTTTAGTGGACGATTGTGCCCCTTAAACCGCTATTCCTATTTATACAGTATTTGATATATTACTATTAGAGGTAGGGATCACCTACTTTAGATTCCTTATATAGGGATCTCTATTAGTTTAAATCCACTCTCACTGCCAGTCAAAAAATTGTTCTATCTTTATCATTGAATGTACTAGTAGTAACATTTTCCCTCTGGGCTAGTAGCTGTTAACCTCTGACTAGTAAAAAAAATATTTACACCCCTGCATTTCTGTCAGATAATGCACCACTTCACTCAGAAAATGATTGCAATTAAAAAAGTTTAGGCATTCTCATGTTTATTTCTTTTGCTTGACTCAGATCTTTCTTTCACTCCTTACATTCAGTCCTTGGCTAAATCCTGTCACTTTCACCTTAAAAACATCTCTAAAGTTAGACATTTCCTTACTCAAGACACAAATAAGATTTTAATACACTCTATCATCCTTTCCCGCCTTGATTACTGCAACTCTGTCCTCTCTGGTCTCTCCAGCTGCCGCCTAGCTCCTTTACAATCCATTATGAATGCCTCTGCCAGGCTTATCTTCCTTACACGTCGCTCTTCATCTGCTGCACCTCTCTGCCAATCCCTTCACTGGCTTCCTCTTGCCTCCAGGATTAAACACAAATGTCTCACTCTTACATACAAAGCCCTCAACTGCACTGCTCCCCCCTATATCTCAGACCTTGTCTCCAGATACTTTCCCTCCCTTCCCCTTCGTTCTGCTCATGACCTCCTACTCTCCTCATCTCTTGTTACTTCCTCACATTCCCATTTACAGGACTTCTCCAAACTGGCTCCCATCTTGTGGAACTCTCTGGCTCACTCCACAAGACTCTCCCCTAGTTCAAGCACTCCCCAAAGACTCTACTGTTCAGGGATGCATATAACCTACACTAACTTTTTTTTATACCAGCTCCTCTCCTTCATTGCTATAACCTTGAACCCCCTTAGCATTTAAGCCTAAGAGCACAGCTGTTTGTAGATCACCTTCTTTAGAGCTGACTACAACAGTGCGACTCTTGGCAGGTCCCTCTACCCGTCTGATCCCTATAAATGTTTCCTTGTATTCTGCCTATATTTATAGCGCTGGGGAATCTGTTGGCACTCTACAAATAACCGATGATAATAATAATTGGTATGACACAAAAAAAGTGGAGAAAAGAAGCCAAATCTGACACATGTATGAGGTATTTGACAGGAAAGGGCTGTAATGTGTGTGTGTGTATATATATATATATATATATATATATATATATATAGATAGATAGATAGATAGATAGATAGATAGATAGATAGATAGATAGTGGATATAAAAAGTCTACACACCCCTGTTAAATTGTCAGGTTTCTGTGATGTAAATAAATGAGACAAAGATAAATCATTTTAGAACCTTTTCCACTTATAATGTGACCTATAAACTGTACAACACAATTGAAAAACAAACTAAAATATTTTAGGAGTAGGTAAGTAAACAAAAACTGAAGATGTAGCTGTGTTCAGAATTAAGCAATCACATTCAAAATCATGTTAAATAGGAGTCAGTACACACCTGCAATCATTTAAAGTGCCTCTGATTAACCCCAAATAAAGTTCAGCTGTTCTAGTAGGTCTTTCCTGACATTTTCTTAGTTGAATCCTACAGCAAAAGCCATGGTCCACAGAGATCTCCCAAAGCAACAGAGGGATCTCATTGTTAAAGGGACAGTCTACACCAGAATTTTTATTGTTTTAAAACATAGATAATCCCTTTATTACCCATTTCCCAGTTTTAAATCACCAACACAGTTATAATAATATACTTTTAACCTCTGTGATTATCTTGTATCTAAGCCTCTGCAAACTGTCCCTTTTTTCAGTTCTTTTGACAAACTTGCAGTCTAGCCAATCAGTGCCTGCTCCCAGATAACTTCACGTGCACGAACACAGTGTTATCTATATGAAATACGTGAACTAACACCCTCTTGTGGTGAAAAACTGTTAAAATGCAATCTGTAAGAGGTGGGCTTCAAGGTCTAAGAAATTAGCATATGAACCTCCTAGGTTAAGCTTTCAACTAAGAATACCAAGAACACAAAGCAAAATTGGTGATAAAAGTATATTGGAAATTTTTTTTAAATTACATGCTCTATCTGAATCATGAAAGTTTATTTTGGCCTAGACTGTCCCTTTAAAAGGCATCTGTCAGGAGAAGGGTACAAAATAATTTTCAAGGCATTAGATATACCATGGAACACAGTGAAGACAGTCATCATCAAGTGGAGAAAATATGGCGCGACAGTGACATTACCAAGAACTGAACGTCCCTCCAAAATTGATGAAAAGATAAAATAAAACTGGTCTGGGAGGCTGCCAAGAGGTCTACAGCAATATTAAAGGAGCTGCAGGAATATCTGGCAAGTACTGGCTGTGTGGTACATGTGACAACAATTTCCCGTACTCTTCATATGTCTGGGCTATGGGGTAGAGTGGCAAGACGGAAGCCTTTTCTTACCTAGAAAAACATCTAAGCCCGGCTAAATTTTGCAAAAACACATCTGAAGTCTCCCAAAAGCATGTGTGAAAAGGTGTTATGATCTGATGAAACCAAGGTTGAACTTTTTGGCCATATTTCCAAAAGATATGTTTGGCGCAAAAACCACACTGCACATCACCAAAAGAACACCATACCCACAGTGAAGCATTGTGGTGGCAGCATCATGCTTTGAGGCTGTTTTTCTTCAGCTGGAACTGGGGCCTTAGTCAAGGTAGAGGGAATTATGAACAGTTCCAAATACCAGTCAATATTGGCACAAAACCTTCAGGCTTCTGCTAGAAAGCTGAACATGAAGAGGAACTTCATCTTATGACAATGACCCAAAGCATACATCCAAATCAACAAAGGAATGGCTTCACCAGAAGATTAAAGTTTTGGAATGGCGCAGCTAGAGTCCAGACCTGAATCCGATTGTAAATCTGTGGGGTGATCTGAAGAGGGCTGTGCACAGGAGATGCCCTCGCAATCCTACAGATTTGGAATTTTTTCGCAAAGAAGAGTGGGCAAATTTTGCCAAGTCAAGATGTGCCATGCTGATAGACTCAAACCCAAAAAGACAGTGCTGTAAAAAAATCAAAAGATGCGGGGAGCGGAGCCTGCTCTCAAAGCGGCAAGACAGGTCTCTGTGAAGCTCCGTGAGACTGAGAATCCTTTGGCAAATTATCTACATTAAACCTACAAAATACTACACTATTTGGATATATCTGATCCTATATACTACTTACGTTTACATATACTCTAAGAGCTGATATTCTGACTTTGTTTTAGCCTATGTTCTCTGGGACAGCTGCGTGGTAGTCTTCTGGCAGGCCGGGAAGCCATTTTACTCTGGGTCTCGTGGAGATTATAGAACGCAGGACCGGGGCTGCCGCATAAACCCCCCCCCACTGCCGGGGTTATAGTGTCCTATTTCAGGACTCTTATCGACAGACAAGAACTTTGAAAGAAAATAATGGAGAGCACGCAATTAATTGCTACGCTGAGCTCGATCTTAGAAGCACACAGGCTTCACCTCTGTAAAGTTATAGAGAGGGCTTTTCGTTCGGACCATAGCATCTGCAAAGAACCTGAGGAGCAGCCACAGGAACCAAATCCTCCTGGTCCCTGCTAGGAGTCCTGCATGACAGAAGACAAGAGCGCAGAAGTCTGCAAAATTCTGAAACAAGCAGGAGCACAAGTCGCTACTAAAGGGTATATAACAAGTGCCTTGGAAGACGAGACTACGCAGCGACGAGAACTGCATGACCAGGGCCCTGCTTCTACTTACCCTCTAAGGCAGCACAGGGACGCAGATCGCGGCTCACACTTGACAGCGGAAAGACATGCAGGAGGGAGCTTACGGAGCACAGTGGATGGCCGGAATGGGAAGATACCATGCCCAATATCAAAGGACGCTTCCCTGGTAACACAGTCTCCATCTGGGTATGCAGGCCGGGGTTGCCGCACTCAGAGTCTCACTGGAACTGGTAAATCTTCTATGTATAGCCCGCGCAGCATAACTGGAAACTGGTCTCTAGTACTTGGCCCCCCTTTACCTGGGTTACTACATATGACGTTCCCCGGGATGAGTCACCAGGAGAGATTAGACTGGTCGCCGGTTAGAATGGGGATAGGTTGAGGCATCCATCTCTAACAGTGTAAGAGGCAAGACCCTCTATTAATCCTCGCCCCCATCTCTGCTACATACTGTTTGTCACTCTTTCTGGGGCCAACAGGCTTATTCATGATGGCTGTTTAGCCTCTTATTTGTGGACACTTAAACTTTTCACAGGATTTAGCAGCTCAAGCACCCAGGCTAAAAATATTTCATAGGTGATATGAATCTTGGTGCAATGGTATTTTTAACCATATGCTTATACCCACCATGCATGTATCTATGTTATTGGCACTTCCCTGTTCTATAGCAGTTTGTTAAGTTTCTTTGTATATAAACTGTTTTTGGTGTGCCTGCAGAGTCAGTAGGTTTGTCTGTACATGAATGTATACACCAGAATTTCCTAAACTAAAAAAAGAGTGGGACAGAAACTCTCAAAATAATATGCAGCAAGGTGCCTTAGCTTCTTTGCTAGGCTCTCAAAGCTTACTTTGAGGGAATTATATTAGGGCATAAGTATTTAACACAGGCTATTATTGCCCTTATTCAGCTATGCAGACGTCCTTACATCGATGCTACCATTAAATCATCCAGCCATACTTATCCCTTCTTTTTTATTATTGTGCCCAGTCTAAGTGGTATGACTTAGTCCATGTATGAGTTTAATATGCTAACACATTTGTTCATATACTGCTAAGGTTATGTTTAGTAGAGCACCCTAAGTTCCTGTATTAGTAGTAAGTTAGTCCACCAAGCTCCTGCGCTATTCTTGCAGTGTACCCAGCATGGACTCTAGGATAATGACAGCCTGACTTATAACTTGACTCTAAATTCTCCCAGGAGGCTTTTATTAACTTGACTATGGGGAGCTTAACTTCTCTCCCTAAAATATTACACACTGTTACCTACTGTTGGGTTAGCATGCCTTATTATACTTTCCCATCCCCGTCCCTCTGAATAGACTTACTAGTTTATATATTTATATTTACTGCACCCTGGAATAAAAGAGAACCACCTTTCCAATGAGCTATAGTGCTTCAAAGACATCTATACTACCCAGACTAATAGCAAGCTGTCCTTTTACATACTATATTTAGCTCCTATGATATGAGGGTTGCCCTCCATATGCTATTGTAATCACTTTATCACTACATAAGGTTTGTTTGTTAGATCCCTATAGTTAGTTGCTCTACGTGCTCAGCTCGTGGTACATAATGTTGATTAATTTTCATTTTGCACTATATTTTGGGTCCAAGAGTGGCCCAGTTTATTAATTTATTTCTTCCCCTAAGTCCCCCAGTATGTCATAAACTTACTCCAGGGGTCCAAGAGAGGCCTCTATATATCTTAGGGGGATATTATTCCATATGTCTCATTACATTATAAGGGGAAACGCCTTAATAGAAAATATGAGGTTCACTTTTTTTACTTGTTTTCTTAGGCATCATTTGTATAACTGATTTGACATATTATCTGGGCTCCACATTTATGTCAGTACTTTTTGTTACTTTATGTGTTTGGAATTATGTGATATTAAATTGCCTGTTACATATGTTTTATATGCCAAACAAAGTTTCACAGTCACTAATGTTGGTGGCAAAACTTATTTAAAAAAAAAATCAAAAATCAAAAGATGCTTCAACAAAGTCTTAGTTTACGGGTGTGCACACTTATGCAACCATATTATTTTATTTTTTTATTTTTACTTCTCTCCACCTAAAAGATTTGTTTTTTTTTTCAATTGAGTTGTACAGTTTATAGGTTATATTAAAGGTGAAAAAAGTTCTGAAATGATTTATCTTTGTCTCATTTTTTTTAAATCACAGAAACCTTTGGAGCCATTTCCACTCAAATATCTTAAAATATGAAAAATCATTTTTATTCAATTTTAATATTTTATTATGTGTTTTTACTATGTATTTAGTGTAAATATTTTACATTCCAATGTTCTTCACATAGTAGAATATGTTCTTTGTATTTTTATATATATATTTTACTTTCAACTTGTAATACCAACATGTATTATAACTTACATCAAGGTTGTGTGTGAGATAATTAGATAGAACCTTTTGAAAAGAGAACAATACTTTAAAATCTTATTAAAGATAGTAGTCATTTTGTTGCATGGAGAAAATAAGACAAGGAATATAAGATCTCCAAGTTTGATTACATTGAACAATAAGAGAAAAAGTATCTGGCTTCAACTTTAAGGACACTACAAGTGTAAAACGTATGAAACAATAATGGGTGCATATTTCAATCAGCAGTAACACAAAAGGTTTATAAATATCTTGAGTTCTACCTACTGCACAATGTTTAAAACAGTACGTGGGATGAACATCACATGAAGCCAAAATATGCATTTGCATAACATTGAAGTAGGATATACTGGTACAGGTGTAGCAAAGCATTCAGATTTTTGTTTTGTTAAACAAATGCACTTCTCTATTACCGATACCAATCCAAGAGATGATGCCAGATGGGGTTAACAGTTCCCCCCACTACTAATGCACTGGAGAAGAACCTGGAAGACATGTTTAAGAGGCCTGTCGTGTTACCACCTACTCCACATGCTAATTCCTGAACAATTTTTGCAGTGTGGCAGGGTGCATTATCCTGCTGAAATAAGCCACTGACATCAGGGACCACCATTGCCATGAAGGGTTGTAACAATCTCTTGGTAGGTGTTACGTGTCAAAGTAACATGCACATGAATGCCAAGACCAAATGTTTCCCAGCAGAACATTGCCCAGAGCATAACACTGCCTCCGCAGACCTGTCTTCTTCCCATAGTGCATCCTGCTGCCCAGGTCAACCCAGGTCCACCTGATCTAAGAGAAAACGTGATTCATCAGACCAGGCAACCTTCTTCCAGTGCTCCATGCTCCAGTTCTGACACTCCCGTCCCAATTGAAGGTGCTTTTGCCAGTGGATAGGGGTTATCATGGGCACTCTGATCGGTCTGCGGCTACGCAGCCCCATGAACAGCAAACTGTGATGCACAGTGTGTTCTGACACTTTTCTATCATGGCCAACATTATTTTTTTCAGCAATTTCAGCTACAGTAGCTATTCTGTATGATCGGACCAGATGGAATAGCCTTCGCTAACCACGTGCATCAGTGAGAGCCTTAGGCGCCCATGACCCTGATGCCGGATCACCGGTTGCCCTTCCTTGCACCACTTTGGTAGGTCCTAACCACTGCATACTGGGAAAACCCCTCAAGACTTGCCGTTTTGGAGATGTTTTGACTCAGTCATCTAGCCATCACTATTTGTCAAAGTCACTCAGATCTTTTCGCTTGACCATTTTTTCCTGCTTCTAACTGACTGTTCACTTGCTGCCTAATATATCCTAGTCCTTAACAGGTGCTATATATATATATATATATATATATATATATATATATATATATATATATATATATGTAACCGAAGACTGAAGGATTTGCACTCTCACCTTCCAAAACAATGTGCCAGGAGCAAAGGAGATACTCTCTGTACTTGCATTAAGTAAATTATTTATTCAATACGTGTGAATCTTTTGTGTGTATGTATATATATATATATATATATATATATATATATACACATATTCTAGTGTACAATTCTCCAAATATACATTTGACTGCTGCTGTTTTGTTATTCTATCATAATCCTAACAAAGGATTGATGAAAATTGAATAATGCCCAAAATAAATATCTTAGAGATCCTAATGAAAGTAATTGGAATATATTCCGACAAATAAATTATGTTTTCTTTCATGTAATTGGCAAGAGTCCATGAGCTAGTGACGTATGGGATAGAAATACCAAAAAGATGTGTAACTCCACACAAGAGTCACTAAAGAGGGAGGGATACAATAATAACAGCCATTTTCCGCTGAGAAAATTAAATCCACAACCAAAAAAAATAAGTTTTTCTCATAAATGAAAGAAAAAAACTTAAACATAAGCAGAGGAATCAAACTGAAACAGCTGCCTGAAGAACTTTTCTACCAAAAACTGCTTCCGAAGAATCAAATACATCAAAACGGTAGAATTTAGTGTAAATGTATGCAAAGACGACCAAGTTGCTGCTTTGCAAATCTGATCAACTGAAGCTTCATTCTTAAAAGCCCACAATGTGGAGACTGATTTAGTAGAATGAGCTGTAATTCTCTGAGGCGGGGCCTGACCCAACTCCAAATAAGCCTGATGAATCAAAAGCTTTAACCAAGATGCCAAGGAAATGGCAGAAGCCTTCTGACCTTTCCTAGAACCAGAAAAGATAACAAATAGACTAGAAGTCTTCCTGAAATCTTTAGTAGCTTCAACATAATATTTCAAAGCTCTTACCACATCCAAAGAATGCAAGGATTTATCCAAAGAATTCTTAGGATTAGGACACAAAGAAGGGACAACAATTTCTCTATTAATTGTTAGAATTCACAACCTTAGATAAGAATTTAAATGAATTCCGCAAAACTGCCTTATCCTGATGGAAAATCAGAAAAGGAGATACACAAGAAAGAGCAGATAATTCAGAAACTCTTCTAACAGAAGAGATGGCCAAAAGGAACAATAATTTCCAAGAAAGTAGTTTAATGTCCAAAGAATGCATAGGTCCAAAGAATGCATAGGCTCAAAAGGAGGAGCCTGTAAGGCCTTCAAAACCAAATTAAGACTCCAAGGAGGAGAGATTGAATTAATGACAGGCTTGATACGGACCAAAGCAGGAACAAAAGAGTGAATGTCAGGAAGCTTAGCAATCTTTCTGTGAAATAAAACAGAAAGAGCAGAGACTTGTCCCTTTAAGGAACTTGCAGACAAACCTTTATCCAAACCATCCTGAAGAAACTGTAAAATTCTAGGAATTCTAAAAGAATGCCAGGAGAACTTATGAGAAGAACACCATGAAATAATAAATCTTCCTAGAAACAGATTTACGAGCTTGTAACATAGTATTAATCACTGAGTCAGAGAAACCTCTATGACTAAGCACTAGGCGTTCAATTTCCATACCTTCAAATTTAATGATTTGAGATCCTGATGGAAAAACAGACCTTGAGACAGAAGGTCTAGCCTTAATGGAAGTGGCCAAGGTTGGCAGCTGGACATCCGAACAAGATCCGCATACCAAAACCTGTGAGGCCATGCTGGAGCTACCAGCAACACAAACGATTGTTCCATGATAATTTTGGAAATCACTTTTGGAAGAACTAGAGGCGGGAAGATATAAGCAGGTTGGTAACACCAAGGAACTGCTAACTCATCCACTGCTTCTGCCTGAGGATTCCTGGACCTGGACAGGTACCTGGGAAGTTTCTTGTTTAGATGGGAAGCCATCAGATCTATTTCTGGAAGACCCCACATCTGGAC
The DNA here is from genome assembly GCF_027579735.1 of Bombina bombina. NCBI lineage: Eukaryota > Metazoa > Chordata > Amphibia > Anura > Bombinatoridae > Bombina > Bombina bombina. The sequence goes on from NC_069501.1 coordinate 103,376,135, forward strand.
AATCTGAGAAAACACATCTGGATGGAGCGACCACTCCCCAGAATGTAAAGTCTGATGGCTGAGATAATCCGCTTCCCAATTGTCTATACCTGGGATATGAACCGCAGAAATTAGACAGGAGCTGGATTCCGCCCAAGCAAGTATCCAAGACACTTCTTTCATGGCTTGGGGACTGTGAGTCCCATCCTGATGATTGACATATGCCACAGTTGTGATATTGTCTGTCTGAAAACAAATGAACAATTCTCTCTTCAACAGAGGCCACACCCGAAGAGCCTTGAAGATAGCACAGAGTTCTAAAATATTGATTGGTAACCTCGCCTCTTGAGGAATCCAAAAACCTTGTGCTGTCAAAGATCCCCAGACAGTTCCCCAACCTGAAAGACTTGCATCTGTTGTGATCACAGTCCAGGTTGGATGAACAAAAGAGGCCCCTTGAACTATACGATGGTGATCTAACCACCAAGTCAGAGAGAGTCAAACATTGAGATTTAAGGATATTAATTGTGATATCTTTGTATAATCCCTGCACCATTGGTTCAGCATACAAAGCTGGAGAGGTCTCATATGAAAACGAGCAAAGGGGATCACGTCCGATGCTGCAGTCATGAGACCTAAAACGTCTATGCACATAATCACTGAAGGGAATGACTGAGACTGAAGGTTCCGACAAGTTGAAACAAATTTTAATCATCTCTTGTCTGTTAGAGACAGAGTCATGGACACGGAATTTATCTGGAAACCTAAAAAGGTGACCCTCGCCTGAGGAATCAAATAACTTTTTGGTAAATTGATCCTCCAACCATGTCTTTGAAGAAACAACACTAGTTGATTTGTGTGAGATTCTGTAGAATGTAAAGACTGAGCTAGTACCAAGATATTGTCCAAATAAGGAAATACTGCAATACCCGTTCTCTGATTACAGAGAGTAGGGCACCGAAAACCTTCGAAAAGATTCTTGGATCTGTTGCTATGCCAAACGGAAAAGTGACAAATTGGTAATGCTTGTCTAGAAAAGAGAATCTCAGAAACTGATAATGGTCTGGATGAATCGGAATATGAAGATAAGCATCATGTACGTCTATTGTGGACATATAATGCCCTTGCTGAACAAAAGGCAGAATAGTCCTTATAGTCACGATATTGAAAGTTGGCCCACTTAAATAACGATTCAAAATTTTCAGATACAGAACTGGCCTGAAAGAATTTTCCTTCATTGGGACAATGAATAGATTTGAATAAAACCCCAGACCCTGTTCCTGAAACAGAACTGGTATGATTACCCCTGAAAGCTCCAGGTCTGAAACACACTTCAGAAAAGCTTGAGCCTTTACTGTTATGCGTGAGAGAAAAAACCTTCTCACAGGAGGTCTTACTCTGAATCCTATTCGGTACCCTTGAGAGACAATACTCTGAATCCAATGATTTTGGACAGAATCTGCCCAAATGTCTTGAAATAATCTTAATCTGCCCCCTACCATCTGAGCTAGAATGAGGGCCGCACCTTCATGCAGACTTGGGGGCTGGCTTTGGTTTCTTAAACGGTTTGGATTTATTCCAACTTGAAGAAGGTTTCCAATTGGAACCAGATTCTTTGGGGGAAGGATTAGGTTTCTGTTCCTTATTTTGTCGAAAGGAACGACAGCGGTTAGAAGCTTTAGATTTACCCTTAGGTCTTTTATCCTGAGGCAAAAAAAACTCTGTTCCCCCCAGTGACAGTTGAAATAATCGAATCCAACTAAGAACCAAATAACGTATTACCTTGCAAAGAAAGAGATAGTAATCTAGACTTAGATACTATGTCAGCATTCCAATATTTAAGCCACAAAGCTCTTCTAGTTAAAATAGCTAAAGACATAGATTTAACATCAATTTAGATTATATAAAAAATGGCATCACAAATAAAATGATTAGCATGTCGAAGCAAGCGAATAATGGTAGACAAATCAGGATCTGTTTCCCTTTTGCGCTAAACTTTCCAACCAAAAAGTTGATGCAGCTGCAACATCAGCCATAGAAATGGCAGGCCTGAGGAGATGACCAGAATGTAAATAAGCTTTCCTTAGATAAGATTCAAGTTTCCTATCTAAAGGGTCTTTAAAATAAGTACTATCTTCTATAGGAATAGTAGTAGGTTTAGCAAGAGTAGAAATAGCCCCTTCAACTTTGGGGATCTTTTCCCAAAACTCCAATCTAACTGTTGGCAAAGGGTACAATATTTTAAACCTTGAAGAAGGAATAAAAGAACTACCAGGCCTATTCCATTCCTTAGAAATCATATCAGATATAGCATCAGGAACTGGAAAAACCTCTGGAGTAACCACAGGAGGTTTATAAACGGAATTTAAAAGTTTACTAGTTTTAATATCAAGAGGACTAGTTTCCTCAATATCCAATGTAAATCAACACTTCTTTTAACAAGGAACGAATATACTCCATTTTAAATAAGTAGATGTGTCAGTTTTAATATCTGAGGAAGGATCTACTGAATCAGATAGAACCTCGTCAGATGAGGATAATTCAGTATGTTGTCGGTCATTAGAAATTTGATCAACTTTATGAGAAGTTTTAAAAGACCTTTTAAGTTTATTAGAAGGCGGGATGGCAGACAAAGCCTTCTGAATCGCATCAGCAATAAAATAATTTATATTCACAGGTATATCTTGTACATTAGATGTTGAAGGAACAACAGGCATAGTACTATTACTAATGGACACATTCTCGGCATGTAAAAGCTTATCATGACAACTATTACATACCACAGCTGGAGATATAGGGGGGTAGTTATCAAGCCGTCAACCTCAAATACGCTGGAATTCCGCAGCGTATTTGTGGCGAGGCTGATTCGCCTTAGTTATCAAAGGCTAGAGACCGGCAAAAGTAGAATTTTGGGACGTAAACTTCGATCCGCCGGACTCAGTCCGACACAGATCGATTCTTACGTCACTCCAGATGTTCCGCACACAAGTGCGGCACAATCTGACTACTTTTGCTAGTTATCAAAAAACTAGCAGGTACGCTCGGCACTTTTACGGCCCAGCGTACCTGGTTTTCAAACCGCCACCCTGGAGACGGCGGATCCCATAGGAATCAATGGGAGTCTGACCATAGCGAAAGTACAAGTTCGCTGCTGCCAGACATCCCATTGATTTCTATGGGAGCTGTCTACACCTAACACCCTAACATGTACCCCGAGTCTAAACACCACTAATCTGTCCCCCCTACACCGCCGCAACTAAATAAAATGATTAACCCCTAAACCGCCGCTCACGGAGCCCACCGCAAGCTACTCTATACATATTAACCCCTAAACCGCCGCTCCCGGAGCCCACCGCCACCTACGTGATACCTAGTAATCCCTTATCCTGCCCCCTATACCGCCGCCCTCTATAATACAGTTATTAACCCCTATCCTGCCGATCCCGTACCTCGCCGCAAATAAATAAATAGTTTAACCCCTAAACCGCAGCTCCCTGACCCTGCCGCAACCTATATTAAATTTATTAATCGCTAATCTGCCCCCCCTACACCGTCGCCACCTATAATACATTTATTAACCCCTATCCTGCCCCCCACTACACCGCCGCCACTGTAATAAAATTATTAACCCCTAAACCTAAGTCTAACACTAACCCTAACACCCCCCTAACTTAAATATTAATTAAATAAATCTAAATCATATTTCTATTATGAACTAAATTAATCCTATTTAAAACTAAATACTTACCTTTAAAATAAACCCTAATATAGCTACAATATAAATAATAATTATATTGTAGCTATCTTAGGATTTATTTTTATTTTACAGGTACCTTTCAATTTATTTTAACTAGGTACAATAGCTATTAAATAGTTATTAACTATTTAATAGCTTACCTAGCTAAAATAAAGAGAAATGTACCTGTAAACTAAAAACTAACCTAAGTTACAATTACACCTAACACTACACTATACTTTAATAAATTATTCCTATTTAAAACTAAATACTTACCTGTAAAATAAACCCTAAGGCCTAGATTTGGAGTTTGGCGGTAGCCGTGAAAACCAGCGTTAGAGGCTCCTAACGCTGGTTTTAGGCTACCGCCGGTATTTGGAGTCAGTCAGGAAAGGGTCTAACGCTCACTTTTCAGCCGCGACTTTTCCATACCGCAGATCCCCTTACGTCAATTGCCTATCCTATCTTTTCAATGGGATCTTCCTAACTCCGGTATTTAGAGTCGTGTCTGAAGTGAGCGTTAGAAATCTAACGACAAAACTCCAGCCGCAGAAAAAAGTCAGTAGTTAAGAGCTTTCTGGGCTAACGCCGGTTCATAAAGCTCTTAACTACTGTGCTCTAAAGTACACTAACACCCATAAACTACCTATGTACCCCTAAACCGAGCCCCCCCACATCGCCGACACTCGATTAAATTTTTTTAACCCCTAATCTGCCGACCGCCACCTACGTTATACTTATGTACCCCTAATCTGCTGCCCCTAACACCGCCGACCCCTATATTATATTTATTAACCCCTAACCTGCCCCCCACAACGTCGCCGCCAGCTACCTACAATAATTAACCCCTAATCTGCCGACCGCCACCTACGTTATACTTATGTACCCCTAATCTGCTGCCCCTAACACCGCCGACCCCTATATTATATTTATTAACCCCTAATCTGCCCCCCTCAACGTTGCCTCCACCTGCCTACACTTATTAACCCCTAATCCGCCTCACTCCCGCCTCAATAACCCTATAATAAATAGTATTAACCCCTAATCTGCCCTCCCTAACATCGCCGACACCTAACTTCAATTATTAACCCCTAATCTGCCGACTGGAGCTCACCGCTATTCTAATAAATGCATTAACCCCTAAAGCTAAGTCTAACCCTAACACTAACACCCCCTAACTTAATTATAATTTAAATCTAACGAAATAAATTAACTCTTATTAAATAAATTATTCCTATTTAAAGCTAAATACTTACCTGTAAAATAAATCCTAATATAGCTACAATATAAATTATAATTATATTATAGCTATTTTAGGATTTATATTTATTTTACAGGTAACTTTGTATTTATTTTAACCAGGTACAATAGATATTAAATAGTTAAGAACTATTTAATAGCTAAAATAGTTAAAATAATTACAAATTTACCTGTAAAATAAATCCTAACCTAAGTTACAATTAAACCTAACACTACACTATCAATAAATTAATTAAATAAAATACCTACAATTACCTACAATTAAACCTAACACTACACTATCAATACATTAATTAAATACAATATCTACAAATAAATACAATGAAATAAACTAACTAAAGTACAAAAAATAAAAAAGAACTAAGTTACAAAAAATAAAAAAATATTTACAAACATCAGAAAAATATTACAACAATTTTAAACTAATTACACCTACTCTAAGCCCCCTAATAAAATAACAAAGCCCCCCAAAATAAAAAAATGCCCTATTCTAAATTACTAAAGTTCAAAGCTCTTTTACCTTACCAGCCCTGAACAGTGCCCTTTGCGGGGCATGCCCCAAGAAATTCAGCTCTTTTGCCTGTAAAAAAAAACATACAATACCCCCCCCCCCAACATTACAACCCACCACCCACATACCCCTAATCTAACCCAAACCCCCCTTAAATAAACCTAACACTAAGCCCCTGAAGATCTTCCTACCTTATCTTCACCATACCAGGTTCACCGATCGATGCAGAAGAGCTCCTCCGATGTCCTGATCCAAGCCCAAGCAGGGGGCTGAAGAGGTCCATGATCCGGCTGAAGTCTTCATCCAAGCGGGAGCTGAAGAGGTCCATGATCCGGCTGAAGTCTTCTATCAACGGCATCTTCAATCTTCTTTCTTCCGGATCCATCTTGCAGACCTCCGACGCGGAACATCCTGCTGGCCCGACGGACTACCAACGAATGAAGGCTCCTTTAAGGGACGTCATCCAAGATGGCGTCCCTCGAATTCCGATTGGCTGATAGGATTCTATCAGCCAATCGGAATTAAGGTAGTAAAATTCTGATTGGCTGATGGAATCAGCCAATCAGAATCAAGTTCAATCCGATTGGCCGATCCGATCAGCCAATCAGATTGAGCTCGCATTCTATTGGCTGTTCCTGCTTGGGCTTGGATCAGGACATCGGAGGAGCTCTTCTGGATCGATCGGTGAACCTGGTATGGTGAAGATAAGGTAGGAAGATCTTCAGGGGCTTAGTGTTAGGTTTATTTAAGGGGGGTTTGGGTTAGATTAGGGGTATGTGGGTGGTGGGTTGTAATGTTGGGGGGCTTGGGTATTGTATGTTTTTTTTTACAGGCAAAAGAGCTGAATTTCTTGGGGCATGCCCCGCAAAGGGCCCTGTTCAGGGCTGGTAAGGTAAAAGAGCTTTGAACTTTAGTAATTTAGAATAGGGTAGGGCATTTTTTTATTTTGGGGGGCTTTGTTATTTTATTAGGGCGCTTAGAGTAGGTGTAATTAGTTTAAAATTGTTGTAATATTTTTCTAATGTTTGTAAATATTTTTTTATTTTTTGTAACTTAGTTCTTTTTTATTTTTTGTACTTTAGTTAGTTTATTTAATTGTATTTATTTGAAGGAATTGTATTTAATTTATTTATTGATAGTGTAGTGTTAGGTTTAATTGTAGATAATTATAGGTATTTTATTTAATTTATTTATTGATAGTGTAGTGTTAGGTTTAATTGTAACTTAGGTTAGGATTTATTTTACAGGTAAATTTGTAATTATTTTAACTATTTTAGCTATTAAATAGATCGGAACAGCCAATAGAATTCAAGCTCAATCTGATTGGCTGACTGGATCAGCCAATCGGATTGAACTTGAATCTGATTGGCTGATTCAATCAGCCAATCAGATTTTTCCTACCTTAATTCCGATTGGCTGATAGAATCCTATCAGCCAATCGGAATTGAAGGGACGCCATCTTGGATGACGTCCCTTAAAGGAGCCTTCATTCGTCGGTAGTCCGTCGGGAAAGAAGAATGTTCCGCGTCGGCGGGATGAAGATTCAAGACCCGGCTTCGAAGATGACCTCGCCCGGATAGAAGACTTCTTCAGCGCCTCTTGGAAGATGACATCGCCCGGATGGAAGATTTCTTCAGCGCCGCTTGGAGGATCACTTCATCGGATGGAAGATTTCTTCAGAGCCCCTTGGATGATCACTTCTGCCGGTCCGGGTCTCCTCTTCAGTTCCAACGGTGGCTCGGCTGAGTGAAGACGACTAAAGGTATGATGATCTTCAGGGGATTAGTGTTAGGTTATTTTAAGGGGGGTTTGGGTTAGATTAGGGGTATGTGGGTGGTGGGTTTTAATGTTGGGGGGGGTTGTATTTTTCTTTTACAGGCAAAAGAGCTGAATTCTTTGGGGCATGCCCCCACAAAAGGCCCTTTTAAGGGCTGGTAAGGTAAAAGAGCTTTGAACTTTTTTAATGTAGAATAGGGTAGGGCATTTTTTTATTTTGGGGGGGGTTTGTTATTTTATTAGGGGGCTTAGATTAGGTGTAAGTAGCTTAAAATTGTTGTAATATTTTTTTAAATGTTTGTAACTTATTTTTTTTATTTTTTGTAACTTAGCTTTTTTTATTTTTTGTACTTTAGTTAGTTTATGTAATTGTATTTAATTGTAGTTATTTGTAGTTAATTTATTTAATTAATGTAATGATAGTGTAGTGTTAGGTTTAATTGTAACTTAGGTTAGGATTTATTTTACAGGTAATTTTGTATTTCTTTTAGCTAGGTAGTTATTAAATAGTTAATAACTATTTAATAACTATTCTAACTAGCTAAAAATAAATACAAAGTTACCTGTAAAATAAATATAAATCCTAAGGCCTAGATTTGGAGTTTGGCGTTAGCCGTGAAAACCAGCGTTAGAGGCTCCTAACGCTGGTTTTGGCCGCCCGCTGGTATTTGGAGTCAGTGATTAAAGGGTCTAACGCTCACTTTTCAGCCGCAACTTTTCCATACTGCAGATCCCCTTACGTCAATTGCGTATCCTATCTTTTCAATGGGATCTTCCTAACGCCGGTATTTAGAGTCGTTTCTGAAGTGAGCGTTAGAGCTCTAACGACAAAACTCCAGCCGCAGGAAAATAGCAGTAGTTAAGAGCTTTCTGGGCTAACGCCGGTTCATAAAGCTCTTAACTACTGTACCCTAAAGTACACTAACATCCATAAACTACCTATGTACCCCTAAACCGAGCTCCCCCCACATCGCCGCCACTCGATTAAAATTTTTTAACCCCTAATCTGCCGACCGCCACCTACGTTATACTTATGTACCCCTAATCTGCTGCCCCTAACCCCGCCGACCCCTGTATTACATTTATTAACCCCTAACCTGCCCCCCACAACGTCGCCGCCAGCTACTTAAAATAATTAACCCCTAATCTTCCGACCGCAAAGCGCCGCCACCTACGTTATCCTTATGTACCCCTAATCTGCTGCCCCTAACACCGCCGACCCCTATATTATATTTATTAACCCCTAATCTGCCCCCCTCAACGTCGCCGACACCTGCCTACACTTATTAACCCCTAATCTGCCGAGCGGACCTGAGCGCTACTATAATAAAGTTATTAACCCCTAACCCGCCTCACTAACCCTATAATAAATAGTATTAACCCCTAATCTGCCCTCCCTAACATCGCCGACACCTAACTTCAATTATTAACCCCTAATCTGCCGACCGGAGCTCATCGCTACTATAATAAATGGATTAACCCCTAAAGCTAAGTCTAACCCTAACACTAACACCCCCCTAAATTAAATATAATTTAAATCTAACGAAATTAATTAACTCTTATTAAATAAATTATTCCTATTTAAAGCTAAATACTTACCTGTAAAATACATCCTAATATAGCTACAATATAAATTATAATTATATTATAGCTATTTTAGGATTTATATTTATTTTACAGGCAACTTGGTAATTATTTTAACCAGGTACAATAGCTATTTAATAGTTACCTAGTTAAAATAATAACAAATTTACCTGTAAAATAAATCCTAACCTAAGATATAATTAAACCTAACACTACCCTATCAATAAATTAATTAAATAAACTACCTACAATTACCTACAATTAACCTAACACTACACTATCAATAAATTAATTAAACACAATTCCTACAAATAAATACAATTAAATAAACTAGCTAAAGTACAAAAAATAAAAAAGAACTAAGTTACAAAAAATAAAAAAATATTTACAAACATAAGAAAAATATTACAACAATTTTAAACTAATTACACCTACTCTAAGCCCCCTAATAAAATAACAAAGCCCCCCAAAATAAAAAATTCCCTACCCTATTCTAAATTAAAAAAGGTAAAAGCTCTTTTACCTTACCAGCCCTGAACAGGGCCCTTTGCGGGGCATGCCCCAAGAATTTCAGCTCTTTTGCCTGTAAAAAAAAACATACAATACCCCCCCCAACATTACAACCCACCACCCACATACCCCTAATCTAACCCAAACCCCCCTTAAATAAACCTAACACTAAGCCCCTGAAGATCTTCCTACCTTGTCTTCCCCATCCAGGTTCACCGATCCGTCCTGAAGAGCTCCTCCGATGTCCTGATCCAAGCCCAAGCGGGGGGCTGAAGAGGTCCATGATCCGGTCAAAGTCTTCATCCAAGCGTGGCAGAAGAGGATCTTCCATCCGATTGAAGTCTTCATCCAGGCGGCATCTTCTATGGTCTTCTATCCGGAGCGAAGCGGCAGGATCCTGAAGACCTCCAGCGCGGAACATCCATCCGGCCCGACGACTGAACGACGAATGACTGTTCCTTTAAGGGACGTCATCCAAGATGGCGTCCCTCGAATTCCGATTGGCTGATAGGATTCTATCAGCCAATCGGAATTAAGGTAGGAATTTTCTGATTGGCTGATGGAATCAGCCAATCAGAATCAAGTTCAATCCGATTGGCTGATCCAATCAGCCTATCAGATTGAGCTCGCATTCTATTGGCTGATCGGCCAATCAGAAAATTCCTACCTTAATTCCGATTGGCTGATAGAATCCTATCAGCCAATCGGAATTCGAGGGACGCCATCTTAATTCCGATTGGCTGATAGAATCCTATCAGCCAATCAGAATTCGAGTGACGCCATCTTGGATGATGTCCCTTAAAGGAACAGTCATTCGTCGTTCAGTCGTCGGGCCGGATGGATGTTCCGCGCTGGAGGTCTTCAGGATCCTGCCGCTTCGCTCCGGATAGAAGACCATAGAAGATGCCGCCTGGATGAAGACTTCAATCGGATGGAAGATCCTCTTCTGCCACGCTTGGATGAAGACTTTGACCGGATCATGGACCTCTTCAGCCCCCCGCTTGGGCTCGGATCAGGACATCGGAGGAGCTCTTCAGGACGGATAGGTGAACCTGGATGGTGAAGACAAGGTAGGAAGATCTTCAGGGGGGTAGTGTTAGGTTTATTTAAGGGGGGTTTGGGTTAGATTAGGGGTATGTGGGTGGTGAGTTGTAATGTTGGGGGGGGGGTATTGTATGTTTTTTTTTACAGGCAAAAGAGCTGAAATTCTTGGGGCATGCCCCGCAAAGGGCCCTGTTCAGGGCTGGTAAGGTAAAAGAGCTTTTACCTTTTTTAATTTAGAATAGGGTAGGGAATTTTTTATTTTGGGGGGCTTTGTTATTTTATTAGGGGGCTTAGAGTAGGTGTAATTAGTTTAAAATTGTTGTAATATTTTTCTTATGTTTGTAAATATTTTTTTATTTTTTGTAACTTAGTTCTTTTTTATTTTTTGTACTTTAGCTAGTTTATTTAATTGTATTTATTTGTAGGAATTGTGTTTAATTAATTTATTGATAGTGTAGTGTTAGGTTAATTGTAGGTAATTGTAGGTAGTTTATTTAATTAATTTATTGATAGGGTAGTGTTAGGTTTAATTATATCTTAGGTTAGGATTTATTTTACAGGTAAATTTGTTATTATTTTAACTAGGTAACTATTAAATAGCTATTGTACCTGGTTAAAATAATTACCAAGTTGCCTGTAAAATAAATATAAATCCTAAAATAGCTATAATATAATTATAATTTATATTGTAGCTATATTAGGATGTATTTTACAGGTAAGTATTTAGCTTTAAATAGGAATAATTTATTTAATAAGAGTTAATTTATTTCGTTAGATTTAAATTATATTTAACTTAGGGGGGTGTTAGGGTTAGACTTAGCTTTAGGGGTTAATCCATTTATTATAGTAGCGGTGAGCTCCGGTCGTCAGATTAGGGGTTAATAATTGAAGTTAGGTGTCGGCGATGTTAGGGAGGGCAGATTAGGGGTTAATACTATTTATGATAGGGTTAGTGAGGCGGATTAGGGGTTAATAACTTTATTATAGTAGCGCTCAGGTCCGCTAGGCAGATTAGGGGTTAATAAGTGTAGGCAGGTGTCGGCGACGTTGTGGGGGGCAGATTAGGGGTTAATAAATATAATATAGGGGTCGGCGATGTTAGGGCAGCAGATTAGGGGTACATAGGGATAACGTAGGTTGCGGCGGTTTACGGAGCGGCAGATTAGGGGTTAAAAAAAATATGCAGGGGTCAGCGATAGCGGGAGCGGCAGATTAGGGGTTAATAAGTGTAAGGTTAGGGGTGTTTAGACTCGGGGTACATGTTAGAGTGTTAGGTGCAGACGTAGGAAGTGTTTCCCCATAGGAAACAATGGGGCTGCGTTAGGAGCTGAACGCTGCTTTTTTGCAGGTGTTAGGTTTTTTTTCAGCTCAAACAGCCCCATTGTTTCCTATGGGGATATCGTGCACGAGCACGTTTTTGAGGCTGGCCGCGTCCGTAAGCAACTCTGGTATCGAGAGTTGCATTTGCGGTAAAAATGCTCTACGCTCCTTTTTTGGAGCCTAACGCAGCATTTCTTTGAACTCTCGATACCAGAGTTAAATTTATGGTGCGGCCAGAAAAAAGCCCGCGGAGCGTTAACAGCCCATCTACCGCCAAACTCCAAATCTAGGCCTAAGATAGCTACAATGTAATTATTAATTATATTGCAGCTATCTTAGGGTTTATTTTACAGGTAAGTATTTAGTTTTAAATAGGAATAATTTATTAAAGTATAGTGTAGTGTTAGGTGTAATTGTAACTTAGGTTAGTTTTTATTTTACAGGTTAATTTCTCTTTATTTTAGCTAGGTAAGCTATTAAATAGTTAATAACTATTTAATAGCTATTGTACCTAGTTAAAATAAATTGAAAGGTACCTGTAAAATAAAAATAAATCCTAAAATAGCTACAATCTAATTATTATTTATATTGTAGCTATATAAGGGTTTATTTTAAAGGTAAGTATTTAGTTTTAAATAGGATTAACTTAGTTAATAATAGAAATATTATTTAGATTTATTTAATTAATATTTAAGTTAGGGGGGTGTTAGGGTTAGTGTTAGACTTAGGTTTAGGGGTTAATAATTTTATTACAGTGGCGGCGGTGTAGTGGGGGGCAGGATAGGGGTTAATAAATTTATTATAGGTGGCGACGGTGTAGGGGGGGCAGGATAGGGGTTAATAAATTTAATATAGGTTGTGGCGGGTTTAGGGAGCGGCGGTTTAGGGGTTAAACTATTTATTTATTTGCGGCGAGGTGCGGGATCAGCAGGATAGGGGTTAATAACTTTATTATAGAGGGCGACGGTATGGGGGGGCAGGATAGGGGTTACTAGGTATAATGTAGGTGGCAGCGGTGTCCGGGAGCGGCGGTTTAGGGGTTAATACATTTATAAGACTTGCGGCGGGGTCTAGGAGTGGCGGTTTAGGGGTTAGTAACTTTATTTAGTTGCGGGGGGCTCCGGGGGAGCCGGTATAGGGGGTAGAACAGTGTAGTTTAGTGTGAGTGCTTAGTGACAGGCTAGCAAGAAAGCTGTCAAACAGCCGAAGAGCAGCGAGATCGGATGAGTGATAACTCTCACAGTCTGCTGCTCATCGCCCCGCGGCTTTTTGACAGCTTTACTTGATAACTTAGGCGAATTTTTTCAGGTCTGCGGCGGCGATGTGAGGCGAGCGTATTGGGCCGGCGAAGGCAGGAAAGTTGACACGTTGATAACTACCCCCCATAATCTCCACAAATTTACAACAAATGCACTTAGCTTTGGTAGAACTGTTATCACGCAGCAGGGTTCCAACAGTGGTTTCTGAGACAGGATCAGATTGAGACATCTTGCAAATGTAAGAGAAAAAAACAACATATAAAGCAAAATTATCAATTTCCTTATATGGCAGTTTCAGGAATCGGAAAAAAAATGCAAACAGCATAGCCCTTTAGCATAGAAAAAAGGCAAGAGGCACATATCAATGGGGTTTTAAATAATGAAATTATTTGGCGCCAAGTATGACGCACAACATAACTGATTTTTTTTTTTGCCGCTAACATCCGGAAATGACACACTCTCGTCATTGATGACGCAACCTTGAGCAAGGAACTCGGCATTAACAAAGACGCCGGAAAGGACGAATTTGCGTCATCGGACGTAACTTTGCGCCAAAAAATTATCGCGCCAAGAAAGATGCAATAAACAGTCAATAGAAAAAAAGACTATACCCCAGGTAAGAAAAAATAATTTTCCTAAATATGCTTTTCCCAAATATGAAACTGACAGTCTGCAAAAGGAAATATACATAAACCTGACTCATGGCAAATATAAGTACAATACATATATTTAGAACTTTATATTAATACATAAAGTGCCAAACCATAGCTGAGAGTGTCTTAAGTAATGAAAACATACTTACCAAAAGACACCCATCCACATATAGCAGATAGCCAAACCAGTACTGAAACAGTAATCAGTAGAGGTAATGGAATATTAGAGTATATTGTCGATCTGAATAAGGGAGGTAGGAGATGAATCTCTACGACCGTTAACAGAGAACCTATGAAATAGATCTCCCGTGAGGAAAACCATTGCATTCAATAGGTGATACTCCCTTCACAACCCTCTGACCTTCGCTGTACTCTGAGAGGAATTGGGCTTACTCAGAGTACAGCGAGAGGAATATACAGCATATCAACATAGAATCTAAGCACAAACTTACTTAACCACCTCCATAGGAGGCAAAGTTTGTAAAACTGAATTGTATGTGTGGTGAGGGGTGTATTTATAGGCATTTTGAGGTTTGGGAAACTTTGCCCCTCCTGGTAGGATTGTATATCCCATACGTCACTAGCTCATGGACTCTTGCCAATTACATGAAAGAAATTTTGTTTTTCTTTTCTAAGATATGATGAGTTAACGGCTTGAGTAATTACTGTTGGGAACCAATACCCAAGCTAGAGGACACGGATAAATAGGGAGGGACAAGACAGGCAGTCCTAAACAGAAGGCACCACCACTTGAAGAACCTTTTTGTCCCAAAAGAAAACTCAGCCGATGCAAAAGTATCAAATTTGTAAAAAGTATGTAGAGAAGACCAAGTTGAAGCCTTGCAAATTTGTTCCACAGAAGCTTTATTTTTGAAAGCCCAAGAAGAGGAAACAGCTCTTGTGGAATGTTCCGTAATTCTCTCAGGAGCCTGCTGTCCAGCAGTCTTATAAGCCAAACAAATTATACTTTGTAACCAAAAAGAAAGAGTAGTAGCAGTAGCTTACTGACCTTTACTTTTCCAAGAGAAACAGACAAAGAGGTCAGAGGACTGGCGAAAATCCTTAGTCGCCTGTAAGTAGAATTTAAGAGCATGTACAACATCCAAATTGTGTAACAAACGTTCTTTGGAAGAAGAAGGATTAGGAGACAGAGAGGGAACAACAATTTCCTGATTGATATTTCTATTAGAAACAACCTTAGGAAGGAAACCTAACTTAGTATGCAGAACCGCCTTATCGGCATGAAAAATAAGATAAGGGAAATCACACTGCAGAGCTGAGAGTTCAGAGACTCTTCAAGCTGAAGAGATAGCAACAAGAAACAAAACCTTCTAAGATAACAACTTAATGTCTATGGAATGCAACCAGCTGTAAAACTTCATGAACAAGTTTAAGGCTCCAAGGAGGAGCAACAGACTTAAAGACAAGGCCTGACAAAAAGATTGCACATCTGCCAAACGTTTATGTAGTAAAACTGATAAAGCAGAAATCTGACCCTTCAGGGTACTGACTGACAATCCCTTCTCCAGGCCTTCCTGAAGAAAAGATAACATTTTAGGAATTCTAATTCTACTCCAAGAGTAGCCCTTGGATTCACACCAATAAATATATTTACGCCATATCTTGGTAAATCTTTCTAGTAACAGGCTTGCAAGCCGGAATCTCAATGATCTCAATGATCGACTCAGAAATTAAGCGTTCAATCTCCAACCAGTCAGCTTCAGAGAATCGAGATTTGGGGACCCTGAATCAGGAGGTCCTTCCTCAGAGATAGTCTCCAAGGTGGGAGAGATGACATCTCCACTAGGTCTGCAAACCAGATCCTGCGAGGACACGCAGGGGCTATTAGAATCACCGACACCCCCTCCTGTTTGATACGAGGAATGACTCGTGGAAGGAGAGCAAACGGAGAAAACAGGTATGCCAACCTGAAAACCCAAGGAACCGTCAGAGCATCTATCAGAATGGCCTGCGGATCTCTTGACCTTGAACTGTACCTTGGAAGCTTGGCATTCTGACGGGACGACATCCGATCTAACTCCGGCACCTACCATTTAAGGACTAAGCTGGAAAACACCTCTGGATGAAGTTCCCACTCCCCAGGATGAAAAGTCTGTCTGCTCAGAAAATCTGCTTCCCAGTTGTCTACTCCTGGAATGTGGATGTCAGATAGACAGCAATTGTGGGTCTCTGCCCACTGAAGAATCCGAGTAACCTCCTTCATTGCTAAGGAACTCTGAGTTCCTCCCTGGTGATTGATGTAAGCCACAGAGATTATGTTGTCTGACTGGAACCCGATAAACTGGGTTGAGGACAACTGAGGCCAAGCCAATAGAGCATTGTAAAATCGTCCTCAACTCCAAGATGTTGATGGGAAGACAAGACTCCTTCCGAGTCCAAAGGCCCTGTGCTTTTAACGAGTTCCAGACTGCTCCCCAGCCCAGCAGGCTGGCGTCCGTGGTCACGATCACCCAGGAAGGTCTCCAAAAGCATGTGCCCTGAGACAGATGTTCCTGAGAAATCCACCATGGGAGAGAATCCCTTGACGACTGATCTAACTATTCTCTGTGATAGATCTGCGTGGTCGCCATTCCATTGTCTGAGCATGCACAACTGGAGAGCTCTCAAATAGAATCGAGCAAAAGGAATGATGTCCATGGAAGCCACCATCAGACTGATTACCTCCATACATTGAGCCACTGAAGGATAAGCAGAAGCCTGAAGAGAGAGGCAAGAGGAAATGATTTTGTTTTTCCTGACCTCGGTCAGAAAAAATCTTCATCAATAGAGAATCTATTATGGTCCCTAAGAACACTACTCTTGTAGCAGGGGAAAGGGAGCTTTTTCCAGATTCACATTCCATCCGTGGGAACGAAGAAAAGACAACAATATCTCTGTGTGAGATTTTGCTAGTTCAAAAGATGGCGCCTAAACCAATATGTCGTAGAGTGCCACAGCAATTCCATGAGAACAGATTGCTGCCAAAAGAGCCCCCAGAACCTTTGAAAACATTCTGGGAGCCGTGGCTAAATGAAATGGAAGGGCCACAAACTGGAAATGTTTGTCCAAAAAGGCTAATCTCAGAAATCAGTGATGGTCCCTGTGAATAGGAACATGAATATACGCATCCTTTAGGTCTATGGTTGCCATGAACTGACCGTCATGTACTAAAAGAAGAATGGAGCATCTAGTCTCCATCTTGGAGGATGGAACTTTGAGAAACTTGTTTAGACACTTCAAGTCTAAAATGGGACGGAAAGTTCCCTATTTTTTGGGAACCACAAATAGGTTGGAGTAGAACCCGAGACCCTGTTCCTGCACACAATATTCTCTCCCAAACTCACATCATTTTGCGTACCTGCAGCTACGACATTATATAACTGCATTACTTAAGGGACACTGAACTGAAATTTTTTCTTTCTTGATTCAGATAGAGCATGCAATTTTAAGCAACTTTCTAATTTACTCCTATTATCAAATTTTCTTTGTTCTCTTGCTTTCTTTATTTGAAAAAGAATGCATCTAAGCTATTTTTTTTTGGTTCAGAACCATGGAAAGCACTTGTTTATTGGTGGGTAAATTTATCCACCAATCAGCAAGAACATCCCAGGTTGTTCACCAAAAATGGGCCGACATCTAAACTTACATTCTTGCATTTCAAATAAAGATACCAAGAGAATGAAAAAATGTGATAATAGGAGTAAATTAGAAAGTTGCTTAAAATTGCATGTTCTATCTGACCCCCAAAAGAAAAAATTTGGGTTCAGCATTCCTTTACGTCAGATAACCTTGTAGAGCAGTCACAACCTATTACCAGATTAACTACACTTTTTTCGCTCACGGTATATACTCCATTTCCACTATATACAAACTACTACTAGAAAAAGTAAAACAAATCCACTATTGCTAAACTGGCCAAAAATATGGTCCAATTCCATGGGTAAATTAGCTGATACCCCTCAAATTCAGGCCTGTATAGGAAAGCTAAGAAAAGTTACTTTGTCTCATGATTTGAAGGACTCACAGATGGGTACCACAGGCAGCTAATAAATGTTCAATATGTTAAAGAGACAACCCAGACATTATGCATTTACTCTGGGAATGCCCCTGTTTAGCTAGTTTCTGGAACATGGTCACAAATTGGTCAAAAAAACATAATTTATGCTTACCTGATAAATTTATTTCTCTTGTAGTGTATCCAGTCCACGGATCATCCATTACTTATGGGATATTAACTCCTCCCCAACAGGAAGTGCAAGAGGATTCACCCAGCAGAGCTGCTATATAGCTCCTCCCCTAACTGCCATTACCAGTCATTCGACCGAAAACATGCAGAGAAAGGAAAACCATAGGGTGCAGTGGTGACTGTAGTTTAATGGAAAAATTACCTGCCTTAAAGTGACAGGGCGGACCGTGGACTGGATACACTACAAGAGAAATAAATTTATCAGGTAAGCATAAATTATGTTTTCTCTTGTTAAGTGTATCCAGTCCACGGATCATCCATTACTTATGGGATACCAATACCAAAGCTAAAGTACACGGATGACGGGAGGGACAGGCAGGCTCTTTATACGGAAGGAACCACTGCCTGAAGAACCTCTCTCCCAAAAACAGCCTCCGAAGAAGCAAAAGTGTCAAATTTGTAAAATTTGGAAAAAGTATGAAGAGAAGACCAAGTTGCAGCCTTGCAAATCTGTTCAACAGAAGCCTCATTCTTAAAGGCCCAAGTGGAAGCCACAGCTCTAGTAGAATGTGCTGTAATTCTTTCAGGAGGCTGCTGTCCAGCAGTCTCATAGGCTAACCGTATTATGCTACGAAGCCAAAAGGAGAGAGAGGTAGCCGAAGCTTTTTGACCTCTCCTCTGACCAGAATAAACGACAAACAGGGAAGACGTTTGTTGAAAATCCTTAGTTGCCTGTAGATAAAATTTCAGGGCACGGACTACATCTAGATTGTGTAGCAGACGTTCCTTTTTCGAAGAAGGATTAGGACACAAAGATGGAACCACAATCTCTTGATTGATATTCCTGTTAGTGACCACCTTAGGTAGGAATCCCAGGTTTAGTACGCAGAACTACCTTGTCTGAATGAAAAATCAGATAAGGAGAATCACAATGTAAGGCAGATAACTCAGAGACTCTTCGAGCCGAGGAAATCGCCATTAAAAACAGAACTTTCCAAGATAACAACTTGATATCAATGGAATGAAGGGGTTCAAACGGAACCCCCTGTAAAACATAAAGAACTAAGTTCAAACTCCATGGTGGAGCAACAGTTTTAAACACAGGCTTGATCCTAGCTAAAGCCTGACAAAAAGCTTGAACGTCCGGAACTTCTGACAGACGTTTGTGTAAAAGAATGGACAGAGCTGAAATCTGTCCCTTTAAGGAACTAGCGGATAAACCCTTTTCTAAACCTTCTTGTAGAAAAGACAATATCCTCGGAATCCTAACCTTACTCCATGAGTAACTCTTGGATTCGCACCAATATAAGTATTTGCGCCATATCTTATGGTAAATCTTTCTGGTAACAGGCTTCCTAGCCTGTATTAAGGTATCAATAACTGACTCAGAAAAAAACACATTTTGATAAAATCAAGCGTTCAATTTCCAAGCAGTCAGCTTCAGAGAAATTAGATTTTGATGTTTGAAGGGACCCTGGATCAGAAGGTCCTGTTTCAGAGGTAGCGACCAAGGTGGACAGGATGACATGTCCACTAGATCTGCATACCAAGTCCTGCGTGGCCATGCAGGCGCTATTAGAATCACTGATGCTCTCTCCTGTTTGATTCTGGCAATCAATCGAGGAAGCATCGGGAAGGGTGGAAACACATAAGCCATCCCGAAGGTCCAAGGTGCTGTCAAAGCATCTATCAGAACCGCTCCCGGATCCCTGGATCTGGACCCGTAACGAGGAAGCTTGGCGTTCTGTCGAGACGCCATGAGATCTATCTCTGGTTTGCCCCAACGTCGAAGTATTTGGGCAAAGACCTCCGGATGAAGTTCCCACTCCCCCGGATGAAAAGTCTGACGACTTAAGAAATCCGCCTCCCAGTTCTCCACTCCCGGGATGTGGATTGCTGACAGGTGGCAAGAGTGAGACTCTGCCCAGCGAATTATCTTTGATACTTCCATCATTGCTAGGGAGCTTCTTGTCCCTCCCTGATGGTTGATGTAAGCTACAGTCGTGATGTTGTCCGACTGAAACCTGATGAACCCCCGAGTTGTTAACTGGGGCCAAGCCAGAAGGGCATTGAGAACTGCTCTCAATTCCAGAATGTTTATTGGTAGGAGACTCTCCTCCTTATTCCATTGTCCCTGAGCCTTCAGAGAATTCCAGACAGCGCCCCAAAGTAGTAGGCTGGCGTCTGTTGTTACAATTGTCCAGTCCGGCCTGCTGAATGGCATCCCCCTGGACAGATGTGGCCGAGAAAGCCACCATAGAAGAGAATTTCTGGTCTCTTGATCCAGATTCAGAGTAGGGGACAAGTCTGAGTAATCCCCATTCCACTGACTTAGCATGCACAATTGCAGCGGTCTGAGATGTAGGCGTGCAAAGGGTACTATGTCCATTGCTGCTACCATTAAGCCGATCACCTCCATGCATTGAGCTACTGACGGGTGTTGAATGGAATGAAGGACACGGCATGCATTTTGAAGCTTTGTTAACCTGTCTTCTGTCAGGTAAATCTTCATTTCTACAGAATCTATAAGAGTCCCCAAGAAGGGAACTCTTGTGAGTGGAAAGAGAACTCTTCTTTTCGTTCACCTTCCATCCATGCGACCTTAGGAATGCCAGTACTAACTCTGTATGAGACTTGGCAGTTTGAAAGCTTGAAGCTTGTATCAGAATGTCGTCTAGGTACGGAGCTACCGCAATTCCTCGCGGTCTTAGTACCGCCAGAAGAGCACCCAGAATCTTTGTGAAGATTCTCGGAGCCGTAGCCAATCCGAATGGAAGAGCTACAAACTGGTAATGCCTGTCTAGAAAGGCAAACCTTAGATACCAGTAATGATCTTTGTGAATCGGTATGTGAAGGTAAGCATCCTTTAAATCCACTGTGGTCATGTACTGACCCTTTTGGATCATGGGTAAAATTGTCCGAATAGTTTCCATTTTGAACGATGGAACTCTTAGGAATTTGTTTAGGATCTTTAAATCCAAGATTGGCCTGAAAGTTCCCTCTTTTTTGGGAACCACAAACAGATTTGAGTAAAACCCTTGTCCTTGTTCCGACCGCGGAACCGGATGGATCACTCCCATTAATAAAAGATCTTGTACGCAGCGTAGAAACGCCTCTTTCTTTATTTGGTTTGTTGACAACCTTGACAGATGAAATCTCCCTCTTGGGGGAGAGAATTTGAAGTCTAGAAGGTATCCCTGAGATATGATCTCTAACGCCCAGGGATCCTGGACATCTCTTGCCCAAGCCTGGGCGAAGAGAGAAAGTCTGCCCCCCACTAGATCCATTCCCGGATCGGGGGCCCTCGATTCATGCTGTCTTAGGGGCAGCAGCAGGTTTCCTGGCCTGCTTGCCCTTGTTCCAGGACTGGTTAGGTCTCCAGCCTTGTCTGTAGCGAGCAACAGCTCCTTCCTGTTTTGGTGCAGAGGAAGTTGATGCTGCTCCTGCTTTGAAATTACGAAAGGAACGAAAATTAGACTGTCTAGCCTTAGGTTTGGCTCTGTCTTGAGGCAGGGCATGGCCTTTACCTCCTGTAATGTCAGCGATAATTTCTTTCAACCCGGGCCCGAATAAGGTCTGCCCTTTGAAAACAGAATTTATGTTTACCTGATAAATTACTTTCTCCAACGGTGTGTCCGGTCCACGGCGTCATCCTTACTTGTGGGATATTCTCTTCCCCAACAGGAAATGGCAAAGAGCCCAGCAAAGCTGGTCACATGATCCCTCCTAGGCTCCGCCTTCCCCAGTCATTCGACCAACGTAAAGGAGGAATATTTGCATAGGAGAAATCATATGATACCGTGGTGACTGTAGTTAGAGAAAATAAATCATCAGACCTGATTAAAAAACCAGGGCGGGCCGTGGACCGGACACACCGTTGGAGAAAGTAATTTATCAGGTAAACATAAATTCTGTTTTCTCCAACATAGGTGTGTCCGGTCCACGGCGTCATCCTTACTTGTGGGAACCAATACCAAAGCTTTAGGACACGGATGATGGGAGGGAGCAAATCAGGTCACCTAGATGGAAGGCACCACGGCTTGCAAAACCTTTCTCCCAAAAATAGCCTCAGAAGAAGCAAAAGTATCAAATTTGTAAAATTTTGTAAAAGTGTGCAGTGAAGACCAAGTCGCTGCCTTACATATCTGATCAACAGAAGCCTCGTTCTTGAAGGCCCATGTGGAAGCCACGGCCCTAGTGGAATGAGCTGTGATTCTTTCAGGAGGCTGCCGTCCGGCAGTCTCATAAGCCAATCTGATGATGCTTTTAAGCCAAAAAGAGAGAGAGGTAGAAGTTGCTTTTTGACCTCTCCTTTTACCAGAATAAACAACAAACAAGGAAGATGTTTGTCTGAAATCCTTTGTAGCCTCTAAATAGAATTTTAGAGCACGAACTACATCCAAATTGTGCAACAAACGTTCCTTCTTTGAAACTGGATTCGGACACAAAGAAGGCACGACTATCTCCTGGTTAATATTTTTGTTAGAAACAACTTTCGGAAGAAAACCAGGTTTAGTACGCAAAACCACCTTATCTGCATGGAACACCAGATAAGGAGGAGAACACTGCAGAGCAGATAACTCTGAAACTCTTCTAGCAGAAGAAATTGCAACCAAAAACAAAACTTTCCAAGATAATAACTTGATATCAACGGAATGTAGGGGTTCAAACGGAACCCCCTGAAGAACTGAAAGAACTAAATTAAGACTCCAAGGAGGAGTCAAAGGTTTGTAAACAGGCTTGATTCTAACCAGAGCCTGAACAAAAGCTTGAACATCTGGCACAGCCGCCAGCTTTTTGTGAAGTAAAACAGATAAAGCAGAAATCTGTCCCTTCAAAGAACTTGCAGATAATCCTTTCTCCAAACCTTCTTGAAGAAAGGATAGAATCTTAGGAATTTTTATCTTGTTCCATGGGAATCCTTTAGATTCACACCAACAGATATATTTTTTCCATATTTTATGGTAGATTTTTCTAGTTACAGGCTTTCTGGCCTGAACAAGAGTATCAATGACAGAATCTGAGAACCCTCGCTTTGATAAAATCAAGCGTTCAATCTCCAAGCAGTCAGTTGGAGTGAGGCCAGATTCGGATGTTCGAACGGACCTTGAACAAGAAGGTCCTGTCTCAAAGGTAGCTTCCATGGTGGAGCCGATGACATATTCACCAGATCTGCATACCAAGTCCTGCGTGGCCACGCAGGAGCTATCAAGATCACCGATACCCTCTCCTGTTTGATCCTGGCTACCAGCCTGGGAATGAGAGGAAACGGTGGGAACACATAAGCTAGGTTGAAGCTCCAAGGTGCTACTAGTGCATCCACTAGAGTCTCCTTGGGATCCCTGGATCTGGACCCGTAGCAAGGAACCTTGAAGTTCTGACGAGACGCCATCAGATCCATGTCTGGAATGCCCCACAATTGAATTATTTGGGCAAAGATTTCCGGATGGAGTTCCCACTCCCCCGGATGAAATGTCTGACGACTCAGAAAATCCGCTTCCCAATTTTCCACTCCTGGGATGTGGATTGCAGACAAGTGGCAGGAGTGAGTCTCCGCCCATTGAATTATTTTGGTCACTTCTTCCATCGCCAGGGAACTCCTTGTTCCCCCCTGATGGTTGATATACGCAACAGTCGTCATGTTGTCTGATTGAAACCGTATGAATTTGGCCTTTGCTAGCTGAGGCCAAGCCTTGAGAGCATTGAATATCGCTCTCAGTTCCAGAATATTTATCGGGAGAAGAGATTCTTCCCGAGACCAAAGACCCTGAGCTTTCAGGGGTTCCCAGACCGCGCCCCAGCCCACCAGACTGGCGTCGGTCGTGACAATGACCCACTCTGGTCTGCGGAAGCTCATCCCTTGTGACAGGTTGTCCAGGGTCAGCCACCAACGGAGTGAATCTCTGGTCCTCTGATCTACTTGTATCGTCGGAGCCAAGTCTGTATAATCCCCATTCCACTGACTGAGCATGCACAGTTGTAATGGTCTTAGATGAATTCGCGCAAAAGGAACTATGTCCATTGCCGCGACCATCAAACCTATTACTTCCATGCACTGCGCTATGGAAGGAAGAAGAACAGAATGAAGTACTTGACAAGAGCTTAGAAGTTTTGATTTTCTGGCCTCTGTCAGAAAAATCCTCATTTCTAAGGAGTCTATTATTGTTCCCAAGAAGGGAACTCTTGTTGACGGAGATAGAGAACTTTTTTCTACGTTCACTTTCCACCCGTGAGATCTGAGAAAGGCCAGGACAATGTCCGTATGAGCCTTTGCTTGTGGTAGAGACGACGCTTGAATCAGTATGTCGTCCAAGTAAGGTACTACTGCAATGCCCCTTGGTCTTAGCACCGCTAGAAGGGACCCTAGTACCTTTGTGAAAATTCTTGGAGCAGTGGCTAATCCGAATGGAAGTGCCACAAACTGGTAATGCTTGTCCAGAAAGGCGAACCTTAGGAACCGATGATGTTCCTTGTGGATAGGAATATGTAGATACGCATTCCTTTAAATCCACCGTGGTCATGAATTGACCTTCCTGGATGGTAGGAAGAATTGTCCGAATGGTTTCCATTTTGAACGATGGAACCTTGAGAAATTTGTTTAGGATCTTGAGATCTAAGATTGGTCTGAATGTTCCCTCTTTTTTGGGAACTATGAACAGATTGGAGTAGAATCCCATCCCTTGTTCTCCTAATGGAACCGGATGAATCACTCCCATTTTTAACAGGTCTTCTACACAATGTAAGAATGCCTGTCTTTTTATGTGGTCTGAAGACAATTGAGACCTGTGGAACCTCCCCCTTGGGGGTAGCTCCTTGAATTCCAGAAGATAACCTTGGGAGACTATTTCTAGCGCCCAAGGATCCAGAACATCTCTTGCCCAAGCCTGAGCGAAGAGAGAAAGTCTGCCCCCCACCAGATCCGGTCCCGGATCGGGGGCAAACATCTCATGCTGTCTTGGTAGCAGTGGCAGGTTTCTTGGCCTGCTTACCTTTGTTCCAGCCTTGCATTGGCCTCCAGGCTGGCTTGGTTTGAGAAGTATTACCCTCTTGCTTAGAGGATGTAGAACTTGAGGCTGGTCCGTTTCTGCGAAAGGGACGAAAATTTGGTTTATTTTTAGCCTTAAAAGACCTATCCTGAGGAAGGGCGTGGCCCTTACCCCCAGTGATATCTGAAATAATCTCTTTCAAGTCAGGGCCAAACAGCGTTTTCCCCTTGAAAGGTATGTTAAGCAATTTGTTCTTGGAAGACGCATCCGCTGACCAAGATTTTAGCCAAAGCGCTCTGCGCGCCACAATAGCAAACCCTGAATTTTTCGCCGCTAATCTAGCTAATTGCAAAGTGGCGTCTAAAGTAAAAGAGTTAGCCAATTTAAGAGCGTGAACTCTGTCCATAATCTCCTCATAAGAAGAATCTTTATCGAGCGACTTTTCTAGTTCATCGAACCAGAAACACGCTGCTGTAGTGACAGGAACAATGCATGAAATTGGTTGTAGAAGGTAACCTTGCTGAACAAACATCTTTTTAAGCAAACCCTCTAATTTTTTATCCATAGGATCTTTGAAAGCACAACTATTTTCTATAGGGATAGTAGTGCGTTTGTTTAGAGTAGAAACCGCCCCCTCGACCTTGGGGACTGTCTGCCATAAGTCCTTTCTGGGGTCGACCATAGGAAACAATTTCTTAAATATAGGGGGAGGGACAAAAGGTATGCCGGGCCTTTCCCATTCTTTGTTTACAATGTCCGCCACCCGCTTGGGTATAGGAAAAGCTTCGGGGGGCCCCGGGACCTCTAGGAACTTGTCCATCTTACATAATTTCTCTGGAATGACCAAATTGTCACAATCATCCAGAGTAGACAACACCTCCTTAAGCAGAGCGCGGAGATGTTCCAATTTAAATTTGAATGTAATCACATCAAATTTCTCCCTCAGACAAAACCTCCCTGGCCCCCTCAGACTGGTGTAGGGGCATGTCAGAACCATTATCATCAGCGTCCTCATGCTCTTCAGTATTTTCTAAAACAGAGCAGTCGCGCTTTCGCTGATAAGTGGGCATTTTGGCTAAAATGTTTTTGATAGAATTATCCATTACAGCCGTTAATTGTTGCATAGTAAGGAGTATTGGCGCACTAGATGTACTAGGGGCCTCCTGTGTGGGCAAGACTGGCGTAGACGAAGGAGGGGATGATGCAGTACCATGCTTACTCCCCTCACTTGAGGAATCATCTTGGGCATCATTTTCTCTAAATTGTTTGTCACATACATCACATCTATTTAAATGAGAAGGAACCTTGGCTTCCTCACATACAGAACATAGTATATCTGATAGTTCAGACATGTTAAACAGGCATAAACTTGATAACAAAGTACAAAAAACGTTTTAAAATAAAACCGTTACTGTCACTTTAAATTTTAAACTGAACACACTTTATTACTGAATATGTGAAAAAGTATGAAGGAATTGTTCAAAATTCACCACAATTTCACCACAGTGTCTTAAAGCCTTAAAAGTATTGCACACCAAATTTGAAAGCTTTAACTCTTAAAATAACGGAACCGGAGCCGTTTTTATATTTAACCCCTATACAGTCCCTGGTATCTGCTTTGCTGAGACCCAACCAAGCCCAGAGGGGAATACGATACCAAATGATGCCTTCAGTAAGCTTTTTCTATGTATCTGAGCTCCTCACACATGCATCTGCATGCCTTGCTTCCCAAAAACAACTTGCGAATTAGTGGCGCGAAAATGAGGCTCTGCCTATGATTAGAGAAGGCCCCCAGTGAAAAAGGTGTCCAATACAGTGCCTGCCGTTTCTTTAACATAATTCCCAAGAATAAAATAACTCCTCAAAGCTATAAACTATTAAAAATGCTTATAAATCAATCGTTTTAGCCCAGAAAAATGTCTACCAGTCTTTAAAGCCCTTGTGAAGCCCTTTATTCTTATTTAATAAAAATGGCTTACCGGATCCCATAGGGAAAATGACAGCTTCCAGCATTACCAAGTCTTGTTAGAAATGTGTCATACCTCAAGCAGCAAAAGTCTGCTCACTGTTTCCCCCAACTGAAGTTAATTCCTCTCAACAGTCCTGTGTGGAAACAGCCATCGATTTTAGTAACGGTTGCTAAAATCATTTTCCTCTTACAAACAGAAATCTTCATCTCTTTTCTGTTTCAGAGTAAATAGTACATACCAGCACTATTTTAAAATAACAAACTCTTGATTGAAGAATAAAAACTACATTTAAACACCAAAAAACTCTAAGCCATCTCCGTGGAGATGTTGCCTGTGCAACGGCAAAGAGAATGACTGGGGAAGGCGGAGCCTAGGAGGGATCATGTGACCAGCTTTGCTGGGCTCTTTGCCATTTCCTGTTGGGGAAGAGAATATCCCACAATTAAGGATGACGCCGTGGACCGGACACACCTATGTTGGAGAAAGGTATATTAAGCAATTTAGATTTAGAAGTAACGTCAGCTGACCAGGATTTTAGCCACAGTGCTCTGCGTGCCTGAATGGCGAATCCGGAATTCTTAGCCGTAAGTTTAGTTAAATGTACTACGGCATCTGAAATAAATGAGTTAGCTAACTTAAGGGCTTTAAGCTTGTGTGTAATCTCATCTAATGGAGCTGATTCAAGTGTCTCTTCCAGAGACTCAAACCAAAATGCTGCTGCAGCCGTGACAGGCGCAATGCATGCAAGAGGTTGCAATATAAAACCTTGTTGAACAAACATTTTCTTAAGGTAACCCTCTAACTTTTTATCCATTGGATCTGAAAAGGCACAGCTATCCTCCACCGGGATAGTGGTACGCTTAGCTAAAGTAGAAACTGCTCCCTCCACCTTAGGGACCGTTTGCCATAAGTCCTGTGTGGTGGCGTCTATTGGAAACATCTTTCTAAATATCGGAGGGGGTGAGAACGGCACACCGGGTCTATCCCACTCCTTAGTAACAATTTCAGTAAGTCTCTTAGGTATAGGAAAAACGTCAGTACTCGCCGGTACCGCAAAATATTTATCCAACCTACACATTTTCTCTGGTATTGCAACTGTGTTACAATCATTCAGAGCCGCTAACACCTCCCCTAGAAATACACGGAGGTTTTCCAGCTTAAATTTAAAATTTGAAATATCTGAATCCAGTTTGTTTGGATCAGAACCGTCACCCGCAGAATGAAGCTCTCCGTCCTCATGTTCTGCAAATTGTGACGCAGTGTCTGACATGGCCCTAATATTATCAGCGCACTCTGTTCTCACCCCAGAGTGATCACGCTTACCTCTTAGTTCTGGTAATTTAGCCAAAACTTCAGTCATAACAGTAGCCATATCCTGTAATGTGATTTGTAATGGCCGCCCAGATGTACTCGGCGCTACAATATCACGCACCTCCCGAGCGGGAGATGCAGGTACTGACACGTGAGGCGAGTTAGTCGGCATAACTCTCCCCTCGTTGTTTGGTGAAATATGTTCAATTTGTACAGATTGACTTTTATTTAAAGTAGCATCAATACAGTTAGTACATAAATTTCTATTGGGCTCCACTTTGGCTTTAGCACATATAGCACAGATATCTTCCTCTGAATCAGACATGTTTAACACACTAGCAAATAAACTAGCAACTTGGAAATACTTTTCAAGTAATTTACTATAATATGAAAACGTACTGTGCCTATAAGAAGCACAGAAAAAGTTATGACAGTTGAAAATTAATAAACTGAAAAGTTATAGCATCAAATCTTTGTAAAAAACACAATTTTAGCAAAGGATTGCTCCCATTAGCAAAGGATAACTAACCCTGATAGCAGAAAAAAAATAAAAAAAAAATAAAAAAAAAATAAACGTTTTTTTATCACAGTCAACTACAATCTCACAGCTCTGCTGTGAGTGATTACCTCCCTCAAAACAAGTTTTGAAGACCCCTGAGTTCTGTAGAGATGAACCGGATCATGCAGGGAAGACAATAAACTTCTGACTGAATTTTTTGATGCGTAGCAAAAGCACCAAAAAAGGCCCCTCCCCCTCACACATAACAGTGAGAGAGATCAGTAAACTGTCATAAATTAAATAAAACGACTGCCAAGTGGAAAAAAATAGTGCCCAAAACATTTTTTCACCCAGTACCTCAGAAAATTAAACGATTTTACATGCCAGCAAAAAACGTTTAACATTAATAAATTGAGTGTTACTAGTCCCTGCAAATTAGGCTAAAGTTTTATGCATACAGTATAATTCCAGTGAAGTGCCATTCCCCAGAATACTGAAGTGTAAAATATACATACATGACAGCCTGATACCAGTTGCTGCTACTGCATTTAAGGCTGAGTTTACATTATATCGGTATGGCAGAATTTTCTCATCAATTCCATTGTCAGAAAATAATAAGCTGCTACATACCTCTTTGCAGATTAATCTGCCCGCTGTCCCCTCATCTGAAGTTTACCTCTCCTCAGATGGCCGAGAAACAGCAATATGATCTTAACTACTCCGGCTAAAATCATAGAAAAACTCAGGTAGATTCTTCTTCAAATTCTACCAGAGAAGGAATAACACACTCCGGTGCTATTATAAAATAACAAACTTTTGATTGAAGGTATGAAACTAAGTATAATCACCACAGTCCTCTCACACATCCTATCTATTCGTTGGGTGCAAGAGAATGACTGGTAATGGCAGTTAGGGGAGGAGCTATATAGCAGCTCTGCTGGGTGAATCCTCTTGCACTTCCTGTTGGGGAGGAGTTAATATCCCATAAGTAATGGATGATCCGTGGACTGGATACACTTAACAAGAGAAACAGAATTTATGTTTACCTGATAAATTTCTTTCTCCTACGGTGTGTCCGGTCCACGGCTTCATCCTTACTTGTGGGATAATCTCATTCCCTACAGCAAATGGCAAAGAGAGTACACAGCAAAGCTGTCCATATAGCCCCCCCTCTGGCTCCGCCCCCCAGTCATTCGACCGACGTTTAGGAGAAAAAGGAGAAACCATAAGGTGCCGTGGTGACTGTAGTGTACAGAAAAATAAATTTTTTAAACCTGACTAAAAGCCAGGGCGGGCCGTGGACCGGACACACCGTAGGAGAAAGAAATTTATCAGGTAAACATAAATTCTGTTTTCTCCTACATTGGTGTGTCCGGTCCACGGCTTCATCCTTACTTGTGGGAACCAATACCAAAGCTTTAGGACACGGATGAAGGGAGGGAACAAGTCAGGTACCCTAAACGGAAGGCACCACAGCTTGCAAAACCTTTCTCCCAAAAACAGCCTCCGAAGAAGCATAAGTATCGAATTTGTAAAATTTGGCAAAAGTATGCAGAGAAGACCAAGTCGCTGCCTTACAGATCTGTTCAACAGAAGCCTCATTCTTGAAGGCCCATGTGGAAGCCACAGCTCTAGTAGAGTGAGCTGTAATTCGTTCAGGAGGCTGCCGGCCGGCAGTCTCATAAGCCAAACGGATGATGCTTTTAAGCCAAAAGGAAAGAGAGGTAGCAGTAGCTTTCTAACCTCTCCTCTTACCAGAATAGACGACAAACAAAGAAGATGTCTGTCTGAAATCCTTTGTTGCTTCTAAATAGAATTTTAAAGCACGAACTACATCTAAGTTATGTAACAAACGTTCCTTCTTTGAAACTGGATTCGGACACAGAGAAGGAACAACTATTTCCTGGTTAATATTCCTATTGGAAACCACCTTTGGAAGAAAACCAGGCTTAGTGCGTAAAACTACCTTATCTGTATGGAACACCAGATAGGGTGAGGAACACTGCAAAGCAGACAATTCGGAAACTCTTCTAGCAGAAGAAATAGCAACCAAAAACAGAACTTTCCAAGATAGTAATTTAATATCTATGGAATGCAAAGGTTCAAACGGAACCCCTTGAAGAACTGAAAGAACTAAATTTAGACTCCATGGAGGAGTCATAGGTCTGTAGACAGGCTTGATTCTGACCAAAGCCTGTACATCTGACACGGCTGCCAGACGTTTGTGCAACAAGACAGACAGAGCAGATATCTGTCCTTTTAGAGAACTAGCTGACAAACCTTTATCCAAACCCTCTTGGAGAAAGGAAAGTATCCTAGGAATTCTAATTTTACTCCAAGAGTATCCCTTGGATTCGCACCAACAGATATATTTTTGCCATATCTTATGGTAAATTTTCCTAGTCACAGGTTTTCTGGCCTGAACCAGAGTATCTATAACCGAATCCGAAAACCCACGCTTAGTTAGAATCAAGCGTTCAATTTCCAAGCAGTCAGTTGCAGAGAAACTAGATTTGGATGTTCGAATGGACCTTGTACTAGAAGGTCCTGCCTCAAAGGTAGCTTCCATGGTGGAGCCGATGACATATTCACCAGGTCTGCATACCAAGTCCTGCGTGGCCATGCAGGAGCTATTAGAATCACCGAGGCCTTCTCCTGTTTGATCCTGGCTACAAGCCTGGGAAGGAGAGGGAATGGTGGAAACACATAAGCGCCACCAATGCATCTACTAGTGTCACCTTGGGATCCCTGGATCTGGACCCGTAGCGAGGAACCTTGGAGTTCTGACGAGACGCCATCAGATCAATATCTGGAATGCCCCATAGTTGAGTTAACTGGGCAAAGACCTCCGGGTGAAGTTCCCACTCCCCCGGATGGAAAGTCTGACGACTCAAATAATCCGCCTCCCAGTTGTCCACTCCTGGGATGTGAATTGCAGATAGATGTCAGGAGTGATCCTCCGCCCATTTGATGATCTTGGATACCTCTCTCATCGCCAGGGAACTCTTTGTTCCTCCCTGATGATTGATGTACGCTACAGTGGTCATGTTGTCCGACTGAAATCTTATGAACCTGGCCTTCGCTAGTTGAGGCCAAGCCAGGAGCACATTGAATATCGCCCTCAGTTCCAAAATGTTTATCGGGAGAAGAGACTCTTCCCGAGACCATAGACCCTGAGCTTTCAGGAAGCCCCAGACCGCGCCCCAGCCTAAGAGACTGGCGTCGGTCGTGACAATGATCCACTCCGGTCTGCGGAAACTCATTCCCTGAGACAGGTGATCCTGAGTCAACCACCAGAGGAGTGAGTCTCTGGTTATCTGGTCCACTTGAATCTGGGGAGACAAGTCTGCATAATCCCCATTCCACTGTTTGAGCATGCACAGTTGCAATGGTCTTAAATGAATTCGAGCAAAAGGAACCACGTCCATTGCCGCAACCATTAGTCCTATTACCTCCATGCACTGAGCTATGGAGGGCTGAGGAATAGATTGAAGAACTCGACAAGCGTTTAGAAGTTTTAACTTTCTGACCTCTGTCAGAAAAATCTTCATTTCCACAGAGTCTATTATTGTTCCCAGAAAGGGAACCCTTGTGGACGGGGACAGGGAACTCTTTTCTATGTTCACCTTCCGCCCGTGAGATCTGAGAAAGGCTACAACAATGTCTGTATGAGCCCTTGCTATGGGAAGGGACGACGCTTGAATTAGAATGTCGTCTAGGTAAGGTGCTACTGCAATGCCCCTCGGCCTTAGGACCGCTAGAAGGGACCCTAGCACCTTTGTGAAAATTCTGGGAGCAGTGGCTAAACCGAACGGAAGAGCCACGAACTGGTAATGTTTGTCCAGAAAGGCGAACCTCAGGAACTGATGATGATCTTTGTGGATAGGAATATGCAGGTACGCATCCTTTAGGTCCACGGTAGTCATATATTGACCCTCCTGGACCGTTGGTAAAATTGTCCGAATGGTTTCCATTTTGAATGATGGAACTCTGAGGAATTTGTTTAGAATTTTTAAATCCAGAATTGGCCTGAAAGTTCCTTCTTTTTTGGGAACTACAAACAGGTTTGAATAAAAACCCAGACCTTGTTCCGCTGTTGGAACTGGGTGTATCACTCCCATCTTTAATAGGTCTCCTACGCAACGTAAGAATGCCTGTCTCTTTATCTGGTCTAAAGATAAGCGAGACATGTGGAACCTTCCCCTTGGAGGAAGTTCCTTGAACTCTAGAAGATACCCCTGAGAGACAATTTCTAGTGCCCAGGGGTCCGGAACATCTCTTGCCCAAGCCTGAGCAAAGAGAGAAAGTCTGCCCCCTACTAGATCCGTTCCCTGATCGGGGGCTACCCCTTCATGCTGTCTTGGTAGCAGCAGCAGGCTTCTTGGCCTGTTTTCCCTTGTTCCAGCCTTGCAATGGTTTCCATGCTGGTTTAGGCTGGGAAGTGTTACCCTCTTGTCTAGAGGCTGCAGAGTTAGAAGCCGGTCCGTTCCTGAAATTGCAAAAGGAACGAAAATTAGACTTATTCTTAGCCTTGAAAGGCCTATCCTGTGGGAGGGCATGGCCCTCTCCCCCAGTGATGTCTGAAATAATCTCCTTCAATTCTGGCCCGAAAAGGGTCTTACCTTTGAAAGGAATATTAAGCAATTTTGTTTTGGACGACACATCCGCCGACCAAGATTTTAGCCATGACCTCGTCATATGGAGTCTCCTTTTGGAGCGAATTTTCTAGTTCATCGAACCAAAAAGACGCCGCCGTGGTGACAGGAATAATGCACGAAATTGGTTGAAGAAGGAAACCTTGCTGAACAAAAATTTTCTTAAGCAATCCTTCCAATTTTTTTATCCATAGGATCTTTGAAAGCGCAACTGTCCTCTATAGGAATAGTTGTGCGCTTAGCTAACGTTGAAACTGCCCCCTCTACCTTAGGGACCGTTTGCCATGCATCCCTTCTGGGGTTGACAATGGGGAACATTTTCTTAAATATAGGAGGGGGAACAAAAGGTACACCTGGCTTCTCCCACTCCTTAGTCACTATGTCCGCCACCCTCTTGGGTATCGGAAAAACACAATTTATGCTTACCTGATAAATTTATTTCTCTTGTGGTGTATCCAGTCCACGGATCATCCATTACTTGTGGGATATTCTCATTCCCAACAGGAAGTTGCAAGAGGACACCCACAGCAGAGCTGTAATATAGCTCCTCCCCTAACTGTCATAGCCAGTCATTCGACCGAAAACAAGCCGAGAAAGGAGGAACCATAGGGTGCAGTGGTTACTGTAGTTTAAATTTAAAAATTACCTGCCTTAAAATGACAGGGCGGGCCGTGGACTGGATACACCACAAGAGAAATAAATTTATCAGGTAAGCATAAATTGTGTTTTCTCTTGTAAGGTGTATCCAGTCCACGGATCATCCATTACTTGTGGGATACCAATACCAAAGCTAAAGTACACGGATGAAGGGAGGGACAAGGCAGGAACTTAAATGGAAGGAACCACTGCCCGTAAAACCTTTCTCCCAAATATAGCCTCCGAAGAAGCAAAAGTATCAAATTTGTAAAATTTTTAAAAAATATGAAGCGAAGACCAAGTCGTCGCCTTGCAAATCTGATCAAAAGAAGCCTCATTTTTAAAGGCCCAAGTGGAAGCCACAGCTCTAGTGGAATGAGCTGTAATCCTTTCAGGAGGTTGCTGTCCAGCAGTCTCATAGGCTAAGCGGATTAAGCTTCTTAGTCAAAAAGAAAAAGAGGTTGCCGAAGCCTTTTGACCTCTCCTCTGTCCAGAGTAGACAACAAACAAAGCAGATGTTTGACGAAAATCTTTAGTAGCTTGTAAGTAAAACTTTAAAGCACGGACCACGTCCAAATTGTGTAACACAAGGATGGAACAACAATCTCTTGATTGATATTCTTGTTAGATACCACCTTAGGTAAGAACCCAGGTTTGGTACTCAGGACTACCTTATCCATATGAAAAATCAGATAAGGAGAATCACATTGTAAGGCAGATAGCTCAGAGACTCTACGAGCCGAGGAAATAGCTACCAAAAAAAAGAACTTTCCAAGATAAAAGCTTGATATCTATGGAATGAAGAGGTTCAAACGGAACTCCTTGAAGAACCTTAAGAACCAAGTTTAAGCTCCATGGTGGAGCAACAGGTTTAAACACAGGCTTGATTCTAACTAAAGCCTGACAAAATGCCTGAACGTCTGGAACATCTGCCAGACGCTTAACTAGCTGACAATCCTTTTTCCAAACCTTCTTGGAGAAAAGATAATATCCTAGCAATCCTGACCTTACTCCATGAGTAACCCTTGGATTCACACCAATAAAGATATCTACGCCATACCTTATGGTAAATTTTCCTGGTGACAGGCTTTCGTGCCTGTCTTAAGGTATCAATAACTGACTCGGAGAAGCCACGCTTTGATAAAATCAAGCGTTCAATCTCCAGGCAGTCAGCCTCAGAGAAATTAGATTTGGATGGTTGAAAGGACCCTGAAGTAGAAGGTCCTGTTTCAGAGGCAGAGACCATGGTGGAAAGGATGACATGTCCACTAGATCTGCATACCAGATCCTGCGTGGCCACGCATGTGCTATCAGAATCACCGATGCTCTCTCCTGCTTGATCTTGGCAATCAGTCGAGGGAGCAGAGGAAACGGTGGAAACACATAAGCCAGGTTGAAAGACCAGGGCGCTGCTAGAGCATCTATCAGTGTCGCCTTGGGATCCCTGGACCTGGATCCGTAACACGGAAGCTTGGCGTTCTGGCGAGACGCCATGAGATCCAGTTCTGGTTTGCCCCAACGATGAATCAGTTGTGCAAATGCCTCCGGATGGAGTTCCCACTCTCCCGGATGAAAAGTCTGACGACTTAGAAAATCCGCCTCCCAGTGCTCTACACCTGGGATATGGATAGCTGATAGGTGACAAGAGTGAATCTCTGCCCAGCGAATTATTTTTGAAACTTCTAACATCTCTAGGGAACTTCTCGTTCCCCCTTGATGGTTGATGTAAGCTACAGTCGTGATGTTGTCCGACTGAAATCTGATGTACCTCAGAGTTGCTAACTGAGGCCAAGCCTGAAGAGCCTTGAATATCGCTCTTAGTTCCAGAATATTTAATGGAAGGAGAGACTCCTCCTGAGTCAACGATCCCTGAGCCTTCAGGGAGTTCCAGACTGCACCCCAACCTAGAAGGCTGGCATCTGTCGTAACAATTGTCCAATCTGGCCTGCGAAAGGTCATACCTTTGGACAGATGGACCCGAGATAGCCACCAGAGAAGAGAATCCCTGGTCTCTTGGTCCAGATTCAGTTGAGGGGACAAATCTGTGTAATCCCCGCTCCACTGACTGAGCATGCATAGTTGCAGCGGTCTGAGATGTAAGCTTGCAAACGGCACTATGTCCATTGCCGCTACCATTAAGCTGATTACTTCCATACACTGAACCACCGAAGGGCGCGGAATGGAATGAAGAACCCGGCAGGAATTTAGAAGCTTTGATAACCTGGACTCCGTCAGGTGAATTTTCATTTCTACAGAATCTATCAGAGTCCCTAGAAAGGAAACTCTTGTGAGTGGGGATAGAGAACTCTTTTCCTCGTTCACTTTCCACCCATGCGACCACAGAAATGCCAGTACTACGCCCGTATGAGACTTGGCAATTTGGAAGTTTGACGCCTGTATCAGGATGTCGTCTAAATAAGGGGCTACTGCTATGCCCCGCGGCCTTAGAACCGCCATAAGTGACCCTAGAACCTTTGTAAAGATTCTTGGGGCTGTAGTTAATCCCAAGGGAAGAGCTACAACTGGTAATGCCTGTCTTAAAAGGCAAACCTGAGAAACCGATGATGATCTTTGTGTATCGGAATGTGAAGATAAGCATCCTTTAGATCCACTGTAGTCCTATATTGACCCTCCTGGATCAGTGGTAGGATGGTACGAATAGTTTCCATCTTGAACGACGGAACTTTGAGGAATTTGTTTAAGATCTTTAGATCCAAAATTGGTCTGAAGGTTCCCTCTTTTTTGGGAACCACAAACAGATTTGAGTAAAAACCCTGTCCCTGTTCCTCCTTTGGAACTGGATGGATCACTCCCATAACTAGGAGGACTCGTACACAGTGTAAGAATGCCTCTCTCTTTATCTGGTGTGCAGATAATTGTGAAAGGTGAAATCTCCCTTTTGGGGGGGAAGCTTTGAAGTCCAGAAGATATCCCTGGGATATAATTTCCAACGCCCAGGGATCCTGAACATCTCTTGCCCACGCCTGGGCAAAGAGTGAAAGTCTGCCCCCTACTAGATCCGTTCCCGGATAGGGGGCCGTTCCTTCATGCTGTCTTAGAGGCAGCAGCAGGCTTTTTTACCTGCTTACCTTTTTTCCATGTCAGGTTTGGTCTCCAGACCGTCTTGGATTGAGCAAAAGTTCCCTCTTCTTTATTATTAGAGGAAGTTGATGCCGCACCTGCCTTGAAGTTTTGAAAGGCACAAAAATTAGACTGTTTGGCCCTAGATTTGGACCTGTCCTGAGGAAGGGCATGACCTTTGCCTCCAGTGATATCAGCAATAATCTCCTTCAACCAGGCCCGAATAGGGTCTGCCCCTTGAAGGGAATGTTAAGTAGCTTAGATTTTGAAGTCACGTCAGCTGACCATGATCTAAGCCATAGCGCTCTGCGCGCCTGTATAGCAAAACCAGAATTCTTAGCCGTTAGTTTAGTCAAATGAACAATGGCATCAGAATAAAAGAATTGGCTAGCTTAAGTGCTCTAAGTTTGCCAAGTATGTCATCCAATGGAGTCGCTACCTGTAAAGCCTTTTCCAGAGACTCAAACCAGTACGCCGCAGCAGCAGTGACAGGGGCAATGCATGCAAGGGGCTGTAGGATAAAACCTTGTTGAAAAAATATTTTCTTAAGGTAACCTCTAATTTTTTATCCATTGGATCTAAAAAAAAAAGGACAACTGTCCTCGACAGGGATAGTAGTACGCTTTACTAGAGTAGAAACTGCTCCCTCCACCTTAGGGACTGTCTGCCATAAGTCCCATGTGGTGGCGTCTATTGGAAACATTTTTCTAAAAATAGGAGGGGAAGAGAACGGCACACCTGGTCTATCCCATTCCTTATTAATAATTTCTGTAAACCTTTTAGGTATTTGGAAAAACATCAGTACACACCGGCACTTCAAAGTATTTATCCAGTCTACACAATTTCTCTGGCACTGCAATGGTTATATATTTAACCACTCTCTCCTACAACGTCCTAGCTTGTTGAGAGTTGCAAGAGAATGACTGGCTATGACAGTTAGGGGAGGAGCTATATTACAGCTCTGCTGTGGGTGTCCTCTTGCAACTTCCTGTTGGGAATGAGAATATCCCACAAGTAATGGATGATCCGTGGACTGGATACACCTTACAAGAGAAAGCATCAGCGTGCACTGGGACCTCTAGGAATTTGTCCATTTTGCACAACTTCTCTGGAATCACCAAAGTATCACAATCATCAAGGGTAGCTAGCACCTCCTTAAGCAGAGCGCGGAGATGTTCTAGCTTAAATTTAAATGCCACGATGTCAGGTTCTGCCTGCTGAGAAATTTTTCCTGAGTCAGAAATTTCTCCCTCAGACAGACCCTCCCTCACTGCCAACTCAGATTGATGTGAGGGCATAACAGATAAATTATCGTCAGCGCCTACTTGCTCATCCTCTGTATTTAAAACTGAGCAATCACACTTTCTAGGAAATGCTGGCAGTTTGGATAAAAGAGCTGCTAGAGAATTATCCATTACTGCTGTTAATTGCTGCATAGTAACAAGCATTGGCGCGCTAGATGTACTAGGTATCGCCTGCGAGGGCAAAGCTGGTATAGACACAGAAGGAGAGGATGATGAACTATCCCCACTACCTACATTTAAAGAATCATCTTGGGCAACATTATTAAATGTGACAGAACTGTCCTTACTCTGTTTGGACGCCATGGCACAATTCGCACATACATTTAATGGGGGAACCACCTTGGCCTCCATACACACAGAACATAGGCTATCTGAAGGTACAGACATGTTAAACAGACTTAGGCAGGCTTTTAATGCAATAAAAACAATTTTAAACAAAACCGTTACTGTCTCTTTAAATAATAAAAAGGGCACACTTTATTTCTGAATGATCGAAAAAGCATCAAAGAAATATCCGATCTTTATGAAATTTATACCCCAGTGTCTTAATGCTTTAAAAGTATTGCACACCAAATTTCAAGTCCCTTAACCCCTAAATGACCAAACCGGAGCTAATAATCACAATTGACCGGTTTAAACACACTACAGTCCCTGCCACAGACTTTGCTGCGGCTTTTACCTTCCTTAGGGGTTATTCACAATAGTAATAAGTCTCTCTGAGTCCTTTTCTAAGCCACTGGACCTTCTCACGTGAAGCTGCATGTACTGCCTAGAGAAAGTAACTGCGCAACTGAGGAGCGAAAATGAGGCCTCCTCCCTCTGCATTCCAGAGTGAAGGGGCCTTTCTGACAAGATTAGGTGTCTAAACGACTGCCAGGCGCAAATAAACGTCCCCAAAAGTGTTTCAAAGTTTGCAAAACACTCCAAATGTCATATAAACATGATAAAAGTCAATCGATTTAGCCCACAATAGTGTCAACCAGCATAGAGCCCAAATTATAAGCCTTAATTCTGTAACTGAGTCTAAGAAAATGGCTTACCTATCCCATAAGGGAAAACTGACAGTCTTCTAGCATTACTAGGTCTTGTTAGAAAAGTGACTGATCATACCTGAAGCAGATAAGCCTGCAAACTGTTCCCCCCAACTGAAGTTCTCTGGTTTCAACAGTCCTGCGTGGGAACAGCAATGGATTTTAGTTACTGGTGCTAAAATCATACTCCTCTTTTAACAGAAATCTTCATCACTTTCTGTTGTAGAGTAAATAGTACAAACCGGCACTATTTTAAAATAACTAACTCTTGATAGAAGAAATAAAACTACAACTAACACCACATACTCTTTACCATCCCCGTGGAGATGCTACTTGTTCAGAGCGGCAAAGAGAATGACTGGGGGGCAGAGCCAGAGGGGGGGCTATATGGACAGCTTTGCTGTGTGCTCTCTTTGCCATTTCCTGTAGGGAATGAGAATATCCCACAAGTAAGGATGAAGCCGTGGACCGGACACACCAATGTAGGAGAAACTAGCTTTAGAATTGAATTAGCACTAATTCCCGAGACACTCATCTTTTTGAGGTTACCCAAAGGTTTTGAAGAAAATAGTCACATTTCTATGAACTGTAATACTATTGGCTAGGAAATTAGTTTTTAGGACAAAGAATAGTAGAATTTTACCATCATTAACTCAACTTAAAGAATCTCTCTTACACCAGCTAAATGTTGAATTAAATGTTGCTATTGAGAATGTGAAACACATAACTGATTGTTTTATAAGGAAATGGGAATGCTATTTACTTAGTTTACCAGAATATTTGCAGGTACAACTATTATATTCCCTTAGTAAATCAGCCCCGTAGTCTGAATTTCAAAGTGTCGGACGGACATGATCCAATGAAGCGGATCATGTCGCCTGACATCGCTAAATGCCGACAGCATATGCTGTCAGCATTTAACATTGCATGGGATGATCGCTGTCCGCCGCCTCAGTGGTCTTAAGACTGCTGCTTCTTAACTCCTGATTCCGGCGAGCCTGAAGGCTAACGCTGAATAAGCAGCATTGACTGCTTAGTAAATCGGCCCCCATATCTTAAAACCACAACTTAGAGGAGAGTACTAGAGTTTGAAAGGAGAAGAGACAATAATTAACTTGTGTGACATAGATATAAATTTAGTTCCTAATACTTAATGGTAGAGGCTGATTATATTATTTTATGTTTTTCTTAGACAGTTCTGTGTTTGTATAAATGAAAATTCAGTTGGCATTGAATCTGTTTCTCAAGCTGATGAGAAGATTGTTTCCCTCTCATGGACTGGAATGGTAGTATGGATATTGATCGGCAACTAATACTTTTGTATAACTACTAAATGTCTGTGGAAGATAATTTTGTACTTGATATTGCCTCTGATATAAATAAAGATTATAAAAAAAAGTAGAGAAAGCGTTTAATACATGTGACAATTCGATATTTTCCAAGCATTTGAGGTTTAACTTGAGTCTAGAAGGTTTAAGAAGATTCTATACAAAAAAAGAAAGGACACCCACCTAAGTGTATTATACTAAGAGAGGCACAATGTAGAGCCTTGCATTAGCAGCACTTATAAATAAAAATCAGCCTTGCGGTCACAAAGCCCCATTTTCTAATCTCGCAGGTCAAAGATCTAAGTCTTTACCAGACAGAAAAACCTTGTAATAAAATAAAGTAAAAGTTTTTTGTTAAAATTTAAATTTACTGACACAATATTATAACCTCTCTCTTAAAGTGTCAGTAAAGTCAAAATTAAACTTTCGTGATTCAGATAGATTATAAATAACTTTCCAATTTATTTGTATTATCTCATTTGCTTAATTCTCATGATATCCTTTGTTGAAAAGTATACCAAGGTAGGCTCATGAGTAGCAATGCACAACTGGGAGCCATTTTATGATTGGTGGCTGCACAAATATGCCTCTTCATTGGCTCAGTCAATGTGTTCAGATATATCCCAGTAGTATACGGCTGCTCCAACAATAGATACTAAGAGAACAAAGCAAATTTGAAAATGGAAATTTGTTTAAAATTGTATGCTTGATCAGAATAATAAAAGAGAAATTTTGGTTTTCATGTCTCTTTAACTAATTCCATAGCTTTGTTATTATATTTACGCAATAATCATGGGTAAGATTCGGAACACTAAAGGCTTCTGAGAAATTTCTACAAAACTCCAAGAGGAATGAACAATTTACCAGAAAAGCTTCAACGCAGAAGTTATTGATTTGAAAATGAAGAAATTGTTCCCATTTTTTTAATGTGAGGATTTTTTTGTCTGAAAGTATTTAGGAAAGGAAATATAGTGATGTTGCTTTGTGGTACAGGATGTGTTACTGAAATAATGTGGTGATTCGGTGAATTTAAATTGTGAACAACAAAGTCAGGACATAGGGTTTTACCCTTTCAATGTAATCAGTATTTCAAGTTTGTGTTAAACATTATGATCATTTCAAATATTAAAGCAGAGTTAGGATAAATAAAATGTATAGTATTTAAATTTAACAAATTGCTCATTTATTAAGCCACACGTAGAGGGTCATTAAATTGCTGGGGTTAAACTCTATAATAAATTACTATTTTGTATCCAATATAAAGGAAAAGTCCCACATTTTAACGGACTGTGTTCTCTGTCCATCTTTAAATTTACATCCATGCTCAAAAACATAATTTATGTAAGAACTTACCTGATAAATTCATTTCTTTCATATTGGCAAGAGTCCATGAGCTAGTGGCGTATGGGATATACATTCCTACCAGGAGGGGGCAAAGTTTCCCAAACCTCAAAATGCCTATAAATACACCTCCCACCACACCCACAACTTAGTTTAATGAATAGCCAAGTAGTGAGGTGATAATAAAAAGGAGTAAAAATGCATACAAAAAGAGGAACTGGAAATATAATTGTGCTTTTATAAAAAAAAAACATAACCACCATAAAAAGGCAGGGCCTCATGGTCTCTTGCCAATATGAAATAAATGAATTTATCAGGTAAGTACTTACATAAATTATGTTTTCTTTCATGTAATTGGCAAGAGTCCATTAGCTAGTGACATATGGGAAAGAATAACCCAAGATGTGGAAGTCCACAGAAGAGTCACTAGAGAGGGAGGGATAAAATAACAGCTATTTCCAC
Source organism: Bombina bombina (assembly GCF_027579735.1). NCBI lineage: Eukaryota > Metazoa > Chordata > Amphibia > Anura > Bombinatoridae > Bombina > Bombina bombina. The sequence goes on from NC_069501.1 coordinate 103,418,557, forward strand.
TGAGAAATTAAATCCACACAATAATTAAGTTTTTCTTAAAAAAAAATTAAATCACAAGCAGTAGAATCAAACTGAGACAGCTGCCTGAAGAACTTTCCTACCAAAGACTGCTTCAGAAGAAGCAAATACATCAAAATGGTAAAAACAATAAAAGTATGCAAAGAAGACCAAATTCTTGCTTTGTAAATTTGATCATCCGAAGCTTCATTCTCAAAAAGCCCAAGAAATGGCGACTGAACTTAGTAGAATGAGCTGTAAATCTCTGAGGCAAAGCCTGCCCTGCCTCCAAATAAGCCTTGAGAAACAAAAGATTTAACCAGGATGCCAAAGAAATGGCAGAGGCTTTCTAACCTTTTCTGGAACCAGAAAAAACAACAAATAGACTAGACGTCTTCTGAAATCCTGGTAACCCCGATTTAGAAATACAAAGCTCTTACCATCCAAAGAATGTAAAGAACGCTCAAATAATTCTTTAGGATTAGAACACAAAGGGAGGAACAACAATTTCTCTACTAATGTTGTTCAAATTCACAACCTTAGGAAGAGAAAAAATAAAGAAGTCCACAAAACAACTTATCTAGATGAAAAATCAGATAAGGAGACACACAAGAGAGAACTGATAAATCAGAAACTCTTCTAGCAGAAGAGATAGTCAAAAGAAAACACTTTACAAGAAAGTAGATAATATTCAAAGAAAATATAGGCTCAAAAGAAAGAGCCTGCAAAATACTTAAACCAAATTAACACTCCAAAAAGGAGAAATTAACAAATTAACAGGCTTGATACAAACCAAAGCCTGAACAAAACAGTAAATATCAGGAAGTTAAGCAATCTTTCTAAGAAATAAACCAGAAAGAACAAAGATGTGTCCCTTCTAAAAATTTGCAGACAAATTTTATCCAAACCATCCTGAACAAACTGTAAAATCCTAGGAATTCTAAAAGAATGCCAAGATAATTTATGAGAAGAACACCATAAAATATAGGTTTTCCAAACCTGATAATACATGTTCCTTGAAACAGACTTATAAGCCTGCAATATAGTGAAAACTCAGAGAAACCTCAGAGAGAGTCAGAGAAACCTCTATGACTAAACACTAATCAATTTCCATACCTACAAATTAGTAATTTGAGATCCTGATGGAAAAATGGCCCTTGAAACAAGAGGGCTGGCCAAAGAGAAAGTGGCCAAGTATGGCAACTGGACATCCGGACAAGATCCACATAGCAAACCTGTGAGGCCATGCTGATGCTTTCAGAAACACATAAGACTGTTCCAATAAGATCTTGGAGATCACTCTTGGAAGAAAAAAACAGAGGTGGAAACATGTAGCCAGGTTGCAAAACCAAGACACTGCTAATGCATCCACCATCCCCGCCAGAGGATCCCTGGACCTGAAAATGTACCTGGGAAACTGAGAAAACACATCTGTATAAAGATACCACTCTCCTGGGCGTAAAGTCTGACGACTGAGATAATTCACCTCCCAAATGTCTAAACCTGAGATATGAATCGTAGAAATTAGACAGGAGATGAATTCCACCTAAGAACGTATTCAAGATACTTCTTAATTGCTAAGGAACTGAGAGTCCCTATTGATGATTGACATATGCCACAGTTGTGATATTGTCTTTCTGAAAGCAAAATGAAAAGTTCTCGTAAAAGAGGCTAAGCCTGAAAGAGCTCTGAAAATAGCACAGAGTTCTAAAATATCGATTGGTAACCTCGCCTCTTGAGGTTTCCAAACCCCTTGATAGTCTAAATCACCAAATCAGAGAGAGTTGAGTGCTATCAACTGTGATATCTGAAAATAATCCCTGCAAGTTATGAGACCTAAAACTTCCATGCACATAATGAGGATCCGGAGGGTTTTGGCAGGACAAGATGTTATTTGCAAAGTAAAAGTTTTTATTTGCAAAGTAAAAGTTTGTCACAAAGTTTGCAATCATGTAAAGTTTTTTTTTTAGGTTTACTATCCCTTTAAGGACCAGCGCTATTTTTACATTTTTGTGGTGGTTGTGTTTAGCTGTAATTTTCCTCTTACTCATTTACTGTACTCACACATATTATATACAGTTTTTCTCGCCATTAAATAGACTTTTTAAAGATACCGTTATTTTCATCATATCTTATAATTTACTATAAAAAAAAATGATAAAATATTTGGAAAAAATGAAAAAAACACACACACTTTTTCTAACTTTGACCCCCAAAATCTATTACACGTCTACAACCACCAAAAAACACCCATGCTAAATAGTTTCTAAATTTTGTCCTGAGTTTAGAAATACCCAATGTTTACATGTTCTTTGCTTTTTTTTGCAAGTTATAGGGCAATAAGTACAAGTAGCACTTTGCTATTTCCAAACCATTTTTTTTCAAAATTAGCGATAGTTACATTGGAACACAACCCAAAGTATTGATCTAGGCCCATTTTGGTATATTTCATGCCACCATTTCACCGCCAAATGCGATCAAATAAAAAAAATCGGTCACTTTTTCACAAACTTTAGGTTTCTTACTGAAATTATTTACAAAAAACTTGTGCAATTATGGCACAAATGGTTGTAAATGCTTCTCTGGGATCCCCTTTGTTCAGAAATAGCAGACATTTAAGGCTGTGGCATTACTTTTTGGTAATTAGAAGGCTGCTAAATGCCGCTGCACACCACACTTGTATTACATCACCGGACTAAAATTTGGGCAGAAAAAACTAAAACCTCCAGAAATAGTGGAGATAATAGAAATCAAACAAAGTATTATCCTAACAAGATAGAGATAATAAAATATATTTGAAACCATAATAATAGATATAGTAAACATAATAAAATGAATACATCAGAAGTAAATAAACAGAGTTATATACTTAAGAATCTGAAACTGCTTATGCTAACTGTTCAACAACAAAAAAAGGTTGAAAGAACAGTAATGTCAGCCATAAAGGCTGAGCTAAAAATATAAACAGTACGTGAATATGCTCTACTAAGGTTATATTCAAACTCTAAAGAATCCTAAAAATAAGTACCAATTTCCATAGAAATAGTAGTACAGTCCCAAAAGGGAATTAGGATAAACCATTCTCTAGAACATATTACAGATAGTATATTGAATAGGAAAAAACCTCAGGAGCAAATTAAAATCTTAAAAAACAGATTTAAAAAAGATTAATAACATACAGCTAGATTACAAGTTCGGCGTTATGAGTGAAAAAGCAGAGTTATGCTTGATAACGCTGCTTTTTCAGTACCGCTGCTATTACAAGTCTTGCAGGTATAGATGTACCGCACACTTTTTTGGCCGTCACACAACGTCAGTACCGCACTTTTAAAAAAGTCCTTTTTTTAAATGGGACTTCCATAGCTCCGGTATTACGAGTTTTGCATGGGAGGCTAAAAAGTGAGCGGTACACCCTATACCGACAAGATTCGTAACGCCATCTAAAGTCAGTAGTTATGAGTTATACGTTACAAAGCTGTAGCATAAAACTCATAACTAAAGTGTTAAAAAGTACACTAACACCCATAAACTACCTATTAACCCCTACACCGAGGCCCTCCCGCATCGCAAACACTATAATAAATTTATTAACCCCTAATCTGCTGCTCCCGACATCGCCGCCACTTAAAAAATTATTAACCCCTAAACCGCCGCCCTCCCGCATCAAAAACACTATTTAAAATAATGAACCCCTAATCTGCCGCCCGCCCAATCCGCCGCTATAATAAACCTATTAACCTCTAAACCTAACCCCCACTAACTTAAATATAATTAAAATAAATCTAAATAAAACCTACTATTAATAACTAATTCCTATTTAAAACTAAATACTTAGCTGTAAAATAAACCCTAAGCTAGCTACAATATAACTAATAGTTACATTGTATCTATCTTAGGTTTTATTTTTATTTCACAGATAAGTTTGTATTTATTTTAACTACGTAGACTAGTTAGTAAATTATTATTAACTATTTACTAGCTACCTAGTCAAAATAAATACAAATTTACCTGTAAAATAAAACCTAACCTTACAATAAAATTAAATAAATTAAATTAACAAAATACAATTATCTATAATATGTGTATGTACAAAAAATAAACACTAAATTACACAAAATAAAAAAGAAATGATCAAAAATAAAAAACGAATTACTCCTAATCTATTATCCCTATCAAAATAAAAAAGCCCCCCAAAATAATAAAACCCCTAGACTACACTAAACTGCCAATAGCCCTTAAAAGGGCCTTTTGTGGGGCATTGCCCCAAAGAAATTAGCTCTTTTACCTGTAAAAGAAATACAAACAACCCCCAACAGTAAAAACCCACCACCCACACAACCAAACCCCCCAAATAAAATCCTATCTAAATAAACCTAAGCTCCCCATTACCCTGAAAAGGGCATTTGGATGGGCATTGTCCTTAAAAGGGCATTTAGCTCTTTTACAAAACCCTAAACTAAAAATAAAACCCACCAAATAAACCCTTAACAAAAACCTAACACTAACCCCCGACGATCCACTTACAGTTTTTGAAGACCGGACATCCATCCTCATCTAAGCGGGCAGAAGCCCTCCTTGAAGCCGGCAGAAGTCTTCATCCAGACGGCATCTTCTATCTTCATCCATCCGGCACGGGTCCATCTTCAAGACATCCAGCGCGGAGCATCTTCTTTTTCCGACGTCTGTTGCAGAATGAAGTTTCCCTTTAAATGACGTCATCCAAGATCAGCCAATAGGAATTAAGGGAAAAAATAATCCCATTGGCTATTACAATCAGCCAATAGGATTGAGCTTTCATCCTATTGGCTGATCCAATCAGCCAATAGGATTGAGCTCGCAGTCTATTAGCTATATTTATATAGGTGGCGGCGACATTGGGGGCGGCAGATTAGGAGTTAATAAATTTATATAGGTGGCGACGTTGGGGGCAGCAGATTAGGGGTTAATACATTTATATAGGTGGTGGCAGATTAGGGGTTAATAAATTTATATGGGGTGGCAACATTGGTGGCGGCAGATTAGGGGTTAATAAATTTATATAGGTGGCATGACATTGGGGGCGGCAGATTAGGGGTTAATAAGTGTAATGTAGGTGTTGGCGATGTCGGGGGTGGCAGATTAGGGGTGTTTAGACACGGGGTTTATGTTAGGTGTAAACATAATTTTTTTTACCCATAGACATCAATGGGGCAGAGTTACGGAGCTTTAAGCTCCGCGATTGCAGGTGTTAGGCTTTTTTTAGCCGGCTGTCCCCATTGATGTCTATGGGGAAATCGTGCACGAGCACGTCAAAGCAGCGCTTGTATTTGTGTGCGGTATGGAGCCCAAAGCAACCATATCGCCCGCACAAGCCTGCTTTTTGCAAACCTGTAATTGCAGCGCTATTAAAGGTGAGCGGTGAAAATAACTTGCAAGTTATTAGCGAGCAGCCATAACGCAAAACTCGTAAACCTGGCTGATTGTTAATAAGAGGATTAGGCTCCTAAAAGCTAAAAAATAACAAAAACACAATTTATGCTTACCTGATAAATTTATTTCTCTTGTGGTGTATCCAGTCCACGGATCATCCATTACTTGTGGGATATTCTCATTCCCAACAGGAAGTTGCAAGAGGACACCCACAGCAGAGCTGTAATATAGCTCCTGTCATAGCCAGTCATTCGACCGAAAACAAGCCGAGAAAGGAGGAACTATAGGGTGCAGTGGTTACTGTAGTTTAAATTTAAAAATTACCTGCCTTAAAATGACAGGTCGGGCCGTTGACTGGATACACCACAAGAGAAATAAATTTATCAGGTAAGCATAAATTGTGTTTTCTCTTGTAAGGTGTATCCAGTCCACGGATCATCCATTACTTGTGGGATACCAATACCAAAGCTAAAGTACACGGATGAAGGGAGGGACAAGGCAGGAGCTTAAATGGAAGGAACCACTGCCCGTAAAACCTCTCTCCCAAATATAGCCTCCGAAGAAGCAAAAGTATCAAATTTGTAAAATTTTGAAAAAATATGAAGCGAAGACCAAGTCGTCGCCTTGCAAATCTGATCAAAAGAAGCCTCATTTTTAAAGGCCCAAGTGGAAGCCACAGCTCTAGTAGAATGAGCTGTAATCCTTTCAGGAGGTTGTTGTCCAGCAGTCTCATAGGCTAAGCGGATTAAGCTTCTTAGTCAAAAAGAAAAAGAGGTTGCCGAAGCCTTTTGACATCTCCTCTGTCCAGAGTAGACAACAAACAAAGCAGATGTTTGACGAAAATCTTTAGTAGCTTGTAAGTAAAACTTTAAAGCAGGGACCACGTCCAAATTGTGTAACACAAGGATGGAACAACAATCTCTTGATTGATATTCTTGTTAGATACCACCTTAGGTAAGAACCCAGTTTGGTACGCAGGACTACCTTATCCGTATGAAAAATCAGATAAGGAGAATCACATTGTAAGGCAGATAGCTCAGACTCTACGAGCCGAGGAAATAGCTACCAAAAAAAGAACTTTCCAAGATAAAAGCTTGATATCTATGGAATGAAGAGGTTCAAACGGAACTCCTTGAAGAACCTTAAGAACCAAGTTTAAGCTCCATGGTGGAGCAACAGGTTTAAACACAGGCTTGATTCTAACTAAAGCCTGACAAAATGCCTGAACGTCTGGAACATCTGCCAGATGCTTAACTAGCTGACAATCCTTTTTCCAAACCTTCTTGGAGAAAAGATAATATCCTAGCAATCCTGACCTTACTCCATGAGTAACCCTTGGATTCACACCAATAAAGATATCTACGCCATACCTTATGGTAAATTTTCCTGGTGACAGGCTTTCGTGCCTGTCTTAAGGTATCAATAACTGACTCGGAGAAGCCACGCTTTGATAAAATCAAGCGTTCAATCTCCAGGCAGTCAGCCTCAGAGAAATTAGATTTGGATGGTTGAAAAGACCCCGAAGTAGAAGGTCCTGTTTCAGAGGCAGAGACCATGGTGGAAAGGATGACATGTCCACTAGATCTGCATACCAGGTCCTGTGTGGCCACGCAGGTGCTATCAGAATCACCGATGCTCTCTCCTGCTTGATCTTGGCAATCAGTCGAGGGAGCAGAGGAAACGGTGGAAACACATAAGCCAGGTTGAAAGACCAGGGCGCTGCTAGAGCATCTATCAGTGTCGCCTTGGGATCCCTGGACCTGGATCCGTAACACGGAAGCTTGGCGTTCTGGCGAGACGCCATGAGATCCAGTTCTGGTTTGCCCCAACAATGAATCAGTTGTGCAAATGCCTCCGGATGGAGTTCCCACTCTCCCGGATGAAAAGTCTGACGACTTAGAAAATCCGCCTCCCAGTGCTCTACACCTGGGATATGGATAGCTGATAGGTGGCAAGAGTGAATCTCTGCCCAGCGAATTATTTTTTAAAACTTCTAACATCTCTAGGGAACTTCTCGTTCCCCCTTGATGGTTGATGTAAGCTACAGTCGTGAAGTTGTCCGACTGAAATCTGATGTACCTCAGAGTTGCTAACTGAGGCCAAGCCTGAAGAGCCTTGAATATTGCTCTTAGTTCCAGAATATTTAATGGAAGGAGAGACTCCTCCTGAGTCCACGATCCCTGAGCCTTCAGGGAGTTCCAGACTGCACCCCAACCTAGAAGGCTGGCATCTGTCGTAACAATTGTCCAATCTGGCCTGCGAAAGGTCATACCTTTGGACAGATGGACCCGAGATAGCCACCAGAGAAGAGAATCCCTGGTCTCTTGGTCCAGATTCAGTTGAGGGGACAAATCTGTGTAATCCCCGCTCCACTGACTGAGCATGCATAGTTGCAGCGGTCTGAGATGTAAGCGTGCAAACGGCACTATGTCCATTGCCGCTACCATTAAGCCGATTACTTCCATACACTGAACCACCGAACGGGCGCGGAATGGAATGAAGAACCCGGCAGGAATTTAGAAGCTTTGATAACCTGGACTCCGTCAGGTGAATTTTCATTTCTACAGAATCTATCAGAGTCCCTAGAAAGGAAACTCTTGTGAGTGGGGATAGAGAACTCTTTTCCTCGTTCACTTTCCACCCATGCGACCACAGAAATGCCATTACTACGTCCGTATGAGACTTGGCAATTTGGAAGTTTGACGCCTGTATCAGGATGTCGTCTAAATAAGGGGCTACTGCTATGCCCCGCGGCCTTAGGACCGCCATAAGTGACCCTAGAACCTTTGTAAAGATTCTTGGGGCTGTAGCTAATCCCAAGGGAAGAGCTACAACTGGTAATGCCTGTCTTAAAAGGCAAACCTGAGAAACCGATGATGATCTTTGTGTATCGGAATGTGAAGATAAGCATCCTTTAGATCCACTGTAGTCATATATTGACCCTCCTGGATCAGTGGTAGGATGGTACGAATAGTTTCCATCTTGAACGACGGAACTTTTAGGAATTTGTTTAAGATCTTTAGATCCAAAATTGGTCTGAAGGTTCCCTCTTTTTTGGGAACCACAAACAGATTTGAGTAAAAACCCTGTCCCTGTTCCTCCTTTGGAACTGGATGGATCACTCCCATAACTAGGAGGACTCGTACACAGTGTAAGAATGCCTCTCTCTTAATCTGGTGTGCAGATAATTGTGAAAGGTGAAATCTCCCTTTTGGGGGGGGAAGCTTTGAAGTCCAGAAGATATCCCTGGGATATAATTTCCAACGCCCAGGGATCCTGAACATCTCTTGCCCACGCCTGGGCAAAGAGTGAAAGTCTGCCCCCTACTAGATCCGTTCCCGGATAGGGGGCCGTTCCTTCATGCTGTCTTAGAGGCAGCAGCAGGCTTTTTTACCTGCTTACATTTTTTCCATGTCAGGTTTGGACTCTAGACAGTCTTGGATTGAGCAAAAGTTCCCTCTTGTTTATTATTAGAGGAAGTTGATGCCGCACCTGCCTTGAAGTTTTGAAAGGCACGAAAATTAGACTGTTTGGCCCTAGATTTGGACCTGTCCTGAGGAAGGGCATGACCTTTTCCTCCAGTGATATCAGCAATAATCTCCTTCAACCAGGCCCGAATAGGGTCTGCCCCTTGAAGGGAATGTTAAGTAGCTTAGATTTTGAAGTCACGTCAGCTGACCATGATCTAAGCCATAGCGCTCTGCGCGCCTGTATAGCAAAACCAGAATTCTTAGCCGTTAGTTTAGTCAAATGAACAATGGCATCAGAATAAAAGAATTGGCTAGCTTAAGTGCTCTAAGTTTGCCAAGTATGTCATCCAATGGAGTCGCTACCTGTAAAGCCTCTTCCAGAGACTCAAACCAGTACGCCGCAGCAGCAGTGACAGGGGCAATGCATGCAAGGGGCTGTAGGATAAAACCTTGTTGAATAAATATTTTCTTAAGGTAACCTCTAATTTTTTATCCATTGGAGCTAAAAAAAAACACAACTGTCCTTGACAGGGATAGTAGTACGCTTTACTAGAGTAGAAACGTCTCCCTCCACCTTAGCGACTGTCTGCCATAAGTCCCATGTGGTGGCGTCTATTGGAAACATTTTTCTAAAAATAGGAGGGGAAGAGAACGGCACACCTGGTCTATCCCATTCCTTATTAATAATTTCTGTAAACCTTTTAGGTATTTGGAAAAACATCAGTACACACCGGCACTGCAAAGTATTTATCCAGTCTACACAATTTCTCTGGCACTGCAATGGTATCACAGTCATTCAGAGCAGCTAAAACCTCCCTAAGCAACACGCGGAGGTGTTCAAGCTTAAATTTAAATGTAGAAATATTAGAATCAGGTATCTTTCCTGAGTCATTAACATCACCCACTGACTGAAGCTCTCTTTCCTCAGCTTCTGCATATTGTGAGGCAGTATCAGACATGGTTCTTAAAGCGTCAGTATGCTCTGCATTTTGTCTCACCCCAGAGCTATCTCGCTTACCTCTAAGTTCAGGTAGTCTGGCTAATACCGCTGACAGTGTATTATCCATGACTGCCGCCATGTCTTGTAAAGTAAACGCTATGGGCGCCCTAGATGTACTTGGCGCCATTTGAGCCTGAGTCCCTTAAGCGAGAGTCAAAGGGTCTGACACGTGGGGAAAGTTATTCGGCATAACTTCCCCCTCGTCAGATTCCTCTGGTGATAAATTTTTTAAAGACAGAAAATGATCTTTATTGCATAAAATCAAATCAGTACATTTGGTACACATTCTAAGAGGGGGTTCCACCATGGCTTTTAAACATAATAAACAAGGAGTTTCTTCTATGTCAGACATGTTTATACAGAATAGCAATGAGACTAGCAAGCTTGGAAAACACTTTAAATCAAGTTAACAAGCAAATATAAAAAACGGTACTGTGCCTTTAAGAGAAACAAATTTTGTCAGAATTTGAAAAACAGTGAAAAAATGCAGTAAATCAAACGAAATTTTTACAGTGTGTATAATAGGCTAACAGAGCATTGCACCCACTTGCAAATGGATGATTAACCCCTTAGTTCAAAAAAACGGATAAAAAAAAAGAAATAGACGTTTTTTAACAGTCGCAACCAACTGCCACAGCAAGCTGTGGCCCTACCTTCCCCAATAAACGACTTTGGAAAGCCTTTGGGCCCTTTAGAGATGTCCTATAGCATTCAGAGGGCCTTTGAGGGAAGCTGGATGTCACAGTTTGTAATTTTTAACTGCACCAACTGTAACTTTTATACTACAACAGTGGAAATTGTTTCTAGTCAAAATTTAAGCCAGCCATGTGGAAAAAACTAGGCCCCAATAAAGTTTTATCACCAAAGCATATATAAAAACGATTAAACATGCCAGCAAACGTTTTATATTGTAAATATCATTTACCCCTGAGAGTAAGCATGATACCAGTCGTTATTAAATCACTGTATTCAGGCTTAACTTACATTAATCCGGTATCAGCAGCATTTTCTAGTGTTTTCCATCTCTAGAAAAAATTATAACTGCACATACCTGATAGCAGAATAAACTGCGCGCCATTCTCTCGCTGAAGTTACCTCATCTGTGTAATCCCCTCAGACATATGTGAGAATAGCAATGGATCTTAGTTACAACCTGCTAAGATCATAGAAACCTCAGGCAGATTCTTCTTCTATTTACTGCCTGAGATAAAATAGCACAACTCCGGTACTATTTAAAAATAACAAACTTTTGATTGAAGAAAATAAACTAGCTATATTTAACCACTCTCTCCTACAACGTCCTTGCTTGTTGAGAGTTGCAAGAGAATGACTGGCTATGACAGTTAGGGGAGGAGCTATATTACAGCTCTGCTGTGGGTGTCCTCTTGCAACTTCCTGTTGGGAATGAGAATATCCCACAAGTAATGGATGATCCGTGGACTGGATACACCTTACAAGAGAAATTACCTTAACAAATAACAAAAAATTTTCAAATGATAAATAAGGAGAATTTTTAACAAAACTGTCTGATACAGGATCCTTTGAGCCAAAGAAACCTTCATTAGTAGAATAAACTTAAGTATGCTGTCGGTCAGAACAAAATTAATTAAATCTTAATAATTTTGAAAAGACTTTGTAAGTTTACTTAAAGGCATAATAGCAGTCATAATCTTTTATGATAAAAGCAATAACATATGATATTTGCAGATGAAATCAAGTACATGAACTGAGAAAGTAAAAACAGTAAATGTCATTGTACATATAGAAACATGATTAGCATAAAATATGATAAATAAATGCCACATAATTGAGCTGAAGAAAATAACAGCAGCTTAATAATGAAAAAAAAACACACATTGAATTTCCACAATGTAACAGTTTCAGTAGATAGAAAAAAACAAAGATAGTATTTTTTAAAACAAAAAAGCAGGCATAACAACTTTCAAAAATCATGAAAACAGCGAGCAATAGAGGGGTAAAATAACTAAATTTTGGCACCAAGAATGACGCTTTACGCAAAAGGAAGTTACTTTTTTTTTGTGCAAAACCAACACCAGGAAATGACGCAACTCACGTCATAACAAACGCAACTTCGCACCAAAACAACAAGCGTCAACAAAGACGCAGGAAATTACGGAATTTGCGGCAAAAAAAATTTGCGCCAAGAATGACGCTTTACACAAAAGGAAATTACTTTTTTTTTGTGCAAAACCAACACCAGGAAATGACGCAACTCACGTCATAACAAACGCAACTTCGCACCAAAACAACAAGCGTCAACAAAGACGCAGGAAATTACGGAATTTGCGGCAAAAAAAATTTGCGCCAAGAATGACGCTTTACACAAAAGGAAATTACTTTTTTTTTGTGCAAAACCAACACCAGGAAATGACGCAACTCACGTCATAACAAACGCAACTTCGCACCAAAACAACAAACGTCAACAAAGACGCAGGAAATTACGGAATTTGCGGCAAAAAAAAATTTGCGCCAAGAATGACGCAATAAATAACAGTATTTTGCGTCCTCGCGAGCCTAGATTTGCCGTGAAAAAATTGAAAAACAAGTCAAATTAGAAAAAGACAAACCCCAGGTAAGAAAAAAAAGTTTAAATAAACTTCCCAAACATGATTCCTATACTGAAACTGTTTAGACTGCAAAGGGAAATATACATAGACCTGACTCATGGCAAAGTAAAATACATATATTTAAAACTTTATATTAATACATAAAGCGCCAAAGCATAGCTGAGAGTGTCTTAAACAATGATACATACTTACCGAAAGACACCCATCCACATATAGCAGACAGCCAAACCAGTACTGAAAATTATCAGCAGAGGTAATGGTATATAAGAGTATATCGTCGATCTGAAAAGGGAGGTAGGAGATGAATCCATACGACCGATAACAGAGAACTCTTAAAAAGATTTCCCGTGTCAGAAAAATCTTCATTGATAGGGAATCTATTATGGTTCCCAAGAAAGTTACCCTTGTATTTGGGACAAAGGAACTCTTTTCCAAATTTACCTTCCACCCATGAGATTGCAGGAAGGATAACACCCAGAACCTTTGTGAAAATTCTGGGAGCTGTGGCAAGACCGAAAGGAAGAGCCACAAACTGGAAGTGTTTGTTCAGAAAGGCAAACCTTAGGAACTTGTGATGATCCCTGTGAATGGGAACATGCAGGTACACGTCCTTTAAATCCACAGTTGTCATAAATTGACCCTCTTGGATCAAAGGAAGAATGGAACGAATAGTTTCCATCTTGAAGGACAGTACCCTGAGAAAGTTGTTTAGACTCTAAAATTGGTCTGAAGGTTCCCTCTTTTTGGGAACCATGAACAGATTGGAATAAAAACCCAGACCCTGTTCCTGTATTGGAACGGGAACAATCATTCCCATGTCAGAGAGGTCTCCTACACAGTGTAAGAACACCTCTCTTTTTGTCTGGTCTGCAGATAATCTTGAAAGTAGAAACCTGCCTCTAGGAGGAAAACTTTTGAACTCTAAATTGTATCCCTGGGACACTATTTATATTGCCCAGGGATCCTGAACATCTCGAACCCAAGCCTGAGCGAAGAAGGAAAGTCTGCCCCCTACAAGATCCGGTCCCGGATCGGGGGCATGCCCTTCATGCTGTCTTTGATTCAATTGTAGGCTTTTTAGATTGTTTTCTCTTATTCCAAAACTGATTGGGTCTCCATGCAGGTTTAGACTGTTCCTGCTTGGAAGCGTTAGAGGAAAAATTTCCCTTGAAATTTCGAAAGGAACGAAAATTACTCTGTCATCCTTTTTGTTTCTCTTATCCTGAGGGAGAAGATGACCTTTACCACTCGTGATATCAGAGATAATTTCCGTCAAGCCAGGTCCAAACAAGGTCTTCCCCTTGTAAGGAATTTCTAGAAGCTTAGACTTAGAGGACACATCCGCAGACCAAGGTTTTAACCATAAGGCTCTGCGAGCTAGAATAGAGAAACCCGAAATCTTTGCTCCCAGTTTGATAACTTGAAGGGAAGCATCCGTAATAAAGGACTTAACCAGTTTAAGAGCTTTTTCCTATCCTGGATTTCATCCAGAGAAGTTTCTGTCCTGAGAGCATCAGACAACGCATCAAACCAATATGCCGCCGCACTAGTGACGGAAGCAATGCACACAGCTGGCTGCCATTGTAAGCCCTGGTGTACAGACATCTTTTTGAGTAGATCCTTTAATTTCTTGTCCATAGGATCTTTGAAAGCACAACTATCCTCTGTGGGAAATGTAGTTCTCTTAGCTAAGGTGGAAACAGCTCCTTCCACCTTGGAAACTGTTTGCCAAGCCTCCTTAATAGAGTCGGCTATGGGAAACATCTTTTTAAATATAGGAGATGGAGAAAAAGGTATACCCAGTTTCTCCCACTCCTTAGCAATGATCTCAGAAGCTCGGTCAGGGACCGGAAACACGTCTGTCGAGGAAGGAACTTCGAAATATTTGTTTAGCTTACTGGATTTCTTAGGAACAACAACTACTGTGGAGTCGCTGTCGTCCAATGTAGCTAAAACCTCCTTAAGTAACAGAAGGAGGTGTTCTAGCTTAAACCTGAAAGATACCACTTCAGTATCAGCAAGAGGAATTACACTGTCCGAATCTGAAATTTCACCTTCAGATGCTACTATGGTATCCTCCCCTTCAGGCTTCTGGGAGTGGACCTCCGAAATAGCAACAACTGCGTCAGAAACCTCCCTTACTGAATGTCTGATTTTCCTCTTACGCTTTCCCTGCAACACAGGAAAAGCAGACAACGCATCAGAAATTGTAGAAGACATGAGAGATGCGATGTTCCTTAAAGTAACTCCGACGGGAGCTAGAGAGGAAGCGCAGGGCACTGTTTGTGAGGGTGGTAAAATTTGGGAGGCTTGGGGAGAAAGCTGCGGCATATATTGAACCTCGTCATTAGACTCCTGTACAACATCCGCTTTAGAAATTTTTTTCTCAAAAAAAAATCTTTTACCTATAATTTAAAGTCCTCTCAATACATGAGGGACGGAAAGGGATAGGTGGTTCCACATTGGCCTCAAAACACAAGGAGCAAGTGACATCTTGCAAGGCCCCTTAGTCCATACTGATTCACAATGAGTAAATTAATAAATAAAATACCTCAAATATTAAGAAAAACTTTTATGATAAAAAAACATTACTGTGTCTTTAAATTTAAACAGGTAACTTTTTTACCAAATTTTTTCAATTAGCAAAAAAACACAATTTGAAAACAATATAGACACCTCAACACCTCAGCAACTTTGCTGAGGTGCCTACCTGACTGTTAAAACCAGAGTTAATGTTCCTCCTCTTATGATGCAGGAAACAATCCGGAACTCAGCAGAGAGGATATTGACAACGTTAAATTCTAGAAACGCTTGCTCTAACGAAAACAATGTGTTTCTAGTAAAGCCATGACGAACTCTAACACTGTCGTCCTCTGAATACTTGAAAATATGTCCCAGACTGATGCGCAATAAAAGTAGCGTGCAACTCAGCAAGGACCCCCTATCGTGGGCGTTGCTATAAGAAAAACATCTACCGATCGACATCTTTGTTAATAAAAGCCGTCGGGAGATTCTAACCACCAGAGCAAGTTAAAACGCTTCACTCCCAGCCCCATTTCCCTTTAGCTATGGCTGTCAAAAGTCCTCTCCAGCCTAGGAGAGTTTATAGTGTCCCATCAACATAAAGTGCCCCAACGTTTATGAACCCTGTATGTTCTTGTTAATGTGCTCACTTTTTCTCTGAGAGTGTTTTTTTATTTTCTTGGCCCCAGAAATAAATAAGCATCTTTTACCTTACATCTGCCTGACAGCAAGGCAGCTCACAGGCTTGAAAGGTCCTTTCCCTCACATCGACCTGTGGAGAAAAAAAGGCTGAGTAAATTTACCTCAGGCTATAGGAGTTAGGGCAGCATGAAATACATGGAAAGCGCAGTGAGAATTATGTCCCACTAGTTCCCATTGCTCTAAAGCCACCACTGCTCTACTGAAGAGACTGATATGGATTACGGCTACACCCTAGGACAAAGCAGCACAATCTTGTACCACTTTCAAAATAATAAACTCTTGATTGAAGAATCATAACTAACACCTCACTTTAGCACTTCCTATCACTAACGTAGGCAAGAGAATGACTGGGTTGGGAGTGAAGGGAGGTGATATTTAACAGCTTTGCTGTGGTGCTCTTTGCCGCCTCCTGCTGACCAGGAGGTGAATATCTCATTAGTAATTAAGATGATCCGTGGACTCATTGTGTCATTAAAAAGAAACTAAGCACAAACTTACTTCACCACCTCCATAGGAGGCAAAGTTTGTAAAAACTGAGTTGTGGGAGGTGTATTTATAGGCATTTTTAGGTTTGGGAAACTTTGCCCCCTCCTGGTAGGAATGTATATCCTATACGTCACTAGCTCATGGACTCTTGCCAATTACATGAAAGAAATATGACCTTTACTGACCAAGCTCTAGACGTTAAACAAAAGAAAGAATCAAATTTGGTTTAATTTGAGATTACTTACCCCAAACCTAAACTTCAGTAATTCCACTATTCGCACAACATGAGGTTTGCACTGAGGATGGTTTTCTACGCCATCAGAGGGAATGCTACACGAATCGGTATCTACTTCAGGAACAAAGGCCCATCTGTACCTGAGGTTAAAATGAATATAAAATACAGAAAAGTATAAAATCAGAACAGTTTAAAAAATAAACAACAAAAAAAACAGTTTAGCATGTGATCCCTTACATTACTGGACATATAATGCAATAAGAAAATGCTTGAATGCAAAAGGTATTAAACACATATTTAAAGCCAGCTGCAAACCAACAATACACTACTGTTCCAGAGCTAAGCATTGCTTCTTAGCCAGTCAAGGGCAGCATAAGTGTGTATCCACCAATCATCTGCCATGTTAGTTCAGGATCTACAGTTTATTGCTGCTCTGTAACTGGTTTAAACTGTGTTTATCCCCTCTGCAAGTGTAGGCAAGCAAAAGTGCAATGCGAAAATTATCTTATTTTCTTTATAAACATTCTAAAAACTAATTCCAAGCATCCACAGCAAATACAGCAATAAATCTTCCTCTATATACATCCTCAAATGAAATGAGCTCTGCGCGTGACAGAAAAAATATGTTTATGCACAAATACATGGTTTTGATTGAAGCATTAAAGGACCATTAAACACAAATTGTAAACTACATGATTTTGAATCTTCATATCTGAGAATAATTTCACAATTAAAAAAATGCAGCTTTATTTTGTCAAACGAGTATATTGTTTTATGTTTGTTCATTTCACTAATTTCCCTGTCCCCAGAACAAAAGAATCCTTGCTAACCAATCACAAACTAATATTCAGATATAGCAAAAACTCTGTTTTCACATGTGCAGTTGAGAGAGACTGGGGACGCCTGCCCTTATCTCTTCCCTTAAGGTGGTTAAAGTGACTGTAAACTTTCATGAATTAGTGCCCGGTTTTTAAAACTACTATTAAAAACAGGGGCACTTTCAGTCACGAAAGTTTACATTGCAGCGTATTTTTACAAATACTTAACTTTGTCTTCAGCAACGCAGGATCTGCGATCCCCTGCCTGCTTCTCATGCTGTACTTACACAGCAATGACGAAACCGGCTTCTTCCAATCACGGCCTGGTCTCATGAGATGGACGCTATGGGGGGGGGGGGGGGGGAGAAGCCATTATTGGAGGAAGCCGGTTTCGTCATTGGTGACGTAAGTACAGAGGAGCTGCGGGCGAGGAACGCCGATCGTGCGTCGCTGAAGAGAAAAGTATTAGTAAAAATATGATGCAATGTAAACTTTCATGAATGAAAGTGCCCCTGTTTTTAATAGTATTTTAAAAAAAGGGCACTAATTCATGCAAGTTTACATTCACTTTAAGCACTGATTCAACGTAGTTACTACTGCAAAGAATGCTGCTCCTATCATGATTGCTGATGTAAAACTGACAATCCACCCTTTATAAACATGTTACTTCTGAGAATCTTAGGTGGGAAGGTAAAGTAAACAAAAGCTTACATAAATTGCCTAAAAATATCAACCCAAACATCCCTGGTAGAAAGTAAAACAAGCTAAATTTTTAGATGCATTTTACAGCAAAAGGCAGCAAAATAAATAATGAATGTATATTGTAATATTGTTGCACCTGCAATAAAGAAACATTTTATGTGTTGTTGAAATGCCAAGTTTAATGGTCCTTTAATCTGTGTATATTAAGCATAATCTTAACATAATCCATATTAGTAAATTACTTACATCTGAAATAAAGGCATTTTGTCAGGGGGAAAAGAAAGTGCTGTATCCAAGAACTTGCTGGCCGATAAATACAGGTGAAGAGAGCCTGGTTGTATGTCACAATATACCGGCCCATTACTGTCACTTGCTGCAGATTTATGTTTATTCACTTTGGCATTCCTGTAAAATATTCATATGTAAAGCAGTATTACTATATTACAGACTAATAACAATGCTTTAGATAAGTCAAATTTGAGGGTTAGAATTTTTTTTTTTTTTAGGTACAAGAGAGTAAATGAGGACTGGGTGGGTCTACAGTGGATATAAATAGGTGGTAGCTTGCCATTAAAAAAAGCTACTGAGCTGTTTTTCGTTCCTGGTAGAGCCCCTCTCTCTTTGTATGAATTTGTATTATGACCTTGGGGAGGTCTCCCTGAGGGTGATGGGTTAAACCAAACGTGGATTCCTTGCCCAGTGTGCTTAGAGGAATATGGCTGTACCTCACTGACAAGGCCCACAGAAGGCCGAATTGATCGTCTGATTGTCATGTTCCTTGTTCAGAGGAAAATTGCCTGGTATATTGGAGATGGACTGACCGTACTCAGCGGGATCAGATTGATATACTTTAGGAAAGTTTTCCCCAGTGAAAACCACAACTGGTCTAAAAAAGGATGCTCCTAGGTGGAAACTGGGTGTAATTTTGCGCTTTTTGACTTCTAATATTTTCTATGGGACACATAATTTTTTCGACTGCCGGTAAATTTAAAGCGAGCCATCGGAAACTGTCGATAAGCGTAATAGCTTCCGACAGCAGTTTTTTGTTTTGTGACCTTAAACAAAACTATTTATGACACAATGGAAACTAGCCATTTATTGTTTTTTTTTTGTTTGATATCAGAATATATGTCTCTCTGTCCATGATAGACCTGTTTTTATTTTATCAATTTATTTATTAAAAAGTCTAAGTACAAGAACTAATTTCAAATAGGACTGATAATAATACACAAAGTGTGATCATTGCACATCCAAAAATGTCCGAACACTGTTTGGGTTTATCACGGGAGACTCAGGCAGATTGCTTACTGTCAAGTTTTAGTAGTTGTAAGATTCAATAGAGCTCATTACTTTCACAAGGAAGCTTTCCAACAGAGGTGGTAAGGAAAAAAAAAAAAAGGAATTGAATAATGTCCGGGATATAAATAAGACTAACAATCAATTAAGCTTGAAATATGGACAAACTTATAAGGGACATGAAAGCCTTTGAGATTGTAATATCATTTTTTTTAATTATACTTAGTAAAACTATAGTTTTCAACACTTATTTTAGCCTATTTTTCTGTAATTTAACTATGAAAACCGCAAGTCTTCCAGTTCTGAGAATTGTATTTGTGCGTTGTAGAATTATCAAACCTAACCCTGCTAAACATCTCTCCCTAATTGACCTTAGCAGAGGTGATCAGAGATGAAACTACAAAACAATACAAGTTTTGCTATCAAAATAATAGTGCCAAGCCTGGTCTATTCCAGTATAAAGCTTAGATTAGTTTATCCACATAAGGCAAGTGGTGTGGAAAATTGGGCTATTGAAAAGCAATTGTGTTAAACAAGGTGAATATACTCATAAAATAACATTTATCTAGTATGTTTATTTACTAAAAAAATTATAATCATGTTTTCTGTCCCTTAAATTGGCGTTCCTTCTCTTTTCTGTTTCTATGTAAGCATCTTGCCAGCACATTGAAGTTGAAGTTTTTATATTTATCAAAATCACAATGTGAATTTAAATAATACAATTATAAATCACCTAAATCAGGGGGGTGGCTATGGCAAAGTATGGCCGCTAAAATGGAGGCTCTGATGGTGTAACCTACATTCCGCCATGTATCTAAGTATTTGTAAGTCATCCAGTCTTAATTCTTGCTGAAAAAGATAGTGGGCATTTGGCTAGATCAGGACATATAAACATTTCTGCAATTCAATAATCTCCAGGCCATACCGCCAAGGACTTTGGAGGCCCGAGTGAGCAAGGCCTCGGCACCACCACCCCAGGAATCCGGGTAAGAAGTGAATAGTACAGTTTCACTCTTAATCTAAGCATTTGATATACGGCTGATCTCTCAAATCAACTAATTCACAGGTAGATGATACAGCAACATGAAAGGGACCACACGTTTTATTACATAGTTCTAGTCCTACATACCACCAACTTCACAGAGCTGGTCTTTAATGAGCTGGTGACCATGTATGACTACTAGTTGACAAATAATTGGTCCCATACCTTTCCTGCCTCTTTATGAAATGGTTTCCTCTAGGAGGTATTGTTTTTGATCAGGGTTGAAATCTTTGTGCAAAATAAGGGGTAGAGAAAGAGTTAAATAAAATACACTCATATGTTTGTATAAGCCAGCACACCCTTACTTGCACATGATTGTTCTCAGTTTTATGGGTTTGGGTTTAAAATGTATGAGCCAATTTTGTATCAGCTTGACAAAGGGGCCATGAAACGTTGCTGTATGTTTTAGCTTGAATAAAGTTCTTTACTTTTTTGCATAAACCTGGAGTGCAACTTCATCTATTTTTCTATGAGCTGGTGACTGGTGTTCTACACACGGATCGTGCTGACTGTGCTTTGGCTTCCAAATACACGTACCCAACACTGGACTCGACAACACAGCAGTTATACCGAAAGTGTGATACACTAGATAACAGCTCCTCACTAGAGGGTCAGATTGTTCTCACTGCAAGCTCAACTCTAGTGCAAGGAACTTGCACCAGAATATTGTTTGGATCTAGAGGGAAAGCATGTAGCGCAGCCTCCATTCTCGGTAACTTTCTGGGACACTTAACATATTTGTGTACCCTGATCATTTTTCCCTACGGGGTAAAAAACTGATAGACTCCTTCCCTCTTTTGAACGTTTGCATTCCCTCTGGTTGGATCCAAAAGGGGATCTCTTAACATTTTTTTAAGTTATTGATCTGTTACTGGATAATCATCAATTACTGTTTGGAATATCACTCCTGGCCAGCAGGAGGAGGCAAAGAGCACCACAGCAAAGCTGTTAAATATCACTCCCCTACCCACAATCCCCCAGTCATTCGACCAAAGGGAGAGAAAGGAAGTAACACAAGGTGCAGATGTGCCTGAGGTTTAAATAAAAAGAAACTGTCTGAATACAGGGCGGGCCGTGGACTCACCGTGCCAAGAAAGAAATACATTTATCAGGTAAGCATACGTTTCGTTTTCTTTCTAATGACACGGTGAGTCCACGGATCATCATCAATTACTGTTGGGAACCAATACCCAAGCCAGAGGACACAGATGATAAGGGAGGGACAAGACAGGAACCTAAACAGAAGGCACCACTGCTTGAAGAACCTTTCTCCCAAAAGAAGTCTCAGCCGAGGCAACAGTATCGAATTTATAGAATTTGGAAACAGTGTGCAAAGATGACCAAGTTGCAGCCTTGCAAATCTGTTCCACAGAAGCTTAATTTTTGAAGGCCCAGGAAGAAAAAACAGCCCTTGTAGAATGAGCTGTGATTTTCTCAGGAGGTTGCTATCCAGCAGTCTCATATGCCAAGTGAATAACTCTTCAGTCAAAGGGAAAGTGAAGTAGCCGTAGCTTTCTGACACTTGCGTTTCCCAGAAAAGCAAACAAACAATGCAGAAGACTGACAAAAGTCCTTAGTTGCCTGCAAATAAAATTTTAGCGCTCGCACAACATCCAGATTATGCAACAAGCGTAACATTTTAGATCTAGGATTGGTCAAAAAGTTCCCTCCTTTTTGGGAACTACGAACAGATTCAAGTAAAATCCCAGACCCCTTTCCTGAAAGAGAATTGGAACTATTACCCCCAGGGCGGCAAGGTCCTTGACACAATGTAAGAACATCTCTCTTTTTATCTGGTCTACAGATAATCTGGAAAGGAGAAACCTGCCTCTGGGAGGAAAAGATTTGAAGTCTATTTTGGATCCCTGGGAGACAATGTCCACCGCCCAGGGATCAGGGACATCTTTTATCCAAGCCTGGGGAAAAAAAAAAAAAGAGTCCGCTCCCGGATCAGGGGCCAACCTTTCATGCAGACTTGGAATCAGCTGAAGGCTTTTTAGATTGCTTTCCCTTATTCCAGGACTGGTTGGGCTTCCAGGAAGGCTTGGCTTGATCTTGCTTGGAAGGAAGGGGAGGAAGACTTGCCTTTAAAGTTATGAAAGGAATGAAAATTACTCTGACATCCCTTCTGCTTATTCTTTTTATCTTGAGGAAGAAAAGAACCCTTCCCTCCAGTAATAGCTGAGATAATTTCTGCCAAACCAGGTCCAAACAAGGTCTTACCCTTGTAAGGAACAGCCATGAGCTTAGATTTAGATGAAACATCTGCAGACCAGGACTTCAACCAAAAGTCCCTTCGGGCTAGGACCGCAAAACCAAAACTTTTGGCTTCCAGTTTAATAACCTGTAAGGAAGCATCTGTAATGAAGTTATTGGCTAACTTGAGAGCCTTAATCCTGTCCTGGATCTCATCAAGAGGGGTATCTGTCTGAAGAGATTCAGACAACACATCAAACCAGTAAGCCGCAACACAGGTAACAGTGGAGATACACACCGCAGGTTGCCATTGTAGACTCTGGTGAACATACATCTTTTTAAGTAAAGCCTCCAATTTTTTATCCATTGGATCCTTAAAAGAACAACTATCCTCTATGAGAATAGTAGTCCTCTTGGCCAAAGTGGAGATCGCTCCTTCTACCTAAGGAACCGTCTGCCACGACTCCTTAATAGAATCCGCTATAGGAAACATCTTCTTAGCAATAGGAGATGGAGAAAAGGGAATACCAGGTCTTTCCCATTCTTGAGCAATAATCTCCGCAGCACGGTCAGGAACCAGAAAAACCTCCACCGCGGAGGGAACTTCAAAGTATTTGTTAAATTTACTAGATTTTTAGGATTGACTACGATAGTTGTGTTGGAGTCGTCCAAAGTAGCCAAAACCTCCTTAAGTAATAAGCAAAGGTGTTCTAGCTTAAATCTGAAGGGTACCACTTCAGCATCAGAAGAAGGAACTACACTGTCTGGGATTTCTCCCTCAGATGCTACCGACATGTCTTCTTCCTCAGGCTTATGGCAAGGGACACTCTGGATAGCCATAGCTTGATCAGAAACCTTACTGTTTCCTTAAATTTCCTTAAAGCGTTCCCTGCAACATGAGGAAAGCTGACAAGGCCTCAGATACAAGGGATACCTGGGAAGCAATGTCTTGTAGAGAAAATCCTACAGGATTGCAAGAGGAAACACAGGGCACTGTATGTGGAGACTGAAAAAGTTGGGACGCTTGAGGAGAAAGCTGTGGCATATATGCAACAGGAGACACCTGAACAGCATTTGCCTGGGAATGGTGGCTCATGGTCAAATATTTTCTCTCTATAACTTAAAGATCTCTCAATGCATGAGGAACAAAAAGGAACTGGGGGTTCCACCTAAGCATCAAAACATAACTGACAAGCAGCAACTTCGCCTGGGATAATGGTTTGAAAAGCCTCTTGATCCATCTTATGTAATAAATAAGGATAAAGTGTAAAAATTCTTTATTTGAAAATAAAAAAGTGTACTGTGTCTTTAAATAGAAATGTGTGTTAGCGCAACAAACCAAATAGACTTCAGGCTACCTATACACCACACTGAGGTGCCTACCTGTCCTGCAGCTCATTTTCAAATACAGAGCAGTTACAGAGCCCTAACTGCCGAAAAAACGGCTTACAACAGTAATCTCCATGACCAAAAGTTAAAGTATAAAAACTACTATAACACACTGAGCCACCATAAATCGCCTCGCAGTCTCAATGCCCAAACTGCCTAAAAGAAACCCCAAACATGAAGGTTTAATAAAAGTCCCATATTACATAAGACAGCTTTTAGCTGTAACAAGTGCTAGTAATCTCCTTGCAAAAGAAAATTAAAATGGCAGTTACCTGAAAGTGCTGTCCAGCAGCAGGACAGCTCACCTGGTTTGAGAGGGTGCAGCACCTCACATGGACCCATGAAGAGAGAAAAACTGAGTAAACCTACTCAGGTTTTCTAGTTATGGCAGCAGATTCTTGAGAAAACGCAGTAAGGATTGTACCTCACAAGTTCTCAAAAGCCACCACTGCCCTACTGAAGAGACTGATGTGGACTAGGCTAGACCCCAGAAAAGAACAGAGTAAGCTTACTCTGCTAAAAAAATAATAAAATCTTGATTGAAGAAAACTTCTCATCAGACACCTAAACTTCACCTCCTCCTTGCACTACAGGCAAAGAGAATGACTTGGGGATTGTGGGTAGGGGAGTGATATTTAACAGCTTTGCTGTGGTGCTCTTTGCCTCCTCCTGCTGGCCAGGAGTGATATTCTCAACAGTAATTGATGACGATCCGTGGACTCACCGTGTCATTAGAAAGAAAACCATCTTTCAGGATGAGGTTGTCAGTTGATGTACTTAAAGGGACAGTCCTACTCCAGAATTTTTATTGTTTAAAAAGATTGATAATCCTTTTATTACCCATTCCCCAGTGTTGCAAAACCAAAACGGTTATATTAATATATTTTTTGCCTCTGTGATTACCTTGTATATAAGCCTCTGCAGACTGAACCCTTATTTCAGTTCTTTTGACAGACATGCATTTTAGCCAATTAGTGCTCTAATAAGAGGTTCTTATGAGAGCATTGGGTTTTGTTTGAGCGCAAAACACTTTACTTTCAACAAGTAATACGTACGCTAACCTGTCCACTTTAAAAGTTTACCTCCAGCAGTGTTTGTGGTAAATAGCGTGCCACTTGTAATCTGGCCCTTGTATTGATATACACATTGTATTAATGCTACTATTTGTACTAAGGCTAATTTCTGTGTTTGTTTTTTTCTTTTTTCTAATAACCTCAATAAACTATATTAAAAAATAAATTAAATATTTATAAAGAAGCTGCATGTGCAAAAACAAAAGCCGTACTTTGATGGTGTTTCCTCTGCTACTAAATCGTCTTGAAGTTGAACAAATGCGTGGATCTGTGAAAGTGAAAAAGAATGAAATATATTGTTAGAGCAAATAATACTAAAATGAATATATACACAGTACATCTTTCTTAAAGATTCAGTACCTTCTGTAAGGAAAAGACACAGGACTTCATATATAAAGGGCAAAACAGTTATCCCTGTATAACAGTTCCTGAATATTGTAGTCTGAGATGCTAAACACATAGACAGGTCATACGTTACACACAACTGTCAAGAGCTTACAAAATACACATTTCAAGCAAAGACAAATATAAAATTCTTGAATTGAAGTTTTGCTTTATTTTCTTACCAGCTCAGTCACCATGATTGGCCATAATGAGGTCAGGTGTAGCGGTGAAATTCTAAGCAGTAGAACTCGGA
This sequence comes from Bombina bombina, assembly GCF_027579735.1. NCBI lineage: Eukaryota > Metazoa > Chordata > Amphibia > Anura > Bombinatoridae > Bombina > Bombina bombina. Next base: position 103,444,120 of record NC_069501.1, read on the forward strand.
AGAACAGAAACATCTGAGCTGCCATTACAGGAGTCTGTCCACAACGAATGTTGTCAGTCAGGCGCTCTGAAAAAGAAAAAGGATTTGTACCACAACCAACTATATTTGCTATTAAACATCAGACTGGCAGAAGCAAGCCATCATATCCCAGACAGACAAGGAAGAACTTAACAACCACAATCTGGACACACATCACATGGTCCTGGGTTTTAAGTATTTTGTTGATGCATACAAGTCTAGATGGTTTAAAGATCTGTGCATAACCTGAATAATAGTGCATATGCAGACCACCAGTTAGCTTGCTGCCTTGTTTTATGCTGCCCCCCCCAAAAAAAAAATAAACCAATAAGGAAGGATGTAACATTGTAACACCACATTGATAGTCACCCCTTTGAACTTAAAGGGACAGTGCACTCCAGTTTTCATATAACTGCATGTAATATATACTACTTTAAAGAAGAATATGCACAGATACTAATCTAAAAATCCAGTACAAAACCTTTTAAAAACTTACTTAGAAGCTCCCAGTTTAGCATTGTTGATGAGGTTAGGATGAGACACCCACTGAAATGGGCAGGGAAAGCAAGGAAAGCAGACACTCCCCCTCCCTGCATATGAAAATACCCATTACACAAACAGGAGAAAGCAGAACTGTATACTTCAGTCTACATCTGATACTTTGGGGCACAATACTATTAAAAAATAAGCAACAATATATTACTACCTTTGATGCTGGTCCGTCTACCCGCATAGCATAATTATAAATATATTATCATATCCCAGGCTGTAAAATTACCATAGTATCTAAGAACCGTGAAGATATAAACTTAGTAAAAAACACTTTAATATACAATTAGTGTGGAATTAGTTACCTTGTATGAGCGGCAGGTATAGATGGTACTGGTCAACTTCACCGCTAAACACTGCAAATGCCTGGCGCTTCAGTAGCATTCCTTTCTGCTCATTGCTTGGGTAAAGCTTTAATGAGCTGCTCTGCAATGCTGTTACAGTGTGAATAAGAAATGTGTAAATACATGTAGGGGAAGGCAGCTCTCAGTCATATTATTATTATTATCATTTATCTGTATTAATGTGTAACCCAATAGTTCCCAAACTGTGTTCAATTAAACAAAGGCTTCAAATTAAAACAAAAAGACTTTCTTTCTTTGTAATGCAATAAAAACGGCAAAGGCAAATGATTGTTGGTTCTTTGGCATGCATGCTAAAAGAACATTAGTCTATGTGTGTGTGTGTGTATATATATATATATATATATATATATATGTGATAAAACGATTTTCATGTCTCCTTTGCTGAGAATATCAGAGGCCAAAACTCTTGTAATGATATAAGCAATCACTGTGTATAATGTAGCATGGTTAGGTATACTCAGGATTGGTTCTCGATCTTAAAATTAAATTATAAAGAATTTGACCCCAAAGCTAAATTGAGGTGCTTAGGCTGATGGTGTGGGGGTATCATCTTGCACAGTTTATTTTTTACACTAACCCCCTTCTTCCTCCTTTACCTATCTATTTTGCTCACCACCTTGCAATTTCTGGCCAGTTTGCACTTTTGAGGTTTGGGGGCGCTACAGTAATCATGCATAGCATCCCAGCACCACTGGCTACTTAATGTGAAAGTAAATCCTAGCGTTTTACAAACGCTAGGATTTACTATTGAAACAAATAAAGGGCACTTTCATTCATAAAGTATAAGATACTTCATGTAGAAAGCTCCTTTATTTGATTCAATCGATCGCCGCTCTTAGCGCCTACAGCAGCCCACAGCTAAAACAAAATTATGGCTATGAGGTGACGTTTTCACCTCATAGCCAATAGCTGTGCGGTAAATCTGGCTCCCATGGGCACCAAGCTGTATTTACCGCACGGCTATTGGCTAAGAGGTGAAAACGTCACCTCTTAGCCAAAAAATATTTTAGCCGTGGGCTGCCGGAGCAGCTAAGAACAGCAATCGATTGAATCAAATAAAGGAGCTTTCTACCTGAAGTATCTTATACTTTATGAATGAAAGTGCCCTTTATTTGTTTCAATAGTAAATCCTAGAGTTTGTACAACGCTAGGATTTACTTTCATTTTAAGCATATAGGATACATTTCAGATAGCTAGAATAGGGGGGGAGAAACATTACAATTTGCAAATTACAGGGAAAAAAAGTCTAAATAAATAGTGTACGTTCTATGTTTTAGTTTGATTAAAGGGTCTTTCATGCCTCAGAGCGTACAATTTAAAAATAAAAGTTTCCAATTTACTTTTAGTATCACTTTTTTATTTAAATTTTCTTGGCATCCTTTGATGAAGTAAATTTAATTTAAATTCAGTTTTCATAGAATTAATTGTACTTTAATAAAATATACTTGTATTAGGTTTTTGAAAAGTAGCAATAAAAGGATTTTTAAATGTGAGACAACTAGACCTGGAGAAGTTGTGAACTTTTGCAAGTTGCATTCTGAGGTTTCTTCAATAATTCCAGGCAATGCTTATTTGTTACGAAAAATATTTCTTGCATTTAACTTGAATTAGATTCATGCAAAAATATATAAATTTCACATTCATTCAATCCATACTGCCCATAAGTTAACAAACCAGATAAGAAAGAATTAAAACGAAAATATTTGTCTCATCATAGATGAAATACAGTTATTGATACGCATGCACACACTGCACAAAAGTGAGACCACACAACAGAATGTGCATGCTACACATGTTAGTGGTGTAGCTCAGAGTACTTACTCATCAAATCCTTAAACATTGTTTTTTCATGGGTCAAGAGATGGTCAATAATAGATTTCCAGCTATAGGAAAACATAAAAAAGCATAAATAGGGGAGCATAAGTGTGTGTGTAGATGCATTACTTGTGTATATGTGTAATTAGGGTAAATACAAATATACACTTAATTACATACTAGAGAGAGCCAGATGTATGAGAGAGTGAGTGTATTTGAGTTATAAGGGACATGAAACACAAACTTTTTCTTTCATGATTCAGACAGAGCATACAATTTTAAACAACTTTCCAGTTCACTCCCATTATCAAATGTGTTTAATTTTCTTGGTATCTGTTAGGTGTTGTTTTCAGGGGGGGAGTGTCAGTTCAGGACTGGGCATCGGGCACACTGTACCAACTGGAAATGAATAGATTATTTGATCAGGATATCCGGAGAATAGATTTCAGACCACGCAGCAATGATTCCAAAAGCTATTCTGTTTATTGCAAGTTGAAAGGCACGTCTTATAGACAACAGTTACGGCATATAGGGTTAACAAGTGACTTATTCATAACTACATCATCTTACATAGTATTTCTGCAAGAACAAAGAAGCTCATTTAAAATATAATCAAAAGAAAAGGAGTGTTAGGGAGTCATTTCTACAGAAATACCTAACTTCAGATAACAGTAAATCTGAGCCTCATAGCCCAGCACAAATCAAGGCCGTTTGACATCTTGTAAAGATAACAGTGCATCCAAGCACATCGTCAGGGTCATTCTCAGGGCTATTCTAGCTACGCAAGTCTCCCTAACATCAGCATATTTCTCACTACATAATAAACCACTAAAATAAAGGTTAGTGAGACAAGATGGATGCCAAAGACTAAAATGGCAGCCAAGAACAAGATGGCGCAGGTCACGCTAACAATAATTCCTAACAGTATCCTTTGTTAAAGAAGCAGTAATACACTATAACTAGATGAACACATCCAGTAAGCCAATGACAAGAGGCACATATGTGCAGCCACCAATCAGTGTCTTGTTCCTAGTAGTGCATTGCTGCTCTTGAGCATACCTAGGTATGCTTTTCAACAAAATATACCAACAGAACAAAGCAAATAGATAATAGAAGTAAATTGGAAAGTTGTTTAAAAATTGTATGCTTATCTGAATAATGAAATAATTTTTTTGGGTTTCATATCCCTTTACGTTTATGTCTTTGTGAACTCTACATTATATTACAATGCATTTCAAACAGTTTATTTCCTAGCCATTAATTTAACTTGAAGGTGCTTTTTAATAAAAAAAAAAAAAAAAAATAACATGGATATTTGAAGGAAGAACTCACAAGTTATTAAATGCAGACAAAAATGTCAAAACGAAATTGTGACGACCAGGGTTAACCAAACCTGCACCATTCACTTGTTTGGCACAGAAAGGGTTAACAAAAACTTTCCACTTTAACCAATCTGTCACAGTCTAGCCACTCCAGGCAAGCCTGTGACTTAGTTCAGTGGGTGCAAGGGTTAAAAACACTCCCTAATCTGTCCTAGACTTAGAAAACATGTTAAAACTCCCCTTTACTGCCACCCACACTAAACTATCTCTAATCTACCACCACTTAAGATTTATTACATGGGAAATTTTAAGGAAAATCCAGACTAACAAATGAAATCCCAGAATACAATTTAGCAACAAAAATAATAATAATAATAATAATAATAATAATCTAAAAACACAGCATTAATACTACCAGTCTCTTTTATTAACATGGTTCAAATATTAGACAAATGCAAAAACTTAATAAAGGAATTATTTATTATGCAAAAAATGGGGCACAGTGCATAATTAATAAAAAGATAACAAATATAAATATACACAAGCAAACAGTTTTTAAAATAAAAAGGAGAAATAACAGAACCTAATACTTTACTAGCATAGATGTCTGCGCCAGGGAGATTGGCAAGAAAAGATGGCCACTCACACTGTAACAGCCTCCTCCCATGTAGAACAAACAACTTGTATTGTTAGAAACAAAGTTTCTTTGATATCAAATTGCTTGACTAAACCTATTTCTAGAGGGGCTAGGAAAATATTCACCCCTCTCTTTTTACGACGTCATAAAGCTCAGAATCTTTGGCTGAAATTATATAACATCTTATAAATTATGTTACGTATATCTATAATCACATACACAGATAGGCAATCCCTTAGTGATGTTGTGAGGAGTATTTTGATACCAAACAGCATATATTTTGCATTCTTTATGGTTCTGAGGCATTATGACTTATAAAAGTATATTTATTTGGAAAGCTGGTTGTCCTTTCAATGACCTCAGGTTAGTGCCTGTGTTCCATCATTAGTGCTGAAAAGTTGTGGCAATAAACTGACCATAGGAAATAAAACGTTTTCTCTTGTGGATCATACAAACTATTTATGAGGGATCTAGCTTACCTAAGGTAAAACACAGCAACAAATTTCTTCTGAAAAAAAAACATGTTTTTAGCACACAAGCTAAAGATAATTAACCCTTTAGCATCTAAATCATGAGGTATAAATATTTTATAGAACAGCATAAAATGGCCTTTGGAGAATAATATGAATGGCCTAATGCATTAATGAATAACATTAAATAACAAAATATATTTCTATGCTAGAAAATGCTTGTCCAATCTAAAACTTAGAGGCCATAACGATTAATTTTATTTGTCACTTTCCCAAAAGGAATATTTCATGTCAACCACTGACAAATTGTTTGTACTACTCTGAACCTATAACCACAAGATGTAATACAAAGAATGTGATTCTGCATGTTTACCTGTCTAGTTATGTGCAGTAACACAATTAAATCTGTGCACTGCTTTGCCAACCCCTATTGGCACTTCTGCAAGTTAAAAAACAACAATCTGTAAAAAAGAACCATTACTCAGAGGAGCCAAAGAAATATTTCTATGCAGTCTACTTACTGTATACAGGAATTGTCCATCTGGAAAAAGCCAGGGTCCATATATAAATCAAATACGTCCTTCTTCCAAGCTCTCTTTGTGTAGGCGTATCCACTGAGACTGCTGAGCAGCTGGGCACCGGCACGGAAACTAGGAGCATTGTATGCACTAGAGGAGTCATCAGAAACATATTCAGTGACAAAGGAGTTGATGGCAAACCACATCTGCGTGTACTTAAATTATTTCTTAGACTATGTTGCAAGGCTGCTAAACTACAGATGTTCACATGTGAATTGCAGTATTTTAATGGATTAAAACAGCAGTACAGTACAGAAAAATCTCTTGCTACTTTATTGAAAAGAATAGTCTTGTTTCTAGAGGCCAGACACTGCTTTTCAATGAAAAAATTGGACTAACTAGAATGGGAGCCACAGTTTAATCCTTACTATTAGGGAACACAACCTGCTTATACATAGGTTCTCATGACAGTGACTCTAGCATGTAGGACCAATCGGCAGTGCCATAGCTCACAACTAAGGATGTCACACAATTAGGATTCATTGCAAAAATATCCAAAATGTCTCATGCTATCCATCTTTATATTGAGCTGCATTTATTTATTATTATTAGTTATTTATTAGTTAAAACAAATTAGCATTATTATTAGTAATATTTATTAAAGGGCTATTATTGCGATAAAATTGCATGCTCTAATTCATTACAGCAGGTCATCTTATCAATAGCAACCCCTAACTCCACGTAATTAACCATCACAAATTTGTTAAACACATAGTTAAAGTGCTGATTGGGACGCACAGAGCACTGCTGGTCATAAACAAAAACAGACGCTGATCCTATCAGCAGCAGCAGTTGCACAGCTGGGTTATGCAACTAGCGGTGCTTATTTTATCATTGCCACTTTCTTCTCAGGACTGCATGGCCCTTTAAAGATTCCTGTGAAGTAATTTAAAGTATGGATGTCACATGAATTTAAAAATAAGGTTGTCCAAGGTAAAAAATAAAACAAAAAAAAGCTAAGTAATTGTGTACAATTTTCTTTAATTACATTAATTACACGTACAATAATGCCATAGTATATAATACAATATGACATTGATGAAGCAGCTGGAGAAGTCAGTTGTCCCCTAATTGGTCTTATAGCTTATTAGACTGAACCAGTTTGCCATGAGATGGCATAAATGTAATGACCAAAGGAAAAAGATGCCAGCCATCTATGAGCTAGATTCCGAGTGGTCCGCTAAGGGGTTTTTCAATGGGTGTTTGCTGGCGTTGAAAGTATTGCGCATATTACAGGTTGAAAGTAAATGTGTTCGCTTGAGTGCAATTTAATTTAACAAGCACCATAGCTGATTGGACAACAATTCAAACATTAAAGGGATACTAACCCCACATTTTTCTTTGATGATTCAGATAGAGCATGCAATTTTAAGCAACTTTCTAATTTACTCCTATTATCAATTTTTCTTTGTTCTCATGTTATCTTGATTTGAAAAAGCAGTAATAAAAGTTTAGTGGCCGGCCCATTTTTAGTTCAGCACCTTGGTAGAGCTTGCTGATTGGTTTGCTACATTTAGCCACAAATCAGCAAGTGCTACCCAGGTGCGGAACAAAAAATGGTCTAAAGCTTACAGTACTGCTTTTTCAAATCAAGATAGCATGAGAACAAAGAAAAATTGATAATAGGAATAAATTAGAAAGGTGCTTAAAATCTCATGCTCTATCTGAATCATGAAAGAAAACAAATTGGGTTTAGAATCCCTTTAAGCTCACAGAAAAACTGACTTTTAAAATGGGCAACGGAGATTAATTCAACTGATGAATTAAACTCAATCTAAAATATAACTAACATTCCGGATCTGTTTTTATAAAGGGGATATAGTTTACCATCACTTTAATATAGAGTCTTTGTAGTAGTACAGATAAATAGCACCATATAGTGTGATATCTCTAAGAAAATAAGTAAAAAAAAAAAAAAAAAGAAAGTATCACTCGCAAGCGTAAAGCACTTCTAATTTTACAGACAATGGCCTCTATTTAACAAAGTTCTTGCGGACCTGATCCGACAGTGCGGATCAGGTCCGCAAGACCTCGCTGAATGCGGAGAGCAATACGCTTATTCGGAGCTTGATAGATAGGCCCCAATGTATAAATCAAATGTCCAGCACCTTTGCAAATATGGGTGCACGCTAGAGGGCCCTGCACTCACACCAAACAAAGTATATCCAAAGGAGCAGCACTTAAAGTATAACAATAATTGTTTATTGGAACATCATTATAAAAACATATCACGTTTCAGTCCAACCGACCTTAATCATGTTGTATACAAGATGCACGAAAAACACACTTTTTAAACCCTAACTGGGTGGAGCCAATAATCCATAAAGCTGTAGATTAACCTTTTCATTACCTATAACATATACTGTATATTAAAATTAATTCATAGCTCCATCTAGTGGTTACCAGAATAATAGCTGACTTATCAATAGGGCCTATTCACACATATTATTTAGTATATATAGAATTGCAGTCCTGGCCAAAGGTTTTGGAAGTGACACAAATATTAATTTTCAAAAAGTCTGCAGCCTCAGTTTTTATGATGGCAATTTGCATATACTCCAGAATGCTATGAAGAGTGATCATATACATTCAAGAAAAAGTATTTTTCCAGCCACCAGTTAAACTTTAAAAAGACCTTTATTCGTTTCTTACAGGGTCCATCATATCAACAACAACGTTTCAAACCTATGCCAGGTTCTTAATCATGTCTACTGAATAGTATACAGGTGTGTCTTTTATACCTGTCCAATTTTTATCAGATTGCACAATAGTGCCATCTTGTGGTTAAAATTTAAAATTACATGTGACAAATTATCTAAAGGAATTTACTATTAATTCTTATATTTTAAGTTGGTTTCTTCATTACTTATATATGTTTGTCACATGGAAATTTAAAACCAAATTTATATACATATAATTAAAACCTATACACATTATAGTATCAGAATCAAACATGCTGCTACAGGTATATGCTATCATAGTCAAAAAAATAATGACCATTCAAAATCTTTATTTAAGCCTTCAGGTATCATTGTGTTTAATCTGTTTATCCAAAACATCTCCCTTCTTTTAAGCATCTGGTCTCTGTCACCTCCCCTCCTGGGTCTGTCAACTTGTTCAATGACTTGAAATCTAAGTTGACTGATGTTGTGACCCATGGAGAGGAAGTGACAGGAAACAGGAGCCTCCATATTTTTGTTTCTAATGTTAGATTTATGTTCTGTGATTCTTGTTCTTACTTCCCTACTCGTTTCTCCTATATAAATCCTGGCACACGGACATTTGATGAGATAAATAGCATATGTGCTTCTACATGTTAGATATTTCTTTATAGGGTATTTGGTTCCCTTAATGGGGTGAAAAAAATCTTTCCCTTTTATTATTGAACTACAGTGACTGCAATGAAGGCAGGGATAACACCCTCTATTATCTGATCCCATTGTTGTTTGTAAAGTCTTCCTATTACTACCTATATCTGCCCTTACTAATTCATCTCTCAAATTTTTGGTTTTCTTATAAGCTACCATAGGAATATGTTTGAAGTCCTCCACTTGGGGATTACAGTCTCTCAGTATGTGCCAGTGTCTATTTATGATATGTGATATTTTTGTTCCTAGGGAGTTGTATTGGGTAACAAATATCATTCTGTTTTCTTTTGTTTTGTTTTTAGTGTTATCAGTTTCTTTATTTTTGAAGTATTCCAACTGTTTTGTAATTAGATCTTCTGGATACCCTCTTCTTTTGAATTTATCTGCCATTTCATTTAGTCTTATGTCACATCTCCTTTCATCAGTCACTATTCTTTTTACTCTTTTAAATTGACCTTGGGGTATTGCTTCTATTGTTCTTTTTGAATGGAAACTGTCATATTGTAATACTTTATTTTTATCTGTGGGTTTCACATACAAGTCAGTTTTTAAGAAGCCTTGTTCTTTATATACAAAAGTGTCTAAGAATGCTACTCCTGTTTCCTCCATATTGAGTGTAAATTTGAGCCCAGCTACTGATGTGTTAAGGTGTTGAACAAATTGCAGTAGGCTACCAGTGTCTCCCCACCATATGCCAAATATGTCATCCACAAATCTCCACCATGCTGCACCATATTTTAAAAATAATGGATGTGAATATATGAATTTCTCTTCTATGTGGGACATAAAAATGTTGGCATATGTTGGGGCTACACTGGAGCCCATTGCAGTGCCTTGCTTTTGTAGAAAAAAAGTGTCTTGAAATAAAAAATAATTGTGGTATAATATGACGGATAATAGATCTATTAGGAATTGTATTTCATCTTCATTATATTTGTTGTTAGTTTTTAATGTGTTAGTTACTGCTTCAATGCCACTGGTGTGTTTGATTGATGTATATAAGCTAGTGACATCTAATGTATACAATATGCATTTATCTCCAATCTGTCCAATGTCTTTTAATTTAGCAAGAAAGTCATTAGTGTCTTTCAAATATGAAGAAGTGTCTAATAGATACGGCTGTAATACTTTGTCTAAAAATATTGCAATTTTTGAAAAAATGGAATTAACTCCTGCCACTATTGGGCGTCCTGGTGGTTGATATTTATCTTTGTGTATTTTTGGTGAGATGTATATAACTGGTCTTACTGGGTTTTTTTCAATGAGACATTCTTTGAATTCATTTGTAATAATACCATTTTTGACTGCTGCATTGGTGATGTGTTCTATTTCTTTCCCTATTTGAATTGTGGGATCTCTAATCAAGGCTTCATATACTGTGGTGTCATTGAGTTGCCTCTGTATCTCTTTCACATAATCAATTTTATTTAATAGCACCACTGCTCCGCCCTTATCCGCTTCCTTTATTATGATTTCATTGTTATTCTTTAGCTTGTTAATGGTATCTTGTTGCTTCCTATCAATGTGCACTAGTTCTCTCTTTTTGTTTCTCTTTAAAAGATTTTTTACTTCTTTTTGGACTAATTTTGCAAATGTGGCTACACTATGTTGTGTTGGTGGGTTGAATTTACTTTTGCCTTTAATACCAAATGTTTTAGGATCATTAAACTTAATGTCCTTTTTCTTAGCATCAGTCTTGCTTGTTACTGGTGTCTCTGTCATGCCTTTTAGTGTGGAGAAATGAATAAAGAAATATCTAACATGTAGAAGCACATATGCTATTTATCTCATCAAATGTCCGTGTGCCAGGATTTATATAGGAGAAACGAGTAGGGAAGTAAGAACAAGAATCACAGAACATAAATCTAACATTAGAAACAAAAATATGGAGGCTCCTGTTTCCTGTCACTTCCTCTCCATGGGTCACAACATCAGTCAACTTAGATTTCAAGTCATTGAACAAGTTGACAGACCCAGGAGGGGAGGTGACAGAGACCAGATGCTTAAAAGAAGGGAGATGTTTTGGATAAACAGATTAAACACAATGATACCTGAAGGCTTAAATAAAGATTTTGAATGGTCATTATTTTTTTGACTATGATAGCATATACCTGTAGCAGCATGTTTGATTCTGATACTATAATGTGTATAGGTTTTAATTATATGTATATAAATTTGGTTTTAAATTTCCATGTGACAAACATATATAAGTAATGAAGAAACCAACTTAAAATATAAGAATTAATAGTAAATTCCTTTAGATAATTTGTCACATGTAATTTTAAATTTTAACCACAAGATGGCACTATTGTGCAATCTGATAAAAATTGGACAGGTATAAAAGACACACCTGTATACTATTCAGTAGACATGATTAAGAACCTGGCATAGGTTTGAAACGTTGTTGTTGATATGATGGACCCTGTAAGAAACGAATAAAGGTCTTTTTAAAGTTTAACTGGTGGCTGGAAAAATACTTTTTCTTGGATATATATTGGGGTCTGGCTAACCCTTTTCCCGTGCCCCAAAAAGGAAAATAGGTGCTGTCTTTCACTATCATATTCACATGATCATATACATTGCAATTAATAGAAACGTCAATTTTTGTCATGAAAATGAACTTAATCCCTAAAAAAAACACATTTCCACTGCATTTCAGCCCTGCCACAAAAGGACCAGCTGACATCATGTCAGTGATTCTCTCGTTAACACAGGTGTCAGTGTTGACGAGGACAAGGCTGGAGACCACTCTGTCATGCTGATTGAGTTAGAATAACAGACTGGAAGCAATAAAAAAAGAGGGTGATGTTTGAAATCATTGTTCTTCTTCTGTTAACCATGGTTACCTGAAAGGAAACACGTGCAGTCATCATTGCTTTGCACAAAAAGTGGATTCACAGGCAAGAATATTGCTACTACTAAATGCACCTAAATCAACAATTTATTGGATCATCAAGAACTTCAAGGAGGGAGGATCAATTGTTGTGAAGAAGGCTTCAGGGAGCCCAAGGAAGTCTAGCAAGTGCCAGGACCGTCTCCTAAAGTTGATTCAGCTGCGGGATCTGGGCACCACCAGTGTAGAGCTTGCTCAGGAATGGCAGCAGGTAGGTGTGAGTGCATCTGCACGCACAGTGAGGCAAAGACTTTTGTAGGATGGCCTGGTGTCAAGAAGGGCAGCAAAGAAGCCACTTCTCTCTAAGAAAAACATCAGGGACAGACTGATATTCTGCAAAAGGTACAGGGATTGGACTGCTGAGGACTGGGGTAAAGTCATTTTCTCTGATGAATCCCCTTTCCGATTGTTTGGGGCATCCGGGAAAAAAACATGTCCGGAGAAGAAAAGGTAAACACTACCATCAGTCCTGTATCATGCCAGCAGTAAAGCATCCCAAGACCATTCATGTGTGGGGTTGCTTCTCAGCCAAGGGAGTGGGCTCACACACAATTTTGCCTAAAAACACAGCCATGAATAAAGAATGGTACAAAAACATCCTCCAAGAGCAACGTCTCCCAATCATCCAAGAACAGTTTGGTGACAAACAATGCCTTTTTCAGCATGATGGAGCACCTTGCCATAATGCAAAAGTGATAATTAAGTGGTTTGGAGAACAAAATATCGAAATTTTGGGTCCATAGCAAGGAAACTCCCCAGACCTTAATCCCATTGAGAACTTGTGGTCAATCCTCAAGAGGTGGGTGAACAACCCCCCCCCCCCAATACACAAATTCTGACAAACTCCAAGCATTGATTATGCAAGAATGTGCTGCAATCAGTTAGGATTTGACCCAGAAGTTGATTGACAGCATGCCAGGACGAATTGCAGAGGTCTTGAAAAAGAAGGGTTAACTATTGACTCTTTGCATAAACTTAATGTAATTGTTGTCATTAATAGCCTTTGCCACTTATGAAATGCTTGTAATTATACTTCCGTATACCATAGTAACATCAGAAAAAAGATCTAAAAAAAACACTTAAGAGCAGACTTTGTGAAAATTAAAATTTTTGTCATTCTAAAAACTTTTGGCCAGGACTGTACAGTAAACAACTATATAATGTATCAATGTCAAATATCCCAGGGAAATAAAAAAGGAAGACAAAACTAATCTATGGGAAACTTAAGAAAATGGACAGGTCATATTATGTAAAATAAATTAAAAACTAGCAGGATGATACATAGGTTTTTAAACCTCTATCTAAGGACCCCTTTTTATATTAAAAGGGAACTTGTTAAGTGTGTAGACAGGGCATTCAGGAATGATTTGTTAACACAATAGGAAGTTCCTGGATCCTGAATCTTTTACAATACCATTTTCTACACACTTCCCAAACTCCATAAAGGATAAAAAAATTCCCTCCAGGACGCCCATAGTGGCGAGGACTAGTTCTATACTTACGAATGACTGTTTATTTAGAGTTTTTTCCCTGTTTTGTTTGCCATGTGCGGCTGGCAGCCATTTTACTCACCTCTCTTGCTGTCTGGTGCATACTGTGTGATGCTGCTCATTTCCTGCACTTCCTTTTATGGCCAGACTGGTGTACATCATCCGTGTGAGACAGGATGCAGTCTCAGAATTGTGATGTCATCACTTATATTTAAAGGGCCTCTGTTCAGTATGCTTTGCCCTTGCGTTGTGTCAGACCTGTTTGTAAAAGCTCCTGTGTATTACCTGGCTGTCTGACGTCCTTCCTGGTTCCTGAACCCTGGCTTGTTCCTGACTCTGCTGTTCTCCTTGTTCCTGATTCCGGCTCGTCTGACTACTCGATTTGGCTCCTGACTCGGCTCGTATGACTACCAGCTCTGGTTTTGATTCCTGGCTTGTTATTTGACTTGTGGACTTTTTATTATTTTTTGCTATTAATAAAGGTGTGATTATTTTTGCACTTCTCGTCTCAGTCTGATTCCTGGCACCCTGACATTAAGGGCCATGAATCCTGATGGTGCTAATAATCCACCTTTACCTGCCATAATTTCCAGGATGGATGAACAGGATCACCGCTTGGATCAATTTGCACTAGCCCTGCAAACCCTGCTGACTCGCACAGCACATTTGGACCAAAGTGTCCCGCAAGTTATGGCTGCTCCTGTTTCTGCTGCTGCACCTAGTCCTACCAGGAGCATGTCCGGTTCTGCACCTCTACCTCAGCATTATGGAGGCGGTCCTAATCAGTGCAGAGGGTTTTTGAACCAGGTGGGCATTTACTTTGAGATGTTACCTCAGGCGCTTCCCTATGACAGAGCTAAGGTGGGATTTCTCATCTCGTTACTCTCTGACACAGCTCTTGCCTGGGCTAATCCCTTGTGGGAGACAAATAAACCTGTGATTTCAAATTACCCTGAATTTGTGGCCTCCTTTTGAAGGGTATTTGATGTTCCGGCTCGCTCCTCCTCTGCTGCTAAACGACTCATGTCCATTCAGCAAGGTACAAGATCTGTTGCTCAGTATACCATTGAGTTCCGTACGCTTGCCACAGAGGTAGGTTGGAACAATGAAGCCCTTGTTGCCGCCTTATTTCATGGGCTCTCTGATGCGATTAAAGACGACGTTGCTGCCAGAGATTTACCCGAAGATCTCGAGGCATTGGTGTCTTTTTTGATTCTAATTGACATCAGACTAAGTGAGAGGCCCTCTTTCAAGAAGCGCTTGCGGAAGCCTCCTGTTCCGTTGTCTCCTACGTGTTCGTTCCCACCTATGCCTCCCTCTCCTCCCATGCCTCCTGGTCCCGAGTCACCAGGTACAGCTGAGCCGATGCAGTTGGGATTCACGCATCTCTCTGCGGCGGAGAGGGCCTTTAGGAGGAAGGAGGGGCTCTGCCTCTATTGTGGGTTACAGGGCCACCTTTTGAAGTCTTGTCCCACACGGCCGGGAAACGCTCACACCTAAGGTCCTATCGGGGGCAGACCTTGGGTGGTTTATCCTTGTCCCCGGAACCGCTAAAGGAGAAACCTTTGGTCACAGTTGTTCTTTCCTGGGTGGACTCCTCCATAGTAACCCAGGCTCTTGTTGACTCCGGTGCTGCAGGCTATTTCAATGACAGTGCTTTTGTATCAAAGCCCTCCATTCCTGTTTTGCCTCGGTCCGTTCCGCTTGCTATTGAGGCCATTGATGGCAGGTCCCTTCAGCCCGCACTCGTTAATCATGAAACCGCTCCGTTATCCATGGCTGTTGGGGCTCTCCATTTTGAAAACCTCTAGTTCCAGCTGATAAACTCTTCGCATTTTCCGGTTGTTCTAGGTTATCCCTGGCTCCAAAAGCACAATCCCAGTCGCGACTGGCGTAGGTCCGAAATTTTGTTGTGGTCTCCACAATGTATTTACACTTGCCTTCGGAAACCAGTTAAAGTCTTGTGCACTTCTTCGGTATCTCAATTGCCAGAGGAGTACCAAGAGTTCCTAGACGTTTTTGACAAGGTGCGTGCCGGTACGTTGCCTCCTCACCGATCTTATGATTGTGCCATAGACCTGCAACCCGGAGCCATTCCTCCTCGGGCCGGGTTTACCCTCTGTCTGTTGCGGAGAATTGTGCTATGGAGGAGTATGTTGCCGATGCTCTGTCGCGGGGGATCATCCGCAAATCCTGCTCTCCTGCAGGGGCTGGCTTCTTCTTTGTGAAGAAAAAGGGTGGCGAGTTAAGAACATGCATCGATTATAGGGGTCTTAATCATCTTACCATTAAGAATGCTTACCCTATTCCGCTCATTACGGAACTCTTTGACTGCCTCAAGGGAGCTACGGTCTTTACTAAACTTGATTTGAGAGGAGCGTACAATCTCGTTAGGATCAAGAAGGGCCACAAACGGAAAACAGCATTTAACACCAGGAGCGGGCATTATGAGTATCCTGTGATGCCCTTTGGCCTATGTAATGCTCCTGCTGTTTTCCAGGAATTTATTAATGATGTCCTACGAGATATGTTGCAACAGTGTGTTGTGGTGTATTTAGATGACATCCTAATACACTCACCCACACTTGAGGTTCATCGTTCTGATGTTACACGAGTTCTTCAGAGACTACGTGAGAACGGCCTGTTTTGTAAACTCGAGAAATATGAGTTCCATCAGACTCAAGTAACCTTCCTAGGTTATGTTATCTCTGTTGCAGGGTTCTCCATGGATCCTGACAAGTTAACTGCAGTTCTGCAGTGGCCTCGCTCAGTTGGTCTTCGGTCTATTCAACGTTTTTTGGGGTTCGCCAATTACTATAGAAAGTTATTAAAAACTTTTCTTCCTTGGTCAAACCTATCACAGACTTCACCCGTAAAGAGAATGATCCACTCCATTGGTCACCTACTGCCATTAAGGCCTTTGATAGTCTTAAGACTGCCTTTGCTGCCACTCCAGTTCTGCAATTATGAAATTGGTGACAGGGAATTACTGGCCATAATTTTGGCACTCAAGGAATGGAGGCATCTTCTCGAGGGTACTAGCGTGCCAGTGCTCATTCTTACTGACCACAAGAATTTAACTTATCTATCTGAAGCAAAATGTTTGTCGCCCAGACAGGCCAGGTAGGCGCTATTTTTGTCTCGGTTTAATTATGTGGTCTCCTACCTGCCTGGTAGTAAGAATGTTAGGGCTGATGACCTCTCTCGACAATTTTCCCCTCTGTCCAAGGAGGAAGTACCTACTCCAGTTATACCTCCTGACCATATTTTGGCTACCATACGTACTAATTTGACTTCTCCCTTGGGGGAGGAGATCCTGGCTGCACAAACCAATGCACCTCCTGAGAAACCTAGTGGTAAGTGTTTTGTTCCTGAGAATCTTCGAACTAAACTTTTGCACACTTACCACTATCCTAAAGCCGCAGGTCACCCAGGCAAGAACCAAATTATTTGGTCTGTCACTCGACAATTCTGGTGGCCAGGTCTTCGTTCTGATGTTGCTGCATATATTGCCTCCTGCTCAGTTTGTGCACAGAATAAGACTCCTCGACGTCTTCCTGTGGGTCTTCTTCAACTTATTGCTAATGGTGAGCGTCCTTGGACACATCTTTCCATGGACTTCATTGTCGAGCTCCCTGTTTCCAATGGCAATACTGTTATCCTTATGGTGGTTGACCGTTTTTCTAAAATGTCACATTGCATTCCCTTGAACAATTTGCCTACCGCTCAGGAGCTTGCTTCAATTTTTGCCCGGGAGATCTTTAGTTTACATGGGTTACCCAAGGAGATAGTGTCGGACCGGGGTAGCCAGTTTGTCTCCAGATTTTGGCGTTCCTTTTGTGCTCAAATGGGGATCCAGCTTTCCTTCTCCTCGGCATATCACCCTCAATCTAATGGGGCTGCGGAACGGTCTAATCAAGCTGTGGAACAGTTCCTCCGTTGCTATGTCTCAGATCACCACAATAATTGGTCTGAACTGTTACCTTGGGCAGAGTTTGCTTGTAATAGTGCTATTAATGCTTCCTCCAAGTTATCCCCGTTCATGGCAAATTATGGGTTTCAACCATCCTTGTTGCCCGATTCATTCATGTCTCAGGGTATTCCGGCTTTGGAAGAGCATCTCCAGCAACTCTGTTCCACGTGGGTGCAGATTCAGGATTGCCTTAATCGTTCTATGCAGCACCAAAAGTTCCAGGCTGATCGTAGGCGTCTGCCAGAGCCTTCCTACCAGGTTGGTGAGAGAGTTTGGCTGTCCTCCCGCAACTTAAATCTTTGTGTGCCTTCAAATAAAATGGCTCCCCGTTATGTTGGTCATTTTCGAATACTCCGACGTGTCAATCCTGTGGCCAACGCTCTTGACCTTCCTCCTGCAATGCGCATCTCCAATGTTTTTCATGTCTCCCTCTTGAAACCATTGGTTTGTAATCTGTTTACCACTGTGTAGCCTTGTCCCCGTCCTATCTTTGTTGACAACCAAGAGGAGTATGAGGTCAGCAGCATTATTGATTCTAGTATGTCCAGGGGCCGTGTACAGTATTTGGTTCACTGGAGGGCTACGATCCGGAGGAGCGTTCATGGGTTCCCTCCTCTGATGTTCATGCTTCCGCCCTCCTCCGTGCCTTCCATGCCCGTTTCCCCAATAAGCCTTTTGTCCTCCCGCGAGGGAGGGGTTCGTTGAGAGGAGGGTACTGTCAGGGTTTTTTCCCTGTTTTGTTTGACATGTGCTCACCTCTCTTGCTGTCTGGTGCATACTGTGTGATGCTGCTCATTTCCTGCACTTCCTTTTATGGCCAGACTGGTGTACATCATCCGTGTGAGACAGGATGCAGTCTTAGAATTGTGATGTCATCACTTATTATTTAAAGGGCCTCTGTTCAGTATGCTTTGCCCTTGCGTCGTCTCATACCTGTTTGTGAGAGCTCCTGTGTATTACATGGCTGTCTGACGTCCTTCCTGGTTCCTGATCCCTGGCTTGTTCCTGACTCTGCTGTTCTCCTTGTTCCTGATTCCGGCTCGTCTGACTACCAGCTCTGGTTTTGATTCCTAGCTTGTTATTTGACTTGCGGACTTTTTATTATTTTGTGCTATTAATAAAGGTGTGATTATTTTTGCACTTCTCATCTCAGTCTGATTCCTGGCACCCTGACACACAATCTATGTCATATATTAAAGATAACGGTCACCCCACATATGCCAATATCTTTATAAGTATGTATGAGAAGAAGTTTGTATACACTCATGAGCTGTTTTTGCGATACGGCTTCAGTACATAAATTATATTTTTGGTGTATGGGGGGACGGACGAATATAAGACTCCTTATTGTTGTTTGTAGAGGATTTGAATATTTCCACCCAACATATTAAGTTTAAAATAACATACAGTGAGGAGACTATTGATTTTCTAGATACCACAGAGATAAAGGATGATAGAACTAAGAGGCTTGACTTGTATAGGAAAGAGAGCAATAGAAACAGTTTGTTGAGATATGAAAGTGTTTATCCTGCTACTTAGATAAAAAGTCTCCCAAAGAGTCAACTATTATGTGTGAGAAAAAACTAAATTTATGATTACCTGATAAATGTATTTATTTCCGTATATGGTGAGTCCACAATGTCATCAATTACTAGTGGGAATATCTCTCCTTGCCAGCAGGAGGCATCAAAGAGCACCACAGCAAAGCTGTTAAGTATCACTCCCCTACCCATAATCCCCAGCCATCGACCAAAGGGAAATTAAAAAAGGAATAACACAAAGGTGTAGAGGTGCCTGCGGGTTAGTAAAAAATAACCGTCTTAAATATAAGGGTGGGGTTGTGGACTATCTTTCCTATGATATGGTGATATGGTGAGTCCACAACGTCATCAATTACTAGTGGGAACCAATACCCAAGCTAGAGAACACAGATGACTAGGGAGGGAAAAGACAGGTGGACCTAAACAGAAGGCACCACCGCTTGAAGAACCTTCCTCCCAAAAGAGGCCTCAGTCGAGGCAAAAGTATCAAATTTATAAAATTTTGAAAAAGTGTGCAGAGAGGACCAAGTTGCAGCGTTGCAAATATGTTCCACAAATGCTTCAATTTTGAAAGCCCAAGAATACGAGACAGCCTTAGTGGAATGAGCTGTAACTCTCTCAGGAGGCTGCTGTCCAGCAGTCTCGTAAGCAAAACAAATTATACTTCTCAACCAAAAGGAAAGAGAAGTAGCAGTAGCCTTCTGACCCTTACGCTTTCCCGAGAAACAAACAAAAAGAGTAGAAGACAGGCGAAAACCCTTAGTTACCTGAAAATAGAATTTTAAAGCACGCACTACATCTTAGTTGTGCAACAGATGCTCCTTATGAGAAGGAGGATTGGGAGAGAGAGAAGCAACAACAACTTCCTGATTAATATTCCTAGCTGAAACCACCTTAGGAAGAAAACACAACCCAGTACGCAGGACCACCTTATCCGCATGAAAGATAAGGTAAGGAGATTCATACTCCAAAGCCGAGAGTTCTGAAACTCTCCTTGCAGAAGAAATAGCAACAAGAAACAAAACCTTCCAAGATAATTTAATATCTATGGAATGCATTGGCTCAAACGGAGCCTGCTGTAAAACCTTAAAGGGACACTGAACCAAAATGTTTTCTTTCATGATTCAGATAGAGCATGCATTTTTTAGCAACTTTCTAATTTACTCCTATTATCAAATGTTCTTCATTCTCTTGGTATTTTTATTTGAAAAGCAAGAATGTAAGTTTAGATGCCGGTCCATTTTTGATGAACAACCTGGGCTGTTCTTGCTGATTGGTGGATAAATTCATCCACCAATAAATAAGTGCTGTCCAGGGTTCTGGGATTTCTTTTTCAAATAAAGATAGCAAGAGAACAAAGAAAAATTGATAATAGGAGTAAATTAGAAAGTTGCTTAAAACTGCATGCTCTATCTGAATCACAAAAGAAAAAATGTGGATTCAGTATCCTTTAAGAAAAAGGTTAAGACTCCAAGGAGGAGTAACCGACTTAAACACAGGCCTGATTCTGACTAAGGCCTGACAAAAAGATTGAACACCTGGCACAATCGCCAAACGTTTATGCAACAGAAAAGATAAAGGAGAAATCTGACCTTTCAGAGTACTGACTGAAAACCCCTTCTCCAGACCTTACTGGAAAAAAGACAAAATTCTAGGAATCCAAACACTACACCAAGAGTAGCCCTTAGCTTCACACCAATAAAAGGTATTTACGCCATACCTTATGGTAATTTTTCAAAGTAACAGGCTTGCAAGTTTGAATCATGGTCTCAATGACCGACTCTAAACCATGCTTAAACAAAACTAAGCGTTCAATCTCCAAGCAGTCAGTTTCAGAGAAACGAGATTTGGATGGAAAAAAGGACCCTGAGATAGAAGATCCTTCTTCAGAGGCAACCTCCAAGGAGGCAGAGATGACATGTTCACTAGGTCTACATACCAGATCCTGCGTGGTCCATTGCTTGAGCATGCATAATTGCAGAGCTCTCAAATGGAATCGAGCAAAGGGAATGATGTCCATGGAAGCGTCCATCAACCCAATTACTTCCATACATTGGGCTACAGATGGCCGAACAGTAGACTGAAGAGAGAGGCAGGCAGAGAGAACTTTGGATTTCCTGACTTGTGTCAGAAAAATCTTCATAGATAGGGAATCTATTATAGTCCCTAAGATCACCACCCTTGTAGCTGGAACAAGGGAACTCTTTCCCAGATTCCCTTTCCATCCGTGGGAACGTAGAAAAGACAACAAGATCTCTGTATGGGAGCTTGCTTGTTAAAAAGATGGCACTTGAATTAAAATGTTGTCTAAGTAAGACGCCACTGCAATTCCCTGAGACCTGATCACTGCCAAAAGAGCACCCAGAACCTTGGAAAAAATTCTGGGAGCTGTAGCAAGGCCAAACAGAAGAGCCACAAACTGAAAATGTTTATCTAGAAAAGCAAATCTCAGACATTTGTGATGATGCCTGTGAACAGGGACATGAAGATATGCGCCCTTCAGGTCTATGGTCGTCATGAACTGACCTTCCTGGACAAAAGGAAGAATGGACCGAATGGTCTCCATTTTGAAGGACGGCACCCTGAGAAACTTGTTGAAACACTTTAGGTCTAAAATGGGATGAAAAGTTCCCTCTTTCTTGGGAACTACATACAGATTTGAATAGAATCCTAGACCCTGTTCCTTTACTGGAACAATCACTCCCAGAGAGAAAAGATCCTGAACGCAGTTCAAGAATGCCTCTCGTTTTACCTGATTTGCAGATAACCTTGAGAGGTGAAACCTGCCCCTGGGAGGGAGAAAATTGAATTCTATTTTGTAACCCTGAGAAACAATGCCCACAGCCCAATGATCTGGGACATCTCAAAACCACTCCTGATAAAATAGGGAAAGTTTGCCCCCCCACTTGATCCGACTCCGGACCGAGGGCCGACCCATCATACTGACTTAGACTCAGCTGAGGGTTTCTTAGATTGCTTCCCCTTGTTCCAGGACTCACTTGGTCTCCAAGAGGACTTGGATTTCTCCTGTTTGAAAGCGGAAGGCTCCTGACCTTTGAAATTACAAAACGAACGAAAATTACTTTGACGTCCCTTAAATCTAATCTTCTTGTCTTTCGGTAGAAAAGATCCTTTTCCACCCATAATATCAGATATTATTTCTGCTAGTCCAGGCCCAAAGTAAGGAAGCGCCAAAAGCTTAGACTTGGAGGAAACATCAGCTGACCAAGACTTAAGCCACAAAACCCTGCGAGCCAAGACAGAGAAACCAGACAGCTTGGCCCCTAATTTAATAACTTGCATGTTAGCATCAGAAATTAAAGAATTGGCTAGCATAAGAGCCTTAATCCTATCCTGAATTTCCTCCAACGAAGTTTCCTCTAAAATAGATTCAGACAAAGCATCGCACCAATAAGATGCTGCACTTGTCACTGTGGCAATACAAACTGTGGATTGCCATTGAAGATGCACATACATCTTCTTCAAATATACCTCCAGCTTCTTAGCCATTGGATCCTTAAAAGAGCAACTATCCTCTATAGGGATTGTAGTTTTCTTAGCCAGAGAAGTAATAGCCTCTTCTACTTTAGGCACCGTGCGCCAAAAATCCTTAATGGATTCAGCAACAGGAACCATCTTCTTAAAAACTTAAGACGGGGAGAAAGGAATCCCTGGTCTTTCCCATTCCTGCACAATAATCTCCATCACACGATCTGGAACAGGAAACACTTTCATAGAGGAAGAGACATCATAGAATCCATTAAGCTTACTAGATTTCTTAGGGTTAATTACAACAGGAGAGTCAGAATCATCCAAAGTAGTCAAAACCAAAACATGAAGGTGTTCAAGCTTAAACCTAAAGCTTACTTCTTCCACTTCAGACAAAAAAATTAACACTTTCAGAATCAGAGATTTCACCCTCAGAAGGAACTGAGGTAACATCCTCCCTAGAGTTATGAGGAAGATCGACCTGTATAGTATCTGCTGAAACAGGCACTTTACAATCTATTAAGTGTTTAATTTTCCTAAAACAGGAAAGGCAGATAAAGCTTCAGATACCGCAGAAGATATCTGTTTAGCGAAATCTGCAGGCAAATATACCCCAACAGGAGGTTGAGAGGAACCGCAGGGCACTGCATGTGATGCCATAGAGGCTTGGGACGTTTGAGGAGAAGGCTGCAGCATTGCCTGAACAGCATCATCCTGAGAGATATTAGGCTCATAAGGCAATCATTTTTCTTTACATTGTAGCATTCTAGCTAAACAAGTAGTACAAAATTGCAAAGGAGAAACAATTTGTGCCTCTAAACATAATAAACATTTATTAAAAACAATATCATCATTATCCATGTCCATAGCTAAGAAAAATCAGCCCCAGGAAAAAAATAAACAACTGTCACTTTAAGAGAAACCTAAAATCAAAAAATGTTATAAAAAAAAATCTAAAGTTTGACAACCTCAACACCTCAGCAGCACTGAGGTGCCTACCACAACACCAGGAGACTTGAAGAGGACACAGAGACTGAAACGCAACTGCACATACACTGAGACAGACTGCAGCAACAACACAGACGCCAATCCGTTCCGTATAACTGAAACACAAGGATCACATGACCAGCACATCCGGAAAACCACTGACAAGAAAAAGGCGCGCAATTCAAAAAATAAAAAAACATAGCAACAACCGTTACTAAATAAACAAAACAAACATTTGCCAACAATAAAAATCAAGCAGCACCCGGTCCCATTGCCCAAATCACATAGTGTCTCCATACTGCCTATCGAATCCTATTTAAAGGATTACTAAATCACATAAAGAAAAACTGCAGAAAATAAATAGTGAATCTTCTAAAGAGCAAAGTCTCCTATACCTAGAAGAAAAAAAAAACACTTACCTGCAGTCTAGCTGTCCAGCAGGATGACAGCTCACAAGGCGTGAAAGGACAAACTCCTTACAGAGACCTGTGGAAAAAAGAAAGAACGGAGTAACCAACTCTGGCTTTCTATACTTAGGGCAGCAATATGTTAGAAAAAACAAAGTAAGCACCACCTTACAACTTCCTAACTGCTTAAAAGCCACCACTACTCTGCAGCAGAGATTGAAGTGGACTACAGCTATACCCAAATCCTTGCTTGCAGGTAAAACTATCCCCTTAAAGGATTTCATTTCTTCAGACACCAAACTTCACCTCCTCCATTGACAGAGGCAAAGAGAATGACTGGGTATCTTATCAGACACCTAAACTTCACCTCCTCCTTGCACTGATGGCAAAGAGAATGACTGGGGGTTGTGGGAAGGGGAGTGATACTTAACAGCTTTGCTGTGGTGCTCTTTGCCGCCTCCTGCTGGCCAGGAGAGATATTCTCACTAGTAATTGATGACGTCGTGGACTCACCATATCTAAGGAAAGAAATAGTATCTAATAAGAAAATAGTACATAAAAGATTAGGAGAAAGGGGTGGATTTTTTTGGAGAGAGGGTATCCAGAGTATCTTATACAGCAACAAATAAAGGAAATAGGAGAAAAATCAAGAGAATCTATATTAAAGGGAAATTCAAATGAGAAAACAAAAATGCAACGTTTAACATTTGTGTCTTAGTATGGCCCTTAAAGTGAGAAGGTAATGAAAATAGTCAATAAACATTTGTACATATTAAATGATTTAAATCCACATATTAAAGAGTTCAATTTGAAACCAATCCTTTTAGGAGAAGTAAAAACATAAGGGACAAATTAATTAGGGCAGATATTGGCCCTAGTAAAGGCCCCCTGCAGACATGTTTATCTATACCTAAACTAGGTTATTTTCCATGCTTAGGTTTTTGCAATTGCAACAATATGATCAAGCGAGAATTTTTTTATCATCCCCAAACAGGTAAAAAAAAATAAAAAAATTCCAGGCTTTTATACCTGCAATACAGAATTTGCAATATATTTATTTAAGTGTCCTTGTTCCAAGATTTATATAGGCAAATCCACTAGTAGGATTCAAGACAGGATTAATGAGAATAAATCTAACATACGGAACAAGAACAAGAAAGCCCTTGTCTCTAATCACTTTATGGAGGCTGACCATACTAAATCACAACTAAGTTTCCAAATCATTGATCATATTAAAAGACCAAGAAGAGGTGGAGATAGAGTTAAATTATTAAAATGTAGAGAATTTTTTTTAAATGTTAAACCATTTAGGTATGAATGGAGAGATTAAAGTGGACCGTTTTATTTAAGCTTAACATGGATTTATTTTGCCTCTGATATTTGACATTAATCCATTATATAGTTGATTCAATGTAATTCTGTATATACTATATAATAATATAAATGAATAGGTTCTATTGCTAACTCAGCTATTGTTTTATTTAGCTAACCACTAGATGGAGCTATGAATAATTTTAAATATATATGTTATCGGTAATGAAAAGGTTAATCTACACCTGTATGGATTATTAGCTATGCCCAGTTAGGGTTTACCCCTTAGTGACCATATCACTTTTAAATTTTCTTACCGTTTGGGACCAGGGCTATTTTTACATTTCTGCGGTGTTTGTGTTTAGCTGTAATTTTCTCATTTTACTCATTTACTGTACCCACACCTATTATATACCGTTTTTTATTGCCATTAAATGGACTTTCTAAAAATAACATTATCATCATCTAACTTTGACCCCCAAAATCTGTTACACATCTACAACCACCAAAAAAACACCCATGCTAAATAGTTTCTAAATTTTGTCCTAAGTTTAGAAATATCCAATGTTTACATGTTCTTTGCAAGTTATAGGGCAATAAGTACAAGTAGCATTTTGCTACTTCCAAGCCATTTTTTTCAAAATTAGCGATAGTTACATTGGATCACTGATATCTGTCAGGAATCCCTGAATAATCCTTCACATGTAAATATTTTTTTTAGTAGACAACCCAAAGTATTGATTTAGGCCCATTTTGGTATATTTCATGCCACCATTTCACCCCCAAATTCGATAAAATAAAGAAAATTGTTCACTTTTTCACAAACTTTAGGTTTCTCACTGCAATTATTTACAAACAGCTTGTGCAGTCATGCCACAGATGGTTGTAAATGTTTCTCTGGGATCCCCTTTGTTCAGAAATAGCAGATATATATGGCTTTGGCATTGCTTTTTGGTAATTAGAAGGCCGTTAAATGCCGCTGCGCACCACACTTTTATTATGCCCAGCAGTGAAGGGGTTAATTAGGTAGCTTGTAGGGTTAATTTTAGCTTTAGTGTAGAGATCAGCCTCCCACCTGACACATTCCACCGCCTGATCCCTCCCTGACCCCTCTCAAACAGCTCCCTTTCCTCCCCCACAATTGTCACTGCCATCTTAAGTACTGACAGAAAGTCTGCCAGTACTAAAATATTTTTTTCCGCATATATATTCTGCAGTGTAGAATCCCCCCTAAGCCCCCAACCTCCCTGACCCCCCCCAAACAGCTCTCTAACCCTCCCCTCTCTACCTATTTGGTCTGTCTGCCAGTACCCAATTTGTTACAAAAAGTGTTTTTTTATGTAGTGTAGCTGCCCCCCTCAATACACTCCCCACCTCCTCCTCCCAGATCCCTTTCCCCAACACTTATTCCCCCTCCTCCCTCACCCTCCTTTAAACTCCATCACAGTAGCGGGCGTACATGTTCCTGCACCTCGTGCACGCACGCTCCCTCTGCCGGCAATCCCGGATCCGGAACTCCTCTGCAGCGATGGGCCGCCCACCCACCTCCCTGGTATCCCTTCCACGCCACCAACGATCGGCACCATCGCTGGTCGCCAAGGGGTTAAAAAGTGTGGTCTTTGTAGATCTTGTATACAATATGATTAAGGTTGGTTGGACCGAAACGTTGTGATATGTTTTTATTGATACCAATAAACAATTCTTGTGATTCTTGAAGAAGTGTGCTGCTACTCCTTTGGATATAATTTATAGACACCTAGCTCGACCGGTCAAAACTGCTCTAAACGAAAGATCACTCTCTGAAGATCCATGGCAGCACAAGAGGCTGGGGTTCAAGAGCAGTATTGGTTGGGCTACTCTTCAAAAAACATAAATTATGCTTACCTGAAAATTTAATTTCCATCTGTGGGAGGAGAGTCCACGGCTTCATTCATTACTTGTGGGAAATAAGAACCTGGCCACCAGAAGGAGGCAAAGACACCCCAGCCAAAGGCTTAAATACCTCCCCCACTCCCCTCATCCCCCAGTTATTCTGCCAAGGGAACAAGAAACAGTAGGATAAATATCAGGATATAAATGGTGCCAGAAGAACAAAAATAAATTTAGGTCCGTCCACCGGAGAAACGGGAGGGAGCCGTGGACTCTCCTCCCACAGATGGAAATTAAATGATCAGGTAAGCATAATTTATGTTTTCCATCTTAATGGGAGGAGAGTCCACAGCATCATTCATTACTTGTGGGAAACAAATACTCAAGCTCTAGAGGACACTGAATGGAAAAAACGGGAGGGCAAAAAGGAGGCGGACCCTAATCTGAGGGCACCACAGCCTGCAAAACCTGTCTCCCAAAAGCTGCTTCCGCCGAAGCAAAGACATCAAATTTGTAAAACTTAGCAAAAGTATGTAAGGAGGACCAAGTAGTTGCCTTACAAATCTGCTCCATAGAGGCCTCATTCTTAAAGGGACAGTACACTGTAAAATTGTTTTTCCATAAATGTATTTTAAATGACTTGTTATACCAACTGCAGAGTATAAAATATTTGAGAAATTGCATTTTCAGGTTTATTTGTGTATCTGAAGTAGCTGGTTTTGTGCTTTGAAACCACAGCCTATTACAATGGGTTGAGCTTCAGGTAATATCAGATCTCATTATGTTATCACTTTCATGGACACAGACTTGCTTCCTTATCTTATATTTGTCTGGAACACCAAAGCTCAATACATAGAGAGAACAATGGAAAATTATCGTTTTATTACTTAACTATCATGCCCCCACTGAGGGTGTAATCTCTTCTGCTGGCTGTGTTTACTTAGGCTTGTCAATAGCATATACGCCAGTATCAAAACTTTCAGTATAGGTTGGGAAACCACAAGCTAAATCAGCTATTTCAAATGCTGAAATATGAGTAAAGGAGCTACTTGCAACCAATTTAATACACTCTAGCAGGTAAAAAGGATCATTGGGAATAATTTAAAGGGGAGAAAGTTTTTGGGTGAACTGTCCCTTTAAGGCCCATGAAGAGGCCACAGCCCTAGTTGAATGAGCCGTAATCCTCTGAGGAGGCTTATGTCCCGCTGTTTCATAGGCCAAGCTGATAATGCTCCTTAACCAAAAAAATAGGGAAGTGGAAGAAGCCCTCTGCCACTTGCGCTTCCCTGAATACACAACAAATAAAGACGAGGTCTGTCTGAATTATATTGTGTCCTGAAAATACAACTTCAAGACTCGAACCAAATCCAAATTAAGAAGCAACCTTTCCTTCGAAGAAGAAGGGTTAGGACACAAGGAAGGAACTACTATTTCCTGATTGATGTTACGATTCAACACAACCTTGGGAAGAAATCCCAATCCAGTGAGAAGGACTGCAATAGCCAGTAGGATTAGGACCTTCCAGGATAGAATTTTAATGTCAAGCGAATGCATAGGCTCAAACTGAGCCCTCTGCAAAATCTTAAGTAGCAAGTTTAAGCTCCAAGGGGGGGCGGAATTTCTAAAGACAGGCCTGATCCTAGACAGAGTCTGAACAAAGGGACTGAATATCAGGAAGCTCCGCAAGCTTCTTGTGTAACAGTACAGATAAAGCCAAAATCTGTCCATTTAAGGAACTGGCGGCAAGTCCCTTCTACAACCCATCCTGGAGGAAGGACAGGATCCTGGATACTCTAACCTTATGCCAGGGATATCCACGTTCCTCACACCAGGACAAATAGGTCCTCCACACCTTATGATAGATGCGACGAGTGACCGGTTTCCTGGCTTGAATGAGAGTATCAATCCCTCTCTCAGAAAATCCTCTCTTGGCTAGGACTAGGCGTTCAATCCCCACGTAGTCAGCCTCAGAGAATCGAGATTTTGATGCAGAAAGGGACCCTGAATCAGCAGATCTCTGCGACAAGGTAACCTCCATGGAGGAGACTATGACATCCCTACCAGATCCGCAAACCACGTCCTCCACGGCCACGACAGAGCAATCAGAATAGCTAAAGCTTGCTCCTGCTTGATGCGGACCACTACTCGAGGTAGAAGTGGCAACGGTGGAAATATGTTGACTAGGTTGAACTCCCATGGCAACACTAAGGCATCTATCAGTACTGCCTGGGGATCCCTGGACCGCAACCCGTATCTGGGTAGCTTGAAGTTAAGTCTGGATGCTATGAGATCTATCTCCGGCGTCCCCCATCTGTTGCAGATCTCGGCAAACACCTCGGGATGGAGAGACCATTCCCCCGGATGAAACGATTACCTGCTGAGAAAATCCGCTTCCCAGTTGTCCACACCCTGAATGTGGATTGCTGATAGCGAACAGTTGTGGGTCTCCGCCCATACCAGAATCTGAGATACTTCCCTCATGGACAGGGAGCTTCTCGTTCCCCCCTCATGGTTGATGTAAGCCACCGAGGTAATGTTGTCCGACTGGAATCTGATGAATCGGGATGACCCCCAGAAGGGGCCAAGCCCTCAGAGCATTGAAGAGCACTCGAAGTTCCAGAATATTGATCAGGAGAAGTGACTCCTCTTGAGTCCACCTGTCCTGTGGCTTCCTGGCACCCCAAACAGCTCCCCATCCGGACAGACTTGTGTCCGTGGTCATAATCTCCCAGGATGGTCTCAAGAAGGATGTCCCCTGGGACAGTCGTCCTGAACTGATCCACCAAGAGAGGGATTCCCTCATTCGGTTGTCCAGAGAGATCTGTTGGGATTGTTTCAACATGCACAACTGAAGAGGTCTGAGATGGAACCTCGTGTATGGAATGACATCTATGCTGGTTACCATGAGCCCGATCACCTCCATACACCGGGCCACAGATGGCCTTGAGGAGGTCTGAAGGGCAAGACAGCTGGACGCAATCTTGCAACGTCTCTGATATGTCAGGAATATCTTCATGGATATAGAATCTATTATTGTACCCAGGAATTCCACTTTGTTGCTGGGAACTCTTTCCTACGTTTATCTTCCATCCATGAGATCAAAGGAGAAGAAGAGGAGCCCATGAATGTTTCTCTGCGATACTGCAGAACGGAGCCTGGACCGGGATGTCACCCAGATAAGGTGCCACTTCAATACCTCTAGCTCTCTGCAACGCGAGCAGCGCTCCCAGAACCTCAGTAAAGACTCTTGGGGCAGTCGCCAGGCCGAACGGTAGGATCACAAACTGTAAGTGTTGGTCCAGAAAAGCAAATCTTAGGAACCTGAAGTGATCCTTGTGGATTGGCACGTGAAGGTAAGCATCCTTCAAATATATTGTAGTCATGAACTGTCCTTCTTGAACTACGGGAAGAATAGACCTGATCGTCTCCATCTTGAACGATGGGACTGACAGAAATTTGTTTAGGCACTTTAGGTCTAGAATCGGGCAAAACGTGCCCTCCTTCTTTGGGACCATGAATAGGTTTGAATAATACCCCAGACCTCTTTCTGCTAGAGGGACTGGAACGATTACCCCTAGAGAAGAGAGATTCCTAATGCACTCTAGAAAGGCATCACTCTTCTCTGGTCTTGACGATAGGTTTGATAGGATGAATCTGTCCCTGGGCGGATGAGTCTTGAACCCTATCTTGTAACCCTGGGCGATGACCTGCAGAACCCAAGGATCCTGAACGTCTATTATCCAAGCCTCCGTGAAAAGAGATAGTCTGTCCCTACACGATCCAGAGGCGGTTCGGGGGCCGCCCCTTCATGTAATTTTTGTCTCAGCAGGCTTCTTGCTCTGCTTGGCTTTGTTCCAAGATTGAGCTGGTTTCCAAGATCCCTTGGACTGCTCTGTTTTTGCGGCAGGCTGCTGGTGTTGGGACTTGTCCGAACAAAAGCGATGAAAAGTAGACCCCTTAGGCTTATTCTTCTTATCCTGCGGTAGGAAAGTACCCTTGCCACCCGTGACTGTGGATATGATAGAGTCTAGGCCTGGACCAAAAATAACTTTTCCCTGAAATGGGAGGGATAGTAATCTAGACTTGGAAGTCATGTCAGCAGACCACGACTTAACTACAGAGCACTACGGGCTAGACCAGAAAAACCTGATGTATTGGCATTCAGGCAAATAACCTGCATATTTGCATCACAGATGAATGAATTAGCTACCCTTAATTCGTTCCTGTATCTCCTCGAGGGGAGTCTCCACCTCGACCATAGCTGATAAAGCATCACACCAGTAGGTAGCAGCTCCAGCCACCGCAGCAACCGCCGCTGCCGGTTGAAAAACGAACCCTGTGAGCTGCAACATCTTTCTCAACATGGATTCCAATTTTTATTCCATGGGCTCCTTGAACGAAGAGCTATCTTCGAGGGGGATAGTTGTGCGCTAGGCGAGCATGGAGACAGCACCATCCACCTTAGGGAGGGGCCCCCACAGCTCAAGCTGCGAGTCGGAACGGGGAACAGTTTTTTAAAAGAAGTAGAGGGGGAAAAGAACGAGCCAAGTTTCTCCTATTTGTTCTTAATAATATTAGCTATCTTAATGGGGACTTTGAAGGTCTGAGGCACTACTCTATCCTCGTAACCCTATCTAGCTTAGGGATCGAAGGTTCCTCTAGTAGTTTTGGTTCTGAAACCTCTAACATAGCAAGCAACTTCTTAAACTTAAAGTCTGGCTCCTCCGCAGCCGGAGGGCTAGATGTCGCCGATTCTGACCCAGAAAGAGCGTCCACCGAAGAGTCAGAGTTGTCTTCATCAGCGGAGTTATCCAACGGAGTAGATGACCCCTGGGACGGATAGCTATGGTTCACCTTTCGCTTGCGCTTAGCAGGGCGTGACTTGGCATTAAAAGTCACAGAAACCGTGAAAAACTGATCGGCGAAATCTGGCGGCCAAAGGGTCCCTCCCGCGGGAGGATTAGTAGTGTCACCACCTCCTATGACCCGGACCACAGAGAAACTGATTCGTCTCCTACAACTGCCGGTCAAGAAAGAGGAAGTTAAAGAGGCCACACCCGATCACATGGAGTGCCAAAAAAAGGAAAACTGACGTTCACACATTGACAGAGCCTCATCTCACACATGTCGCAGCATTAAACACAATAAAGAATATTATGCATATATCCCCCCCTGTTCAATAACCCCCTTCCGAGGATATTAACCCCTGATTCTATACAGATAAAAGGAGACACACTGTGAAACTGTCTTCTTACGTTATCATACGTGTATAAATAAAACGATCTTACCAAAATCTACGCCGTGGAACAGGAACACGGCTTTTCAAGTGTGACAGGGTAGTAGCATCGCTCCCGACATGGACTTGAGAGCAGAAAGCAGGCAGCGAAACTCGTCAACCCTGATTGCTTATGGAGCTGTTAATCTGAGTCGTGATGGTTTCGCCGAAAGACTCTCCCTGCATCGCCAGACTAACTTTCAACCATGCTCTCACTGAGAGGCGGACAAGACTACTTAAAACTCCAGTCCCATTCCGAAGAGTACTAGCCTCCATAAGAGACTACTACGAATCTTCTGACACTTCTCTGCCAATCTCCTGTGATGAAAGGCAAAGAATGACTGGGGGATGAGGGGAGTGGGGGAGGTATTTAAGACTTTGGCTGGGGTGTCTTTGCCTCCTCCTGGTGGCCAGGTTCTTATTTCCCACAAGTAATGAATGAAGCCGTGGACTCTCCTCCAATTAAGATGGAAATATAGCAGGTTTTGCAATATATTAAAAAATTGTGTGATTTTTGGGATTGTTTGTACCGAGATTGTCATATGGGTGCAGGTCATTTTTGGTACAGGTTGTATATTTTGTTTTATTTTATTTCAATATTGTGATATTATTTCACTTATCCATTATTATTTTCCCTTTCAATACAGGAAAACCTTTTTTTTTATTAAAGTGATCACAATATTCAATAGTCAAACACAGATGAGCTTGATAACTACTGCAAGATTGAATCTCGTTTTGCCCACAATAGCTTTAATGAACGATAGTGGCTGATGATATTGATACACCAAATGAAACAGTCACACATCTAAAATGGAAGATGTGGACTCATTTTACCTTACATCACATCCCTATCACCTCCACAGTCAATAAGAAACATTGACAACATGCAACATGGCATCTACTAGTGAGTGCTTCCTTTTATGGTGGGTAAATGAAGGCTGTGTGTCATGCAATTGGGTAGAGTGGTATTTATTTTTAATGTCATTTACAGATAGATATACATTGGGATTGATATCTATATTGATTTCAGAACTGTGGATAAATTGTATCTATGTTTTATTCATGATTTAACATTTAAATATTGATGATGATTAATCTATAGTCATCAAAAATGGCTGTTGCCATTGCTGGCATGGGTTGCACCATATTGTTTCTCTGGTCCGAGCATGTGCATATTGTTGGCCCGTGTGTTAACAGTAAGTCTGTAGGTAATGAGCATTTATCAAGTGCCTTTGGCTGTTGAACTCAATGTGTACATTTTGTGGTAGAAACTTAGTTGATAACTCATAGTTGGGTGGAAAGTCTATGCTGTCCAAGCATATTATGGGTGAATTGTAGGATATCCAACTTGCAATATCTCTTTTTGTTTGCATTCTGATGAACAAAAAGGCTTATCAGGAGCTGTAAAACAGCTTATAAACACTACTACAAAGAATTGACCACTTTGTTGGAACCATTTTTAACAGTGAGGTGCCAATGATCGTAATTACCTGTGATTTCGTAGATAAGGAAATACATAATACAGAAGTCGGGAGATTAATGGGACAGCCTTCTCCTTCTCATCACTTCTGTAAACCATGTCTAGAAGAGTAGCCAAAACCTTTCATATGGGGAAAGAGAAAATTGGAATACAAGCATGAGACTAATGTTTATAATGTGTAAGAAACAAAAACATAATTTATGCTTACCTGATAAATTCCTTTCTCCTGTAGTGTAGTCAGTCCACGGGTCATCCATTACTTATGGAATATTTCTCTTCCTAACAGGAAACTGCAAGAGAATTACCCAGCAGAGCTTGCTATATAGCTCCTCCCCTCACCTATCATACTCAGTCATTCGACCAAAGCAGACGAGAAAGGAGAAACCATAGGGTACAGTGGTGACTGGAGTTTAATTAAAATTTAGACCTGCCGTAAAAACAGGGCGGGCCGTGGACTGACTACACTACAGGAGAAAGGAATTTATCAGGTAAGCATAAATTATGTTTTCTCCTGTTAAGTGTAGTCAGTCCACGGGTCATCCATTACTTATGGAATACCAATACCAAAGCTAAAGTACACGGATGAAGGGAGGGACAAGGCAGGAACATTAAACAGAAGGAACCACTGCCTGAAGTACCCTTCTCCCAAAAATAGCCTCCGACGAAGTATCAAATTTGTAAAATTTTGAAAAAGTGTGAAGCGAAGACCAAGTCGCAGCCTTGCAAATCTGTTCAACAGAGGCCTCATTTTTAAAGGCCCAGGTGGAAGCCACAGCTC
The DNA here is from genome assembly GCF_027579735.1 of Bombina bombina. Taxonomy (NCBI): domain Eukaryota; kingdom Metazoa; phylum Chordata; class Amphibia; order Anura; family Bombinatoridae; genus Bombina; species Bombina bombina. Next base: position 103,478,735 of record NC_069501.1, read on the forward strand.
TAGTAGAATGAGCTGTAATCCTTTCAGGAGGCTGCTGTCCAGCAGTCTCATAGGCTAAGCGTATTATGCTACGAAGCCAAAAAGAGAGAGAGGTAGCGAAGCCTTTTGACCTCTCCTCTGTCCAGAGTAAACGACAAACAGGGAAGAAGTTTGACGAAAATCCTTAGTTGCCTGCAAATAGAATTTCAGGGCACGGACTACGTTCAGATTATGCAAAAGTCGTTCCTTCTTTGAAGAAGGGTTAGGACACAGAGATGGAACAACAATCTCTTGATTGATATTCCTGATAGTAACTACCTTAGGTAAGAACCCAGGTTTAGTACGCAGGACTACCTTGTCTGAATGAAAAATCAGATAAGGAGAATCACAATGTAAGGCAGATAACTCAGAGACTCTTCGAGCCGAGGAAATAGCCATCAAAAACAGAACTTTCCAAGATAACAACTTGATATCAATGGAATGAAGGGGTTCAAATGGAACGCCTTGAAGAACATTAAGAACTAAGTTTAAGCTCCACGGCGGAGCAACAGACTTAAACACAGGCTTAATCCTAGTTAAAGCCTGACAGAAAGCCTGAACGTCTGGAACTTCAGCCAGACGTTTGTGTAGAAGAATAGACAGAGCAGAAATCTAAGCGTATTATGCTACGAAGCCAAAAAGAGAGAGAGGTAGCGAAGCCTTTTGACCTCTCCTCTGTCCAGAGTAAACGACAAACAGGGAAGAAGTTTGACGAAAATCCTTAGTTGCCTGCAAATAGAATTTCAGGGCACGGACTACGTTCAGATTATGCAAAAGTCGTTCCTTCTTTGAAGAAGGGTTAGGACACAGAGATGGAACAACAATCTCTTGATTGATATTCCTGATAGTAACTACCTTAGGTAAGAACCCAGGTTTAGTACGCAGGACTACCTTGTCTGAATGAAAAATCAGATAAGGAGAATCACAATGTAAGGCAGATAACTCAGAGACTCTTCGAGCCGAGGAAATAGCCATCAAAAACAGAACTTTCCAAGATAACAACTTGATATCAATGGAATGAAGGGGTTCAAATGGAACGCCTTGAAGAACATTAAGAACTAAGTTTAAGCTCCACGGCGGAGCAACAGACTTAAACACAGGCTTAATCCTAGTTAAAGCCTGACAGAAAGCCTGAACGTCTGGAACTTCAGCCAGACGTTTGTGTAGAAGAATAGACAGAGCAGAAATCTGTCCCTTTAACGAACTAGTAGATAAGCCCTTTTCTAAACCCTCTTGTAGAAAGGACAATATCCTAGGAATCCTAACCTTACTCCATGAGTAACTCTTGGATTCGCACCAACGTAAATATTTACTCCATATTTTATGGTAAATTTTTCTGGTAACAGGCTTCCTAGCCTGTATTAAGGTATCAATAACCGACTCCGAGAAACCACGCTTTGATAGAATCAAGCGTTCAATCTCCATGCAGTCAGCCTCAGAGAAATTAGATTTGGATGTTTGAAAGGACCCTGAATTAGAAGGTCCTGTCTCAGAGGCAGAGACCACGGTGGACAGGACGACATGTCCACTAGGTCTGCATACCAGGTCCTGCGTGGCCACGCAGGCGCTATCAGAATCACCGAAGCTCTCTCCTGTTTGATCTTGGCAATCAAACGAGGAAGCATTGGGAATGGTGGAAACACATAAGCCATGTTGAAGACCCAAGGGGCTGTCAGAGCATCTATCAGCACCGCTCCCGGGTCCCTGGACCTGGATCCGTAACAAGGAAGCTTGGCGTTCTGACGAGACGCCATGAGATCCAGATCTGGTTTGCCCCAACGACGAATCAGTTGAGCAAAGACCTCCGGATGGAGCTCCCACTCTCCCGGATGAAAAGTCTGGCGACTTAGAAAATCCGCCTCCCAGTTCTCCACGCCTGGGATGTAGATCGCTGACAGGTGGCAAGAGTGAGACTCTGCCCAGCGAATTATCTTTGAGACTTCCAACATCGCTAGGGAACTTCTGGTTCCCCCCTTGATGGTTGATGTAAGCCACAGTCGTGATGTTGTCCGACTGAAATCTGATGAACCTCAGAGTTGCTAACTGAGGCCAAGCTAGGAGAGCATTGAATATTGCTCTTAACTCCAGAATATTTATTGGGAGGAGTTTCTCCTCCTGAGTCCATAATCCCTGAGCTTTCAGGGAATTCCAGACTGCTCCCCAGCCTAGAAGGCTGGTGTCTGTTGTTACAATCGTCCAATCTGGCCTGCGAAAGGTCATCCCCTTGGACAGATGTGGCCGAGAGAGTCACCATAGAAGAGAATCTCTGGTCTTTTGATCCAGATTTAGTAGGGGGGACAAATCTGAGTAATCCCCGTTCCACTGACTTAGCATGCACAATTGCAGCGGTCTGAGATGCAGGCGCGCAAATGGTACTATGTCCATTGCCGCTACCATTAAGCCGATTACTTCCATGCACTGAGCTACTGACGGGTGTGGAATGGAGTGAAGGACGCGCAAGCATTTAGAAGTTTTAATAACCTGGCCTCTGTCAGGTAAATTTTCATCTCTACAGAATCTATAAGAGTCCCTAGAAAGGGAACTCTTGTAAGTGGTAATAGAGAACTCTTTTCCACGTTCACCTTCCACCCATGCGACCTCAGAAATGCCAGAACTATCTCTGTATGAGACTTGGCAGTTTGAAAACTTGACGCTTGTATCAGAATGTCGTCTAGGTACGGAGTCACCGCTATGCCTCGCGGTCTTAGTACCGCCAGAAGTGATCCTAGAATTTTGTAAAGATTCTTGGGGCCGTAGCTAATCCGAAGGGAAGAGCTACAAACTGGTAATGCCTGTCTAGGAAGGCAAATCTCAGATACCGGTAATGGTCCTTGTGAATCGGTATGTGAAGGTAGGCATCCTTTAAGTCCACCGTGGTCATGTACTGACCCTCTTGGATCATGGGAAGGATGGTTCGAATAGTTTCCATTTTGAATGATGGAACTCTTAGAAATTTGTTTAGGATTTTTAAGTCCAAGATTGGTCTGAAGGTTCCCTCTTTTTTGGGAACCACAAATAGATTTGAATAGAATCCCTGCCCGTGTTCCGTCCGCGGAACTGGGTGGATTACCCCCATTAGTAAGAGGTCTTGTACACAGCGTAGAAACGCCTCTTTCTTTGTTTGGTTTGCTGATAACCTTAAAAGATGAAATCTCCCCCGTGGAGGAGAAGTTTTGAAGTCCAGGAGATATCCCTGAGATATGATCTCCAACGCCCAGGGATCCTGGACATCTCTTGCCCAAGCCTGGGCGAAGAGAGAAAGTCTGCCCCCCACTAGATCCGTTTCCGGATAGGGGGCCCTCTCTTCATGCTGTCTTGGGGGCAGCAGCAGGTTTCTTGGCCTGCTTGCCCCTGTTCCAGGTCTGGTTAACTTTCCAGCCCTGCCTGTAACGAGCAACAGCTCCTTCCTGTTTTGGAGCGGAGGAAGTTGATGCTGCTCCTGCCTTGAAGTTACGAAAGGCACGAAAATTAGACTGTTTGGCCTTTAATTTGGCCCTGTCCTGAGGTAGAGCATGGCCCTTTCCTCCCGTAATGTCAGCAATAATTTCTTTCAAGCCGGGCCCGAATAAGGTCTGCCCTTTGAAAGGAATATTAAGCAATTTGGATTTAGAAGTCACGTCAGCTGACCAGGATTTAAGCCACAGCGCTCTGCGCGCTTAAATGGCGAATCCGGAGTTCTTAGCCGTAAGTTTGGTTAAGTGTACGACGGCATCAGAAACAAATGAGTTAGCTAGCTTAAGGGTTTTAAGCTTGTTCATAATTTCATCCAATGGAGCTGTGCGAATGGTCTCTTCCAGAGACTCAAACCAGAATGCCGCCGCAGCAGTAACAGGCGCGATGCATGCAAGGGGTTGTAATATAAAACCTTGTTGAACAAACATTTTCTTAAGGTAACCCTCTAACTTTTTATCCATTGGATCTGAAAAAGCACAGCTATCCTCCACCGGGATAGTGGTGCGCTTAGCCAAAGTAGAAACTGCTCCCTCCACCTTAGGGACCGTCTGCCATAAGTCCCGTGTGGTGGCGTCTATTGGAAACATTTTTCTAAATATAGGAGGTGGTGAAAAGGGCACACCGGGTCTATCCCACTCCTTGTTAACAATTTCTGTAAGCCTTTTAGGTATAGGAAAAACGTCAGTACACACCGGTACCGCAAAATATTTATCCAGCCTACATACTTTCTCTGGAATTGCAACCGTGTTACAATCATTCAGAGCCGCCAATACCTCCCCTAGCAATACGCGGAGGTTCTCAAGCTTAAATTTAACATTTGAAATCTCTGAATCCAGTTTATCCGGATCAGACCCGTCACCCACAGAATGAAGCTCTCCGTCCTCATGTTCTGCAAATTGTGACGCAGTATCAGACATGGCTCTACCATTATCAGCGCGCTCTGTTCTAACTCCAGAGTGATCGCGCTTACCTCTTAATTCTGGCAATTTAGACAGTACTTCTGTCATAACAGTAGCCATGTCTTGCAAAGTGATTTGTATGGGTCGCCCTGATGTACTTGGCGCCACAATATCACGCACCTCCTGAGCGGGAGGCGAAGGTACTGACACGTGAGGAGAGTTAGTCGGCATAACTTCCCCCTCGTTGTCTGGTGATAATTTCTTAACATATAAAGTTTGACTTTTATTTAAAGTGTCTATACATTGAGTGCACAAATTTCTATTGGGCTCCACATTGGCCTTTAAACATAGTGAACAAAGAGATTCATCTGAGTCAGACATGTTTAAACAAACTAGCAATGAGACTAGCAAACTTGGAAATACTTTTCAAAATTAATTTACAAGCAATATAAAAAACGTTACTGTGCCTTTAAGAAGCACAGAAAAACTAACACAGTTGAAATAACAATGATCAAAAATAGTTATAGCAACCAAATTTTCACAGTAAATGTATTAAGTTAGCAAAGGATTGCACCCACCAGCAAATGGATGATTAACCCCTTAGTACCCAAAAACGGATAACAATTATATAATTAACGTTTTTCTCACAGTCAAATACACTGTCACAGGACTACTGTGACTGATTACCTCCCTCAAAATGGATTTTGAAGACCCCTGAGCTCTCTAGAGACGATCTGGATCATGGAGGATGAAGTAGACAGATTGTGACTGAATTTTTACTGTGTAAAAAAGCGCTAAAATAGGCCCCTACCACTCATATTACAACAGTGGGGAAGCTCAGAAACTGTTTCTATGCAGAAAACAAAAATGGCCATGTGGTAAAAATCATGCCCCAATAAGTTTTATCACCAAGTACCTCACAAAAAACGATTAACATGCCAGTAAACGTTTTAAACATACATTTGAAAGCTATGTATTATTATTAATAAGCCTGCTACCAGTCGCTTTTACTGCAGTTAAGGCTCATACATTATTTCAGTATTAACAGTATTTTCAGAGTCAATTCCATTCCTTAGAAAATACATTCAGTGCACACACACACACACATCAGCCTGATACCAGTCGCTATCGCTGCATTTAAGGCTGAACTTACTTTACAATGGTATCAGCAGTATTTTCTCAGTCAATTCCATTCCTCAGAAAATAAATTACTGCGCATACCTCATTTGTTGCAGGGGGACCCTGCATGCTATTCCCCTTCTCTGAAGTTACCTCACGCCTCAGATGAGAAACAGCCAGTGGATCTTAGTTACGTCTGCTAAGACCATAGAAAGAAACCCAGGCAGATTCTTCTTCTAATGCTGCCTGAGAATAAACAGCACACTCCGGTGCCATTTAAAAATAACAAACTTTTGATTGTAGAAATAAACTAAGTTAAAAAAACACCACAGATCTCTCACAGCTTCCTTTTTAGTTAGGCTGCAAGAGAATGACTGAGTATGATAGGTGAGGGGAGGAGCTATATAGCAAGCTCTGCTGGGTAATTCTCTTGCAGTTTCCTGTTAGGAAGAGAAATATTCCATAAGTAATGGATGACCCGTGGACTGACTACACTTAACAGGAGAAAGTATATTCACTATTAGCATTTTGTTCATAGGTGAAATATTGTGTTATTTACTATCTCTTTAACTGCTAGAAACAGATTTTGTTAAAGGTGATTGCTATAAAAATTAATCACTGTATAAAATTGGTAAATCCCTTAACAAGTGTAGAACAATGATTATTGCTAATGAAAAGTAGAACTGACCTCTGCAAGAATTGAAAGAGCCTGAACGCTGTAGATAGATGGTGCAGATGCAGACACCATGGAGGACTGGGCAGCAGCAGCAGAATCGTCTATTAACCGTAAATAATTCAATCATGAACATTCCTCAGTTAAATACATCATAAGGGAATAATACACAATAAAAAGAAAAAATGTACACAGCATATAAGTATGTATTTTGGCTAGATCTACACAGATTTTTCTAAAATATAACACATTGTGGTTATTAATAATAATATTAATAATAATTTTTAAACTTAATGCTCTGTTGTGTTCAGAAAAGACTCAGTCTTTGCAAGATAAACATCTACTAGGAAAATGATTGTTTCTACACCCATTATATGATCACAGATATTTTCAGTCAAGAATGATACAATATATTTAACCCTAGAGCAGTCAGCTATCTCTGCTAAGCAACTACTGTTTCAGAACCTCTGGCTCTCCTCTATGTACAGGACAACAGCAAAGAAAGCTGATATATTAACAACACAAATAGGTAGATGTTATGGCTTCATACCATATAATTCCTCATAGGCATCTGTGTCATCAAAAGAAACCTGCGGTTGTGCTTTCACCTCCAAATTTCTGCTCAACCAGCTGGTCTGTTCCAGGGAGGAACCAGCAACATTTCCCACTGCTTCCAGGATCTTCTGTGTCACCTCCTGGGGACAGAAATTGAACAATTAATGAAAATTTAATGGGGTCTAAAATACCATAAATAGTATTGGTTTTAAAGGCCTATTGTAAAAATGAGATCTATGAGGAGTGGATGAATAATGTAGGCAACTAGTGAGTATTTTACCTGGAGATCCCTTTGGTCCTTCTTGTTTTCTATATTCGGTGTCCTGGTCACAAAATCATTCAACATACTGTAAAGAAGTAAAAACAAAAAACATAATTTATGTAAGAACTTACCTGATAAATTAATTTCTTTCATATTAGCAAGAGTCCATGAGCTAGTGACGTATGGGATATACATTCCTACCAGGAGGGGCAAAGTTTCCCAAACCTCAAAATGCCTATAAATACACCCCTCACCACACAGACAAATCAGTTTAACGAATAGCCAAGAAGTGGGGTGATAAAAAAGTGCGAAAGCATAAAAAATAAGGAATTGGAATAATTGTGCTTTATACAAAAAAATCATACCACCACAAAAAGGGCGGGCCTCATGGACTCTTGCTAATATGAAAGAAATGAATTTATCAGGTAAGTTCTTACATAAATTATGTTTTCTTTCATGTAATTAGCAAGAGTCCATGAGCTAGTGACGTATGGGATAATGACTACCCAAGATGTGGATCTTTCCACGCAAGAGTCACTAGAGAGGGAGGGATAAAATAAAGACAGCCAATTCCGCTGAAAAATAATCCACACCCAAAATAAAGTATAATATGAAAAATATAAGCAGAAGATTCAAACTGAAACAGCTGCCTGAAGTACTTTTCTACCAAAAACTGCTTCAGAAGAAGAAAATACATCAAAATGGTAGAATTTAGTAAAAGTATGCAAAGAAGACCAAGTTGCTGCTTTGCAAATCTGATCAACCGAAGCTTCATTCATAAATGCCCAGGAAGTAGACACTGACCTAGTAGAATGAGCTGTAATCCTTTGAGGCGGAGTTTTACCCGACTCGACATAAGCATGATGAATTAAAGATTTCAACCAAGATGCCAAAGAAATGGCAGAAGCTTTCTGGCCTTTTCTAGAACCGGAAAAGATGACAAATAGACTAGAAGTCTTACGGAAAGACTTAGTAGCTTCAACATAATATTTCAAAGCTCTAACAACACCCAAAGAATGCAATGATTTCTCCTTAGAATTCTTAGGATTAGGACATAATGAAGGAACCACAATTTCTCTACTAATGTTGTTGGAATTCACAACCTTAGGTAAAAATTCAAAAGAAGTTCGCAACACCGCCTTATCCTGATGAAAAATCAGAAAAGGAGACTCACAAGAAAGAGCAGACATCTGCAGAAGAGATGGCCAAAAGGAACAAAACTTTCCAAGAAAGTAATTTAATGTCCAATGAATGCATAGGTTCAAACGGAGGAGCTTGAAGAGCCCCCAGAACCAAATTCAAACTCCAAGGAGGAGAAATTGACTTAATGACAGGTTTTATACGAACCAAGGCTTGTACAAAACAATGAATATCAGGAAGATTAGCAATATTACTGTGAAAAAGAACAGAAAGAGCAGAGATGTGTCCTTTCAAGGAACTTGCAGACAAACCTTTATCCAAACCATCCTGAAGAAACTGCAAAATTCTCGGAATTCTAAAAGAATGCCAAGAAAAATGATGAGAAAGACACCAAGAAATATACGTCTTCCAGACTCTATAATATATTTCTCTAGAAACAGATTTACGAGCCTGTAACATAGTATTAATCACAGAGTCAGAGAAACCTCTTTCACCAAGAATCAAGCGTTCAATCTCCATTCCTTTAAATTTAAGGATTTGAGATCCTGATGGAAGAAAGGACCTTGCGACAGAAGGTCTGGTCTTAACGGAAGAGTCCACGGCTGGCAAGAAGCCATCCGGACAAGATCCGCATACCAAAACCTGTGAGGCCATGCTGGAGCTACCAGCAGAACAAACGAGCATTCCTTCAGAATCTTGGAGATTACTCTTGGAAGAAGAACTAGAGGCGGAAAGATATAGGCAGGATGAAACTTCCAAGGAAGTGATAATGCATCCACTGCCTCCGCCTGAGGATCCCGGGATCTGGACAAATACCTGGGAAGTTTCTTGTTTAGATGAGAAGCCATCAGATCTATTTCTGGAAGTTCCCACATTTGAACAATCTGAAGAAATACCTCTGGGTGAAGAGACCATTCGCCCGGATGCAACGTTTGGCGACTGAGATAATCCGCTTCCCAATTGTCTATACCTGGGATATGAACCGCAGAGATTAGACAGGAGCTGGATTCCGCCCAAACCAGAATTCGAGATACTTCTTTCATAGCCAGAGGACTGCGAGTCCCTCCTTGATGATTGATGTATGCCACAGTTGTGACATTGTCTGTCTGAAAACAAATGAACGACTCTCTCTTCAGAAGAGGCCAAGACTGAAGAGCTCTGAAAATTGCACGTAGTTCCAAAATATTGATCGGTAATCTCACCTCCTGAGATTCCCAAACCCCTTGTGCCGTCAGAGACCCCCACACAGCTCCCCAACCTGTAAGACTTGCATCTGTTGAAATTACAGTCCAGGTCGGAAGAACAAAAGAAGCCCCCTGAACTAAACGATGGTGATCTGTCCACCACGTCAGAGAGTGTCGTACAATCGGTTTTAAAGATATTAATTGAGATATCTTTGTGTAATCCCTGCACCATTGGTTCAGCATACAAAGCTGAAGAGGTCGCATGTGAAAACGAGCAAAGGGGTTTGCGTCCGATGCAGCAGTCATAAGACCTAGAATTTCCATGCATAAGGCTACCGAAGGGAATGATTGTGACTGAAGGTTTCGACAAGCTGAAATCAATTTTAGACGTCTCTTGTCTGTCAAAGACAGAGTCATGGACACTGAATCTATCTGGAAACCCAAAAAGGTTACCCTTGTCTGAGGAATCAATGAACTTTTTAGTGAATTGATCCTCCAACCATGATCTTGAAGAAACAACACAAGTTGATTCGTATGAGATTCTGCTAAATGTGAAGACTGAGCAAGTACCAAGATATCGTCCAAATAAGGAAATACCACAATACCCTGTTCTCTGATTACAGACAGAAGGGCACCGAGAACCTTTGTAAAAATTCTTGGAGCTGTTGCTAGGCCAAACGGCAGGGCCACAAACTGGTAATGCTTGTCCAGGAAAGAGAATCTCAGAAACTGATAGTGAGCTGGATGAATCGGAATATGCAGATATGCATCCTGTAAATCTATTGTAGACATATAATGCCCTTGCTGAACAAAAGGCAGAATAGTCCTTATAGTTACCATTTTGAATGTTGGTATCCTTACATAACGATTCAATATTTTTAGATCCAGAACTGGTCTGAAGGAATTCTCCTTCTTTGGTACAATGAAGAGATTCGAATAAAACCCCAGCCCCTGTTCCAGAACTGGAACTGGCATAATTACTCCAGCCAACTCTAGATCTGAAACACATTTCAGAAATGCTTGAGCTTTCGCTGGGTTTACTGGGACACGGGAAAGAAAAAATCTCTTTGCAGGAGGTCTTATCTTGAAACCAATTCTGTACCCTTCTGAAACAATGTTCTGAATCCAAAGATTGTGAACAGAATTGATCCAAATTCTGCCCCCTACCAGCTGGGCTGGAATGAGGGCCGCACCTTCATGTGGACTTAGAAGCTGGCTTTGCTTTTCTAGAAGGCTTGGATTTATTCCAGACTGGAGATGGTTTCCAAACTGAAACTGCTCCTGAGGATGAAGGATCAGGCTTTTGTTCTTTGTTGAAACGAAAGGAACGAAAACGATTATTAGCCCTGTTTTTACCCTTAGATTTTTTATCCTGAGGTAAAAAAGTTCCTTTCCCACCAGTAACAGTTGAGATAATAGAATCCAACTGAGAACCAAATAATTTATTACCCTGGAAAGAAAGGGAAAGTAGAGTCGATTTAGAAGACATATCAGCATTCCAAGTTTTAAGCCATAAAGCTCTTCTAGCTAAAATAGCTAGAGACATAAACCTGACATCAACTCTGATAATATCAAAAATGGCATCACAGATAAAATTATTAGCATGTTGAAGAAGAATAATAATGTTATGAGAATCATGATCTGTTACTTGTTGCGCTAAAGTTTCCAACCAAAAAGTTGAAGCTGCAGCAACATCCGCCAAAGATATAGCAGGTCTAAGAAGATTACCTGAACACAAATAAGCTTTTCTTAGAAAGGATTCAATTTTCCTATCTAAAGGATCCTTAAAGAAAGTACCATCTGACGTAGGAATAGTAGTACGTTTAGCAAGGGTAGAGATAGCCCCATCAACTTTAGGGATTTTGTCCCAAAACTCTAATCTGTCGGACGGCACAGGATATAATTGCTTAAAACGTTTAGAAGGAGTAAATGAATTACCCAAATTGTTCCATTCCTTGGAAATTACTTCAGAAATAGCACCAGGAACAGGAAAAACTTCTGGAATAACGACAGGAGATTTAAAGACCTTGTCTAAACGTTTAGATTTAGTATCAAGAGGACCAGAATCCTCAATTTCTAATGCAATTAGGACTTCTTTAAGTAAAGAACGAATAAATTCCATTTTAAATAAATATGAAGATTTATCAGCATCAACCTCTGAGGCAGAATCCTCTGAACCAGAAGAATCATTAGAATCAGAATGATGATGTTCATTTAAAAATTCATCTGGATTAAGAGAAGTTTTTAAAGACTTTTTATGTTTACTAGAAGGAGGAATAAGAGACATAGCCTTCTTAATAGATTCAGAAACAAAATCTCTTATGTTATCAGGAACATTCTGAACATTAGATGTTGATGGAACTGCAACAGGTAATGGTACTTTACTAAAGGAAATATGTTCTGCATTAACAAGTTTGTCATGACATTTAATACAAACAACAGCTGGAGGAATAGCTACCAAAAGTTTACAGCAGATACACTTAGCTTTGGTAGTTCCAGCACCAGGCAGCGATTTTCCTGAAGTATCTTCTGACTCAGATGCAACGTGAGACATCTTGCAATATGTAAGAGAAAAAACAACATATAAAGCAAAATTGATCAAATTCCTTAAATGACAGTTTCAGGAATGGGAAAAAAATGCCAAAGAACAAGCTTCTAGCAACCAGAAGCAATGAAAAATGAGACTTAAATAATGTGGAGACAAAAGCGACGCCCATATTTTTTTAGCGCCAAATAAGACGCCCACATTATTTGGCGCCTAAATGCTTTTGGCGCCAAAAATGACGCCACATCCGGAACGCCGACATTTTTGGCGCAAAAGAGCGTCAAAAAATGACGCAACTTCCGGCGACACGTATGACGCCGGAAACAGAAAAGATTTTTTGCGCCAAAAAAGTCCGCGCCAAGAATGACGCAATAAAATGAAGCATTTTCAGCCCCCGCGAGCCTAACAGCCCACAGGGAAAAAGTCAAATTTTTTAAGGTAAGAAAAAATGATTGATTCAAATGCATTATCCCAAATATGAAACTGACTGTCTGAAAAAAAGGAATGTTGAACATCCTGAGTCAAGGCAAATAAATGTTTGAATACATATATTTAGAACTTTATAAAAAAGTGCCCAACCATAGCTTTAGAGTGTCACAGAAAATAAGACTTACTTACCCCAGGACACTCATCTACATGTTTGTAGAAAGCCAAACCAGTACTGAAACGAAAATCAGCAGAGGTAATGTTATATATATAAGAGTATATCGTCGATCTGAAAAGGGAGGTAAGAGATGAATCTCTACGACCGATAACAGAGAACCTATGAAATAGACCCCGTAGAAGGAGATCATTGAATTCAAATAGGCAATACTCTCCTCACATCCCTCTGACATTCACTGCACGCTGAGAGGAAAACCGGGCTCCAACCTGCTGCGGAGCGCATATCAATGTAGAATCTAGCACAAACTTACTTCACCACCTCCATAGGAGGCAAAGTTTGTAAAACTGATTTGTGGGTGTGGTGAGGGGTGTATTTATAGGCATTTTGAGGTTTGGGAAACTTTGCCCCTCCTGGTAGGAATGTATATCCCATACGTCACTAGCTCATGGACTCTTGCTAATTACATGAAAGAAATACTGATGTTGTGGGCTTTATTTTTAAATCGAGCTGCAGATAATTGATTATGCTTCATACACTAAAGTGATGTAATGGCTAAGAATGTAAAATGTGCTCACTTTTATATCAAAAAGCCACTGATAAGGAATACAAATGTGATTCTGTAGTACTGCAGATTTGTTTCATAAACATTTATGGCATCTTACATGGAAAAAAAAATTTAAGATTCTTTTGTAATGCTCCAACAGATTCCATAGTTCTACACAGGGAATGCAGACGTGGACTACAGGGACCCACTCACTAGAGAATTTACAATCTAAGAGTTAGTTAAATGCATAGCTTCTTTTATTTGTTTATTTAGCACATATATGGTACACTATGCATCTGAAACTAAAGTCAGAATAATGTTCTCCAAAAATAACAAAAATTAACAACAGATTTATCATTGAATCAGTTTCTACAAATTAAAAGTCACATTTACATACTAGTATGCATATAGTCTTATGAGTATGTTTGGGGAAAACTCCATACTGTTGCCTTTGCCTAAGCATTTATAACTGGCTAAGTTAGGTATGCACTATATATAAATGTATGAGCTGAACATTGTGCCTTTCAATATAAAGATGTTGAAAAATATTTAAATATAACCAAAGCAGGTTTAGCCTGTCAATCCATACAGTCCCTGAAGAAAAAGCAATGGTGTATCTTGGCCTAACTAGGTATTCACACAGAGCATCAAAGAGACAGAAGAAAAACCAAGTAGGATAGCTCCAATCATGATAAATAATAAAGTGGACATAAAAGAAAAGCCTTAATCAAATAATCTCCAACATTCAATTTGACAATGTCTTCCTAAATGCCAATAAAGAAACCTAATACCTAAAGCAGTCCTTTTCCCTGGAAAGTTTTATAAAAATAGTTAGTTTAATGGCCACAAAGCATAATAATCAACAGGAATGGAAAAAGCCTTGGAAAAACAAGAATATTACCTCCATACTAGGAGGCAGAATTTAAAAAAATACAAAAGGCTTATGAGTTAAACATAAAAATTGCACTAACAAGCAGAACTTCTAAGCAATGGAGAAGTAACAAAAGCTAAAAAAACTTAATAATAGAAGATTAAACTTTATAGTGCAGAGGACATAGGGGTCATAAACTAACCTATCTTTTATTTTCTTGGGCGGCAAGACTCAGTAATAAATAAATTGTGTATAACAGAATACACTAAGTAGCACTGTATGAAATACAATTTATATATGATTCAAATAAATACAGTAATGCAAAAACAAATTTGCAAATAATCTTAGGGGGAGACGCAAGTAATAAATCCTCAGTTCAAGTGTATACAATGAATGGTATATAATTAAAAAAAGAAAGTTCAACAGAGGATATAGTCTAATACCCACTACACAAATCTAAAATGTCCAGATGCTCCTCTTATAAGGCGTAGTTCCACAAAGCCCAAATGAAGATCTATACATGCAGAGAAAGGAGAGAAGTGCAGACAAAATTCAAGTGTAGAATACAGACTTAATAACAATGCACACGTTATTGAAGCAACTCACAAGATAGACGATTTAAAACAGCACGTCACAAGCGATTAAAAATACACTGGTGTCTATGGGATAATTATGTGGCCGTTCTTTGTATTAAATGTTGTCATCGATCTTCATTTGGGCTTTGTGGAACTACCGTTATAAGAGGAGCAGCTGAACATAGATTTGTGTATGGCAAAGAGAATACCTGAGGTCTCCGTTTGGATTTTCACTACGGGAGTCTTCACATCAGTATACTTCACACGGAACCGCTTGTGACTGAGAAATCAGGGGTTGAGTCTCAACTTTGAACACCAGTGTATTTTTAATCGCTTGTGACGTGCGGTTTTAAATAGTCTATCTTGTGAGTTGCTTCAATAGCGTGTGCATTGTTAATAAAAGTCTGTATTCTACACTTGAATCTCGTCTGCGCTTCTCTCCTTTCTCTGCATTTAAAAGACTCAGTAATGTGCAGCGTATTTACAGGAACATACATCAAATGTTTTGCAGCAGGTTGGGCTAAACTCTCAGCAGAAAAAAACCAAACTGTAATCAAAAAACAATGAGCACCCGCGTAGTACTTCTAATACGTGCATGATAAATACACACCTTGCATTATAGCAAATAGAATAAGCACCCATACAAGGGCATCATGACTGATAAGGGAGATGGGAGAGGTACAGTAGATGAAGGGGTGTCATTTGTCACAATATATTATTTTTTCCTAAAGATCAGATAATTTTGGGAAAAGAATAAAATGATTGTATGAAAAAGTAAGGAGGAACCATGGGATATGGGCCCTAAATGTTGATCCTGAGAAGAAGGAAAAAAGTATAAAACAAAGTAAATAAGGCCTCCTAATGCCAACATAAAACAAATAAATGATTTGCATTAGTAGGAAATCCCACAGCTTCTCTATCCCTAAGCAGGTTACTGCCGATGGTCAAGGTGTTCATTTCAGTTGTAAATCTTGTATGGATACAGTTCTGTTAGGTGATGTTAACAGAACTCAGTGTGTTCCCTCCTAGGAAACCTAAGGACACCTCTGTTAAATTACCAGCCATAGTAAGTAACATAAATTACAATAACTCAATCTAAAAATGTTATAGCTGTCATGAGGGATTGGGACTAGAGTTAACCCCTTGAGAAAAAAAAAAAAACTTACCTTAATAGCAGAAAAAAGCCAGGGGGCGCCAGGTTTAACTGTACAGATTCTTTTAGCAAAACCAGCAATGGCTGATAGTTTTCTTGCATGTCATTGGCTGAAAGTCTGTTGATAAAAGCATACATCAGGTTACGTGGCTGTGCATGTGCTATAAAATGCTCTATTGTTAAGATCACACATTTTACAAATGTTCCCTTGTGCAGCTCTGATTTAGGTAGTTATGCAATGCAGACAAATGTGCAACTCATCATCTGAGGAATTAAATTTAATAAACCTGATCTATTTATTCTATTTCATGAATCAGATAGACAATACAATTTTAAACAACTTTCTAATATACTTCTGTTATCTTATTTGCTTCATTCTCTTGATATTCCTTCCTGAAAAGAATATCTAGATAGGCTCAGTAGCTTCTGATTGGTGGCTGCACATATTTGCCTCATGTGATTGGCTCACCCATGTGCATTGCTATTTCTTTAACAAAGGATATCTAAATATTGAAGCAAATTTGATAATAGAAGTAAATTGGAATTTTGTTTAAAAACAGAATTTATGTTTACCTGATAAATTACTTTCTCCAACGGTGTGTCCGGTCCACGGCGTCATCCTTACTTGTGGGATATTCTCTTCCCCAACAGGAAATGGCAAAGAGCCCAGCAAAGCTGGTCACATGATCCCTCCTAGGCTCCGCCTACCCCAGTCATTCGACCGACGTAAAGGAGGAATATTTGCATAGGAGAAACCATATGATACCGTGGTGACTGTAGTTAAAGAAAATAAATTATCAGACCTGATTAAAAAACCAGGGCGGGCCGTGGACCGGACACACCGTTGGAGAAAGTAATTTATCAGGTAAACATAAATTCTGTTTTCTCCAACATAGGTGTGTCCGGTCCACGGCGTCATCCTTACTTGTGGGAACCAATACCAAAGCTTTAGGACACGGATGAAGGGAGGGAGCAAATCAGGTCACCTAAATGCAAGGCACCACGGCTTGCAAAACCTTTCTCCCAAAAATAGCCTCAGAAGAAGCAAAAGTATCAAACTTGTAAAATTTGGTAAAAGTGTGCAGTGAAGACCAAGTCGCTGCCCGACATATCTGATCGACAGAAGCCTCGTTCTTGAAGGCCCATGTGGAAGCCACAGCCCTAGTGGAATGAGCTGTGATTCTTTCAGGAGGCTGCCGTCCGGCAGTCTCATAAGCCAATCTGATGATGCTTTTAATCCAAAAAGAGAGAGAGGTAGAAGTTGCTTTTTGACCTCTCCTTTTACCAGAGTAAACAACAAACAAGGAAGATGTTTGTCTAAAATCCTTTGTAGCATCTAAATAGAATTTTAGAGCGCGAACAACATCCAAATTGTGCAACAAACGTTCCTTCTTTGAAACTGGATTCGGACACAAAGAAGGCACGACTATCTCCTGGTTAATGTTTTTGTTAGAAACAACTTTCGGAAGAAAACAAGGTTTAGTACGTAAAACCACCTTATCTGCATGGAACACCAGATAAGGAGGAGAACACTGCAGAGCAGATAATTCTGAAACTCTTCTAGCAGAAGAAATTGCAACCAAAAACAGAACTTTCCAAGATAATAACTTAATATCAACGGAATGTAAGGGTTCAAACGGAACCCCCTGAAGAACTGAAAGAACTAAGTTGAGACTCCAAGGAGGAGTCAAAGGTTTGTAAACAGGCTTGATTCTAACCAGAGCCTGAACAAAGGCTTGAACATCTGGCACAGCTGCCAACTTTTTGTGAAGTAACACAGACAAGGCAGAAATCTGTCCCTTCAAGGAACTTGCAGATAATCCTTTCTCCAATCCTTCTTGAAGAAAGGATAGAATCTTAGGAATTTTTACCTTGTCCCAAGGGAATCCTTTAGATTCACACCAACAGATATATTTTTTCCATATTTTGTGGTAAATTTTTCTGGTTACAGGCTTTCTGGCCTGAACAAGAGTATCAATAACAGAATCTGAGAACCCTCGCTTTGATAAGATCAAGCGTTCAATCTCCAAGCAGTCAGTTGGAGTGAGACCAGATTCGGATGTTCGAACGGACCTTGAACAAGAAGGTCTCGTCTCAAAGGTAGCTTCCATGGTGGAGCCGATGACATATTCACCAGATCTGCATACCAAGTCCTGCGTGGCCACGCAGGAGCTATCAAGATCACCGATGCCCTCTCCTGATTGATCCTGGCTACCAGCCTGGGGATGAGAGGAAACGGCGGGAATACATAAGCTAGTTTGAAGGTCCAAGGTGCTACTAGTGCATCTACTAGAGTCGCCTTGGGATCCCTGGATCTGGACCCGTAGCAAGGAACCTTGAAGTTCTGACGAGAGGCCATCAGATCCATGTCTGGAATGCCCCACAGTTGAGTAATTTGGGCAAAGATTTCCGGATGGAGTTCCCACTCCCCCGGATGTAATGTCTGACGACTCAGAAAATCCGCTTCCCAATTTTCCACTCCTGGGATGTGGATTGCAGACAGGTGGCAGGAGTGAGTCTCCGCCCATTGAATGATTTTGGTCACTTCTTCCATCGCCAGGGAACTCCTTGTTCCCCCCTGATGGTTGATGTACGCAACAGTCGTCATGTTGTCTGATTGAAACCGTATGAACTTGGCCTTCGCTAGCTGAGGCCAAGCCTTGAGAGCATTGAGTATCGCTCTCAGTTCCAGAATATTTATCGGTAGAAGAGATTCTTCCCGAGACCAAAGACCCTGAGCTTTCAGGGGTCCCCAGACCGCGCCCCAGCCCATCAGACTGGCGTCGGTCGTGACAATGACCCACTCTGGCCTGCGGAAGTTCATCCCTTGTGACAGGTTGTCCAGGGACAGCCACCAACGGAGTGAATCTCTGGTCCTCTGATTTACTTGTATCGTCGGAGACAAGTCTGTATAGTCCCCATTCCACTGACTGAGCATGCACAGTTGTAATGGTCTTAGATGAATGCGCGCAAAAGGAACTATGTCCATTGCCGCTACCATCAAACCTATTACTTCCATGCACTGCGCTATGGAAGGAAGAGGAACGGAATGAAGTATTTGACAAGAGTTTAGAAGTTTTGTTTTTCTGGCCTCTGTCAGAAAAATCCTCATTTCTAAGGAGTCTATTATTGTTCCCAAGAAGGGAACCCTTGTTGACGGAGATAGAGAACTCTTTTCTACGTTCACTTTCCATCCGTGAGATCTGAGAAAGGCCAGGACTATGTCCGTGTGAGCCTTTGCTTGAGGAAGGGACGACGCTTGAATCAGAATGTCGTCCAAGTAAGGTACTACTGCAATGCCCCTTGGTCTTAGCACCGCTAGAAGGGACCCTAGTACCTTTGTGAAAATCCTTGGAGCAGTGGCTAATCCGAAAGGAAGTGCCACGAACTGGTAATGCTTGTCCAGGAATGCGAACCTTAGGAACCGATGATGTTCCTTGTGGATAGGAATATGTAGATACGCATCCTTTAAATCCACCGTGGTCATGAATTGACCTTCCTGGATGGAAGGAAGAATTGTTCGAATGGTTTCCATTTTGAACGATGGAACCTTGAGAAACTTGTTTAGGATCTTGAGATCTAAGATTGGTCTGAACGTTCCCTCTTTTTTGGGAACTACGAACAGATTGGAGTAGAACCCCATCCCTTGTTCCCCTAATGGAACAGGATGAATCACTCCCATTTTTAACAGGTCTTCTACACAATGTAAGAATGCCTGTTTTTTTATGTGGTCTGAAGACAATTGAGACCTGTGGAACCTCCCCCTTGGGGGAAGCCCTTTGAATTCCAGAAGATAACCTTGGGAGACTATTTCTAGTGCCCAAGGATCCAGAACATCTCTTGCCCAAGCCTGAGCGAAGAGAGAGAGTCTGCCCCCCACCAGATCCGGTCCCGGATCGGGGGCCAACAGTTCATGCTGTCTTGGTAGCAGTGGCAGGTTTCTTGGCCTGCTTTCCCTTGTTCCAGCCTTGCATTGGTCTCCAGGCTGGCTTGGCTTGAGAAGTATTACCCTCTTGCTTAGAGGACGTAGCACTTGGGGCTGGTCCGTTTCTACGAAAGGGACGAAAATTAGGTTTATTTTTGGCCTTGAAAGACCTATCCTGAGGAAGGGCGTGGCCCTTGCCCCCAGTGATATCAGAGATAATCTCTTTCAAGTCAGGGCCAAACAGCGTTTTCCCCTTGAAAGGAATGTTAAGCAATTTGTTCTTGGAAGACGCATCCGCTGACCAAGATTTCAACCAAAGCGCTCTGCGCGCCACAATAGCAAACCCAGAATTTTTCGCCGCTAACCTAGCCAATTGCAAAGTGGCGTCTAGGGTGAAAGAATTAGCCAATTTGAGAGCACGGATTCTGTCCATAATCTCCTCATAAGGAGGAGAATCACTAGTGATCGCCTTTTCTAGCTCATCGAACCAGAAACACGCGGCTGTAGTGACAGGGACAATGCATGAAATTGGTTGTAGAAGGTAACCTTGCTGAACAAACATCTTTTTAAGCAAACCTTCTAATTTTTTATCCATAGGATCTTTGAAAGCACAACTATCTTCTATGGGTATAGTGGTGCGTTTGTTTAAAGTAGAAACCGCCCCCTCGACCTTGGGGACTGTCTGCCATAAGTCCTTTCTGGGGTCGACCATAGGAAACAATTTTTTAAATATGGGGGGAGGGACGAAAGGTATACCGGGCCTTTCCCATTCTTTATTTACAATGTCCGCCACCCGCTTGGGTATAGGAAAAGCTTCTGGGGGCCCCGGGACCTCTAGGAACTTGTCCATTTTACATAGTTTCTCTGGGATGATCAAATTCTCACAATCATCCAGAGTGGATAACACCTCCTTAAGCAGAGCGCGGAGATGTTCCAACTTAAATTTAAATGTAATCACATCAGGTTCAGCTTGTTGAGAAATTTTCCCTGAATCTGAAATTTCTCCCTCAGACAAAACCTCCCTGGCCCCCTCAGACTGGTGTAGGGGCCCTTCAGAAACAATATCATCAGCGTCCTCATGCTCTTCAGTATTATCTAAAACAGAGCAGTCGTGCTTACGCTGATAAGTGGGCATTTTGGCTAAAATGTTTTTGATAGAATTATCCATTACAGCCGTTAATTGTTGCATAGTAAGGAGTATTGGCGCGCTAGATGTACTAGGGGCCTCCTGAGTGGGCAAGACTGGTGTAGACGAAGGAGGGGATGATGCAGTACCATGCTTACTCCCCTCACTTGAGGAATCATCTTGGGCATCATTTTCTCTAAATTTTGTGTCACATAAATCACATCTATTTAAATGAGAAGGAACCTTGGCTTCCCCACATTCAGAACACAGTCTATCTGGTAGTTCAGACATGATAAACAGGCATAAACTTGATAACAAAGTACAAAAAACGTTTTAAAATAAAACCGTTACTGTCACTTTAAATTTTAAACTGAACACACTTTATTACTGCAATTGCGAAAAAGTATGAAGGAATTGTTCAAAATTCACCAAATTTTCACCACAGTGTCTTAAAGCCTTAAAAGTATTGCACACCAAATTTGGAAGCTTTAACCCTTAAAATAACGGAACCGGAGCCGTTTTTATCTTTAACCCCTTTACAGTCCCTGGTATCTGCTTTGCTGAGACCCAACCAAGCCCAAAGGGGAATACGATACCAAATGACGCCTTCAGAAAGTCTTTTCTATGTATCAGAGCTCCTAACACATGCGACTGCATGTCATGCTTCTCAAAAACAAGTGCGCAATACCGGCGCGAAAATGAGACTCTGCCTATGATAAGGGAAAGCCCCTAGAGAATAAGGTGTCCCAAACAGTGCCTGCCGACATTATTTTACAAAATACCCAGATTAAAATGATTCCTCAAGGCTAAATATGTTTATTATATGAATCGATTTAGCCCAGAAAATGTCTACAGTCTTAAAAAGCCCTTGTGAAGCCCTTATTTATTGTCTGTAATAAAAATGGCTTACCGGATCCCATAGGGAAAATGACAGCTTCCAGCATTACATCGTCTTGTTAGAATGTGTCATACCTCAAGCAGTAAAATTCTGCTCACTGTTCCCTCAACTGAAGTTAATTCCTCTCAACAGTCCTGTGTGGAACAGCCATCGATTTTAGTAACGGTTGCTAAAATCATTTTCCTCTTACAAACAGAAATCTTCATCTCTTTTCTGTTTCAGAGTAAATAGTACATACCAGCACTATTTTAAAATAACAAACTCTTGATTGAATAATAAAAACTACAGTTAAACACTAAAAAACTCTAAGCCATCTCCGTGGAGATGTTGCCTGTACAACGGCAAAGAGAATGACTGGGGTAGGCGGAGCCTAGGAGGGATCATGTGACCAGCTTTGCTGGGCTCTTTGCCATTTCCTGTTGGGGAAGAGAATATCCCACAAGTAAGGATGACGCCGTGGACCGGACACACCTATGTTGGAGAAATTGTATTCTCTGTCTGAATCATGAAAGAAATTTTTTGGGTTTAATGTCCCTTTAATCTGTGTGTTAGCAGGGAGATTCACAAAACCCAAAACCTATGTCTGTGACCCTCTGAGCACTTTGGCTATATAGAACTCCCGATTTGGGATTAAGAGGTGAGTCGGGGGGCAGATTATGGCAAATTCAGAAACCAGTCAAGCAATCTGCAGTTGGTGTGGTCTGGAAATGAGCCAAGCAGTCTGGGTGGGTTTGTGCACTTCTGGACAGGTTTCAGGGGCCACAGGTTACAGAGGAAGGAGGGTCAGCAAGACAAAGAGTTTAATGATTTAATACATATAAGCTACACATGCAGAGGTATTCACTTTGTATATGGAGATAAGGAAATATATAAATGGAGCTACATATGAATACTTTCAGACTGTCACATTATTTTACATAGTATAAGAACTGCAATATGGGTTTCCCGAAAAATAACCAATTTCTACCCCCCACATAGTTGTGGATCTATGGAAACCTCTTTGTGACTGCTCCTCAGGGGCGTACCATGGCCTAGGCAAATAAGGTAGATGCCTAGGGCGGCATATTTGTGGGGGTGGCAGACCCAGCTAATTATATGCATACTGTTCATAGGGGAACTAGGAGAGCGCACATGCTTTTTAAAAGGGCGCACTCGCACAGACTAACATTAGATGCATTGTTTGTTTTTTTATATGGAAATTCTTTTTTTATGTTTAAATGGTGGCAGTCGGGGGGAAAGAGCTGGAGTAGTTATTTAGCGTGAGAGGCGAGAGTTAGTGTCAGGAGCGGGAGCTTTTTCACTTGCATCTCAGTCTGTAGCTTGTGAATGAGAGGATTGCAGAGGGACAGAGTCTGAGTTCACAGCTTTAAGGTAAGTAGGCTTTTGCTTTAGAAAGAAAACATCAGTACAAAATTAGTTACCGGCTAGTTTTGAACTTGGTGCCCTGCTTTTCCAGCACACAGCACCTCAGTGACTCACAGCAGTGTGTTAGCATTAGTTCCGGTTTCATGTTCTATACCCGCAATGCCCCATTGTTCTCACTGTGTCTTGCTGGTGCCCTGAGCTCCCTCCTCAGTCATTAGCAAGTTGGCTTTCTGGGATCCCCCCCCTTGCCTTGCCTTTCCCTGATGTGTAGTATTTACATCATGTCAGCTAACACACTACACACAGAAGAGAGGTAACAGGGGAGGTCAGTGCAGTAAAATAAAGTTGCTGTAAACGTTACGCTGCCTGTGCCTGCCTTTCCTGCTCCTGGTCTAACCAGATAAGATCCCCACCTCCTAGATCTGACCAGATAAGACCCCCCCCCTCCTCCTGCTGATTAGGTTCACATGGCCTTGCAGAGTTGCAGACCATAGCTTCTGCTGTTACTTAGGTGAGACTTCTCAGCAATATTCAGAATTTTGAGTGCCTAGGGAAGCACAAAACCTAAATACGCCACTGTTGCGCCAACTATTCTTTTTTGAGGATGATGTAGTGTAATTTAAGCTTTTTGTACAACAGTTTTAGGCAGCCCTAATACATATTCTTCAAAAAGAAAAGTATTTTATTGCGTCTTGATTTTTCTATCAATTTAAAATCACAGGTTCTATAAAGTTAATGTAGGTGTGGCAGAACCTTTACACACTAAAGTGTGTGCAAAAACTGTCTAAGGTAAAATAAAACAAAATTACAACATACATAGTGACCCTTACCTTAAACTGCAAAATTCTACAGGGTGATTGGTTAGATCAGAGCACATGCTCATGTATATCTGTCCATAATTGGTCACAGCAAAGGAGACCAGGAAGGTGTATTCCTGAACTGCTCAATTTGCAACAAAATAACAACATATAACAAAACAACAAACCAAATAGTATATATATATATATATATATATATATATATATATATAGTAGTGAAGATTGGAGTAGCCGTGTAAGTCCAGTACATAGATGCTCAAAAAACAAAGTATTGCAGTATGCAGTGATACCTTTTTTATTGGACTAACATAATATTTAAAAGACAAGCTTTCGAGAGTTTTCCTCTCTTCCTCAGGTCTAAAGCAAAGTCCGAGAGAGGGGAATTACTTTTTCTTTGGGGGTTCTTTCCCCCTTTTTTTTTTTTTGTCCCTTCTTCTTTTTCACACCCTGTTTGTATATATGTAAAGTGCTGCGATTATATAAGCGTAATATCTCCATACTCAATTTTTTATGTACTTCTAAATCTGCAATAGATGGAACAGACATATTATCTTTGTTTATTATTTTATTTTAGGAGGTTCCTTCCAATGTGGAAGATAACTACAACGCCCAGCGAGGCGTTCCTATGTTGTAATACGCTTTAATCTTTATGTGAAGTCTCAAGTTGAAATAGACAATATATTATGTTATTAAGATGCCATATATTGTTTCTTTTTCACATGCATAATAACATAATGTATGGCGCCCTGCGTGGCGTCTTTTTGTTTCTTTGTTTTAGAATATGCTTTAACTTTATTTTTCTTTTGGCACGCATAAATAAATATTTAAAAAAAAAAAATTGGGATCTTAGTCACACAATATGGCCATATTTTGCTTAGCCAGTCACCACTTACAAGGTGGCCCAATTTAGACTGGTCCTAACACTACAGTCCTTTTGCCACAGAGGGCTTAATCATTCCTGCTTTTACTCTTCATAATAGAATGAGACTCCTTGGCTTAAAGTGAATGTAAATTTTGATGTTTAAGTGCCCGGTTTTTAAAACTTTGATTAAAAACAGGGGCACTTTAATTCATCAAAATTTACATTTCACTCCTGTTGTGACAAAAAACTTACCTTTTAAACTTCACAGCAGCTGCTGCTTCCTAAGGTCTCACAAGCCATTTCTGATGTCAGAAATGATTGATAGGTCATCCTCCAATCACAGATTCCCCCCCGGGGGATTCAGTGTCTGATTCACTGCTGTGATTGGAGGAAGCCAGATACCTCATTTTAGACCCAGGAATAGGCTTTGAAACAGGTGGAGGAAGCTGGAGCTGCTGTGAAGATTAAAAAGTAAGTTTATTTTCACAACAGGAGTGAAATGAAAATATTGATGAATTAAAGTGTCCCTGTTTTTAATCAAAGTTTTAAAAACCGGGCACTTTAGCATCAAAATTTACATTCACGTTAATATTCACAACTCTATTACACTGTCATGAGCACACCTGAGCTTGGGTGTGGTTTGTTGTGCTTTTGAAAATGGATGTACACCAATACCTTTTTTTGTGTGTAATTACTGGGTCATATTGGCAGCACTCCCGAAGATTTGTATATAAACGTTTTGTAAAGTGTGCTAACCAAATTTTGCATTTGTAATAAAACATAATCAGGGAGACTGACCATCCCCCACTGGTTAAAGCACCCCACCCAAGCTCAGGTGTACTCATGACAGTGTAATAGAGTTGTGAATATTAAGCCAGGGAGTCTCATTCTATTCTGAAGAGTAAAAGTAGGAATGAGTCAGCCCTCTGAGGCAAAGGACTGTAGTGTTAGGACCAGTCTATTTTGGGGCACCTTGTAAGTGGTGACTGACTAAGCAAAATATGGCCATATTGTGTGAATAAGATTCCAATTTTATTTAAAAAGCATACTTGTTCCTTAATGTTGTTTGCAGGCAATTTTTTGCAGAAGTTCAAAAAATATGTTGTGCTTTTGAAAATGGATGTGCGCCAATACCTTTTTGTTTGTGTAATTACTGGGTCATATTGGCAGCACTCCCAAAAGATGTGTATATAAACTTTTTGTAAGGTGTGCTAAACCAAATTTTGCACACAAACACATATATATATATATATATATATATATATATATATACACACACACACACACACACACACACACACACATAAATTCATTAAAATTATGGGGGGAGATTAAAAAAAACTGAAATTAAAATCCTCCATGTCTCAAAATTAAATCAATGTAAATATTTGCATAGGAAATTAGCACATCTAGGCAAGATTCCCCGCTTGCTTTTTCCCAGAAATACCTCATATACTATGTTACCAATGCACAAGAGAATTCTGGGTAAGATATGCAAATTCTCAGTTTTTTTGCTTCAAAATACTGTTTTAACACAGTGATCCTTTAAACAGGATTATTGCAGCAAACCAGAAATCATTCGTTCTTTTTGTAACTCATCCGTAGGAGATAGATTTCTGGTTGTTGCATTGGTAAAGCTACTTTCAAGGTTACACCAAAATTCATTAAAATTATGGGGGGAGATAAAAAACAGAAATTAAAATGTCTCAAAATTAAATCATTGTAAATATTTGCATAGGAAATTAGCACATCTAGGCAAGATTCCTTCTAGGCAAGCGGGGAATCGTGCCTAGATGTGCTAATTTCAAATGCAAATATTTACATTGATTACATTTTGAGACATGGAGGATTTTAATTTCAGTTTTATATCTCCCCCCATAATTTTAAAGAATTTTGGTTTAACCTTGAAAGTAGCTTTACCAATGCAGCAACCAGAAATCTATCTCCTACTAATGAGTTCCAAAAAGAACGAAACAGGCTGTCTAGTGAGTGATTTCTGATTTGCTGCAATAATCCTGTTAAAAGGATTGCTGTGTTAAAACAGTATTTTGAAGCAAAAAAATTGAGAATTTGCATATCCAATGTGCATATCTTACCCAGAATTCTCTTGTGCATTGGTAACATTGTATATGAGGTATTTCTGGGAAAAAGCAAGCAGGGAATCTTGCCTATATGTGCTAATTTCCTATGCAAATATTTACATTGATTATATATACATACACTTGTTGATTGGAGTAGCTGTGTTAGTCCAGTGATTTAGATAACAAAATAACAAGAGTATTGCATCGAGCAATGATCTTTTTTTTATTGGACTAACTATACATTTAAGTTGACAAGCTTTCAGAAGTATTCCTTCCTTTTTCAAGTCTGAAGCAATACTGACCAATTCAATGGAATTTACAGATTATATCTTGAAACACAGAATGGCTAAAAAGGACAGAAAGTGTTACAGAGGTCTGAGTGCATGGAGGGGGGGGGGGTAAAATCATGAGGGCTATATATTTACCCTGTCTATTCTCCTACACTGGACATTATCTGCCTCTGTCACCTAAGCCCCCCTCATGATTTTTATGAAATAAAAAAAAAAAAGGTTTCTGCTATCATTTTTCAAACTTCTCCTGAGAGCTCTATAGCGTTTATTTACAATGAGACAAAATTGCATAAAACTATTTTTACCTTTGAATAAAAGCATAACTGAACTGCAGCATCGGAATATCAACCAGTGAAGATTTCTAGATAAAAGAAACACACAGAAAACAAAGCTTTTAAAAAACAATCTTGTGATAAAACTTTGTATACTCCCTAGATCCAAACAAATGAATTGAATAAAGAAAACAATTAAGTTTTTAATGTGCAGAATAAAAAATTTGGGCTTTCCATGTACTTCTGGCTTACCGATGTGTTTAGCTAACTCCCAGTCGTGCATTGCTGCTTCTTCACAAATGATACCAAGAGAATGAAGCAAATCGACAATAGAAGTGAACTGAAAGTTGTCTACAAATGTAAGCTCTATCTGAATCACAAAAGAAAAATGTTTGGTTTCATGTCCCTTTAAAGGGACAGTCAATGCAATTTGTTTTATTGTTTAAAAAGATAGATAATGCCTTTATTACCCATTCCCCAACAAAAAAATGGTTATATTAATACACTTTTTAACCTTTAAGCCTCTAAATGTATGTCTGTTTCTAAGTCACTAGAGACAGCCACTTGATCACATGGTTTGTATTAGCTTTTCACTACAGGGGAGTGCTTGTTCATGTAAGCCATATAGATAACATTGAGTCCGTGGATTCTAACAACATAGCACTAATTGGCTTAAAGGGATAGTAAACATTCAGAATAATATTAATTCTGCACACAGTCCGGATTTATATAACATTATTTTAGCAGTAAGTTAAAAAATTAAAAGTATTTGCAGATTTTGTAGTCTAAAGTTGGACTCCACTCCAGGATCTACTGAGCGGGTCTTGGGATATCCAAAGCGCTTTGCGGGCTTGCTGGTTAGTCACAGCACGCCCGGTCGCGCTATTGGACTAAATGTAGCTCGCTGCCGCTCTGGTCCAGTAGCGGGAGCGAGCTACATTTAGTCCAATAGCGCGACCGGGCGTGCTGTGACTAGGCAGCAAGCCCCCAAAGCGCTTTGGATATCCAAGACCTGCTCAGTAGATCCTGCAGCGGAGTCCAACTTTAGACTACAAAATCTGCAAATACTTTTAATTTTTGAACTTACTGCTAAAACATAATTTATGCTTACCTGATAAATTCCTTTCTTCTGTAGTGTGATCAGTCCACGGGTCATCATTACTTCTGGGATATTACTCCTCCCCAACAGGAAGTGCAAGAGGATTCACCCAGCAGAGTTGCATATAGCCCCTCCCCTCTACGTCACCCCCAGTCATTCGACCAAGGACCAACGAGAAAGGAGGAACCAAGGGTGTAGTGGTGACTGGAGTATAATTTAAAAATAATTACCTGCCTTAAAAAACAGGGCGGGCCGTGGACTAATCACACTACAGAAGAAAGGAATTTATCAGGTAAGCATAAATTATGTTTTCTTCTGTTAAGTGTGATCAGTCCACGGGTCATCATTACTTCTGGGATACCAATACCAAAGCAAAAGTACACGGATGACGGGAGGGATAGGCAGGCTCTTTTATACAGAAGGAACCACTGCCTGAAGAACCTTTCTCCCAAAAATAGCCTCCGAGGAAGCAAATGTGTCAAATTTGTAAAATTTGGAAAAAGTATGAAGCAAAGACCAAATTGCAGCCTTGCAAATCTGTTCAACAGAGGCCTCATTCTTAAAGGCCCAAGTGGAAGCCACAGCTCTAGTGGAATGAGCTGTAATTCTTTCAGGAGGTTGCTGTCCAGCAGTCTCATAGGCTAAACGTATTATGCTACGAAGCCAAAAAGAGAGAGAGGTAGCAGAAGCTTTTTGACCTCTCCTCTGACCAGAGTAAACGACAAACAGGGAAGACGTCTGTCGAAATTCTTTAGTTGCCTGTAAGTAAAATTTTAGGGCACGAACTACATCCAGATTGTGCAGAAGACGTTCCTTCTTTGAAGAAGGATTTGGACACAAAGATGGAACAACAATCTCCTGATTGATATTCCTGTTAGTGACTACCTTGGGTAAGAACCCAGGTTTAGTACGCAGAACTACCTTATCCGAATGAAAAATCAAATAAGGAGAATCACAATGTAAGGCTGATAATTCAGAGACTCTTCGAGCCGATGAAATAGCCATTAAAAATAGAACTTTCCAAGATAACAACTTTATATCAATGGAATGGAGGGGTTCAAACGGAACGCCCTGTAAAACGTTAAGAACAAGATTTAAACTCCATGGTGGAGCAACAGTCTTAAACACAGGCTTAATCCTCGCTAAAGCCTGACAAAAAGCCTGAACGTCTGGCACTTCTGACAGACGTTTGTGTAACAGAATAGACAGAGCTGAGATCTGTCCCTTTAATGAACTAGCAGATAAACCCTTTTCTAAACCTTCTTGTAGAAAAGACAATATCCTAGGAATCCTAACCTTACTCCAAGAGTAACCTTTGGATTCACACCAATATAGGTATTTACGCCATATTTTATGGTAAATCTTTCTGGTAACAGGCTTCCTGGCCTGTATTAAGGTGTCAATAACTGACTCAGAAAACCCACGTCTTGATAAAATCAAACGTTCAATTTCCAAGCAGTCAGCTTCAGAGAAGTTAGATTTTGATGTTTGAAAGGACCCTGTATCAGGAGGTCCTGTTTCAGAGGTAGAGACCAAGGTGGACAGGATGACATGTCCACCAGGTCTGCATACCAAGTCCTGCGTGGCCATGCAGGTGCTATCAGAATCACTGATGCTCTCTCCTGTTTGATTCTGGCAATCAATCGAGGAAGCATCGGGAAGGGTGGAAACACATAAGCCATCCTGAAGTCCCAAGGTGCCGTCAGGGCATCTATTAGGACTGCTCCTGGATCCCTGGATCTGGACCCGTACCGAGGAAGCTTGGCGTTCTGTCGAGACGCCATGAGATCTATCTCTGGCTTGCCCCAACGTCGAAGTATTTGGGCAAAGACCTCCGGATGAAGTTCCCATTCCCCCGGATGAAAAGTCTGACGACTTAAGAAATCCGCCTCCCAATTCTCCACTCCCGGGATGTGGATTGCTGACAGGTGGCAAGAGTGAGACTCTGCCCAGCGAATTATCTTTGATACTTCCATCATTGCTAGGGAGCTCCTTGTCCCTCCCTGATGGTTGATGTAAGCTACAGTCGTGATGTTGTCCGACTGAAACCTGATGAACCCCCGAGTTGTCAACTGGGGCCAAGCCAGGAGGGCATTGAGAACTGCTCTCAATTCCAGAATGTTTATTGGCAGGAGACTCTCCTCCTGACTCCATTGTCCCTGAGCCTTCAGAGAATTCCAGACGGCACCCCAACCTAGAAGGCTGGCGTCTGTTGTTACAATTGTCCAGTCTGGTCTGCTGAATGGCATCCCCCTGGACAGATGTGGCCGAGAAAGCCACCATAGAAGAGAATTTCTGGTCTCTTGATCCAGATTCAGAGAAGGGGACAAGTCTGAGTAATCCCCATTCCACTGACTTAGCATGCACAATTGCAGTGGTCTGAGGTGTAAGCGAGCAAATGGCACTATGTCCATTGCTGCTACCATTAGGCCGATTACCTCCATGCATTGAGCCACCGATGGGTGTTGAATGGAATGAAGGGTGCGGCAAGCACTTTGAAGTCTTGTTAACCTGTCTTCTGTCAGGTAAATCTTCATTTCTACAGAATCTATAAGAGTCCCCAGGAAGGGAACTCTTGTAAGTGGAACGAGTGAACTTTTCTTTTCGTTCACCTTCCATCCATGTGACCTTAGAAATGCCAGTACTAACTCTGTATGAGACTTGGCAGTTTGAAAGCTTGAAGCTTGTATCAGAATGTCGTCTAGGTAAGGAGCTACCGAAATTCCCCGCGGTCTTAGTACCGCCAGAAGAGCACCTAGAACCTTTGTGAAGATTCTTGGAGCTGTAGCCAATCCGAATGGAAGAGCCACAAACTGGTAATGCCTGTCTAGAAAGGCAAACCTTAGATACCGGTAATGATCTTTGTGAATCGGTATGTGAAGGTAAGCGTCCTTTAAGTCCACTGTGGTCATGTACTGACCTTCTTGGATCATGGGTAAAATTGTCCGGATAGTCTCCATTTTGAATGATGGAACTCTTAGGAATTTGTTTAGGATCTTTAAATCCAGTATTGGTCTGAAAGTTCCCTCTTTTTTGGGAACCACAAACAGATTTGAGTAAAACCCTTGTCCCTGTTCCGACCGTGGAACTGGATGGATTACTCCCATTAACAATAGTTCTTGTATGCAGCGTAGAAACGCTTCTTTCTTTGTTTGGTTTGTCGACAACCTTGACAGATGAAATCTCTCTCTTGGAGGAGAGTGTTTGAAGTCCAGAAGGTATCCCTGAGATATTATCTCTAGCGCCCAGGGATCCTGGACATCTCTTGCCCAAGCCTGGGCGAAGAGAGAAAGTCTGCCCCCCACTAGATCCGATCCCGGATCGGGGGCCCTCAATTCATGCTGTTTTAGTGGCAGCTGCAGGCTTCCTGGCCTGCTTGCCCTTGTTCCAGGACTGGTTAGGTCTCCAGCCTTGTCTGTAGCGAGCACCAGATCCTTCTTGTTTTGGAGTAGTGGAAGATGATGCTGCTCCTGCTTTGAAATTCCGAAAGGAACGAAAATTAGACTGTCTAGCCTTAGGTTTGGCTTTGTCTTGAGGTAGGGCGTGGCCCTTACCTCCTGTAATGTCAGCGATAATTTCTTTCAAACCAGGCCCAAATAAGGTCTGTCCCTTGAAAGGTATATTAAGTAATTTGGACTTAGAAGTTACATCAGCTGACCAGGATTTTAGCCACAGTGCTCTGCGCGCTTGAATGGCGAATCCGGAATTCTTAGCCGTAAGTTTAATTAAATGTACTACGGCTTCCGAAATGAATGAATTAGATAGCTTAAGTACTCTAAGCCTGTCTGAAATGTCGTCCAGCGTAGCTGAACCAAGATTCTCTTCTAGAGACTCAATCCAGAATGCCGCTGCAGCCGTGATCGGCGCAATGCATGCAAGGGGTTGCAATATAAAACCTTGTTGAACAAACATTTTCTTAAGGTAACCCTCTAATTTTTTATCCATTGGATCTGAAAAGGCACAGCTATCCTCTACCGGGATAGTGGTACGTTTAGCTAAAGTAGAAACTGCTCCCTCCACCTTAGGGACCGTTTGCCATAAATCCCGTGTGGTGGTGTCTATTGGAAACATCTTTCTAAATATTGGAGGGGGTGAGAACGGCACACCGGGTCTATCCCACTCCTTAGTAATAATTTCAGTTAGTCTTTTAGGTATAGGAAAAACGTCAGTACTTGTTGGTACAGCAAAATATTTATCCAACCTACACATTTTCTCGGGTATTGCAACTGTGTTACAATCATTCAGGGCCGCTAACACCTCCCCTAGTAAAACACGGAGGTTTTCCAGCTTAAATTTAAAATTTGAAATATCTGAATCCAATCTGTTTGGATCAGAACCGTCAGCCGCAGAATGAAGCTCTCCGTCCTCATGTTCTGCAAGTTGTGACGCAGTATCTGACATGGCCCTAACATTATCAGCGCACTCTGTTCTCACTCCAGAGTGATCACGCTTGCCCCTTAGTTCTGGTAATTTAGCCAAAACCTCAGTCATAACAGTAGCCATATCTTGTAATGTTATTTGTAATGGCCGCCCAGATGTACTTGGCGTCGCCATATCGCGCACGTCCCGAGCGGGAGATGCAGGTACTGTCACGTGAGGCGAGTTAGTCGGCATAACTCTCCCCTCGTTGTTTGGTGAAATTTGTTCAATTTGTACAGATTGACTTTTATTTAATGTAGCATCAATACAGTTAGTACATAAATTTCTATTGGGCTCCACCTTGGCTTTAGTACAAATAGTACAGGTCTCATCTTCTGAATCAGACATGTTTAACAAACTAGCAAATAAACTTGCAATTTGGAAATACTATACAAGTAAAATACAATGAAAAAAACGAACTGTGCTTGAAAGCACTGAATATATATAACAGATGAAATCAATCAGCTTTGTAAAACAAAATGCAACTTAGTAAAGGCTTGTACCCAGTAGCAAGAAATAACTAACCCTGAGGCATAAAAAAGTTAAAGAATAAACGTTTTTTTTATCACAGTCAACTACAATCTTACAGCTCTGTTAGATTACTTCCCTCAAATTAGCTTTGAAGATCCCTGGGTTCTGTAGAGATAAACCGGAACATGCAGGAAAAAACAATGAGCTTTTGACTGAAATTTTTGATGCGTAGCAAAAGCGCCAAAAAAGGTCCCACCCCCTCACACACAACAGTGAGAGAGATTAAAAACTGTCATAATTAGATCCAGCAACTGCCAAGTGGAAAAATAGTGCCCAAACATTTTATTCACCCAGTACCTCAGAAAATGAAAACGATTTTACATTCCAGCAAAAACGTTTAACATAATTAAGAATTATTAAAAAGCCTGTTGTATTTCTATTAGGCTAAAATCTTATATACACAGTGTAATTCCAGTGAAGTACCATTCCCCAGAATACTAAAATGTAAATTATACATACATGATATAATGTCGGTATGGCAGGATTTTCTCAGCAATTCCATTGTTAGAAAATAAAAACTGCTACATACCTTTTTGCAGAATAAACTGCCCAATGCCCCCTGATCTGAAGTTTACCTCTCCTCAGATGGCCGAGAAACAGCAATATGATCTTAACAACTCCGGCTAAAATCATAGTAAAAACTCTGGTAGATTCTTCTTCAAACTCTACCAGAGAAGGAATAACACACTCCGGTGCTATTAAAAAATAACAAACTTTTGATTGAAGAAATAAACTAAATAAAATCACCATAGTCCTCTCACACATCCTATCTAGTCGTTGGGTGCAAGAGAATGACTGGGGGTGACGTAGAGGGGAGGGGCTATATGCAACTCTGCTGGGTGAATCCTCTTGCACTTCCTGTTGGGGAGGAGTAATATCCCAGAAGTAATGATGACCCGTGGACTGATCACACTTAACAGAAGAAAATAATGTTATATAATTCTGCACTGGTTGCAGAATTATATAACATTATTCTGAACGTTTACTGTCCCTTTAAATGCAAGTCAATAGATAAAGTCATGTGATCAGGGGGCTGTCAGAAATATATTAATATAACCATGTTTTCTGTGCAAAAACTGGGGAATGGGTAATAAAGGGATTATCTATCTTTTTAAACGTGGACTGTCCCTTTAAGGAACATTTGATTCACAGCATCATTTTATGAGACAGAAATACACTGACAAAATGAGATTTCCAATCCTTATGGTTCTTTAAACCTTATTTAGAGCCCTTATGCCTTATGGGAAAAGTAAGCTTATAGCATAAAGAAGATCAATAACGTTTTATTTGTGCAGATTTCTTTTCTTACATTTCTCTTACTCTTGTTAAAAATATAAAAATGAAAATATCAAATTAAATGTTATAATTATTAGAAAATAGATGATGCACTTGATGTGTCAGCTTCCTGATACCTGGTAACATTTTACTCATGAAGCTGACACTTTGATTGTGATCTGCATAAGAAAGCCATTTGCAGACATTTAGTTCTATGCACACTGACAAAGCTGCATAATAAACACAAACGTCAACACAAGTTCATTTTATCACTCATATATAAAAAGTAGGGAAATTCCTAGGTACTCATTACAGAAATTGCAAAATGTGAAAGCGACATGAAACGTAACATTTTTCTTTTAGTATTCAGAGCAAACAATTTTAAATAACTTTCTAATTTAGTTATATTATCTAATTTACTTTATTCTCTTAGGATCCTTTGCTGAAGAAGCAGCAATACACTAATGGGAGTTAGCTGAAGAGATTGGGCGAGCCAATAACATGAGGCATATATGTGCAGCCACAAATCAGCAGCTCCTGGGCCTACCTAGGTATCGTTTTCAACAAAGGATACCAAGAGAACAAATTAAGTTGTTTAAAATCACATGCTCTATATGAATTATGAAAGAAATAATAAAAATGTTTTGGTTTCATATCCTTTTAACTCTGTTCTCAACCCCCCCCCCAACACACACACAAAATGATGCATACACGCAAAAGTAAAAACATAATTTATGCTTACCTGATAAATTTATTTCTCTTGTGGTGTATCCAGTCCACGGATCATCCATTACTTGTGGGATATTCTCCTTCCCAACAGGAAGTTGCAAGAGGATCACCCACAGCAGAGCTGCTATATAGCTCCTCCCCTAACTGCCATATCCAGTCATTCGACCAAAACTATCCGAGAAAGGAGAAACCATAGGGTGCAGTGGTGACTGTAGTTTAAAATTTAGACCTGCCTTAAAAGGACAGGGCTGGCCGTGGACTGGATACACCACAAGAAAAATAAATTTATCAGGTAAGCATAAATTATGTTTTCTCTTGTTAGGTGTATCCAGTCCATGGATCATCCATTACTTGTGGGATACCAATACCAAAGCTAAAGTACACGGATGAAGGGAGGGACAAGGCAGGTACTTAAACGGAAGGGACCACTGCCTGTAGAACCTTTCTCCCAAAAATAGCCTCCGAAGAAGCAAAAGTATCAAATTTGTAAAATTTTGAAAAGGTATGAAGCGA
This sequence comes from Bombina bombina, assembly GCF_027579735.1. Classification (NCBI taxonomy): domain Eukaryota; kingdom Metazoa; phylum Chordata; class Amphibia; order Anura; family Bombinatoridae; genus Bombina; species Bombina bombina. Next base: position 103,514,533 of record NC_069501.1, read on the forward strand.
AGACCAAGTCGCCGCTTTGCAAATCTGTTCAACAGAAGCCTCATTTTTAAAGGCCCAGGTGGAAGCCACAGCTCTAGTAGAATGAGCTGTAATCCTTTCAGCGGGCTGCTGTCCAGCAGTCTCATAGGCTAAGCGTATTACGCTCCAAAGCCAAAAAGAAAGAGAGGTTGCCGAAGCCTTTTGACCTCTCCTCTGTCCAGAGTAAACAACAAACAGGGAAGATGTTTGACGAAAATCTTTAGTCGCTTGTAAGTAAAATTTTAAAGCATGGACTACGTCCAAATTATGTAAAAGACGTTCCTTCTTTGAAGAAGGATTAGGACACAATGATGGAACAACAATCTCTTGATTGATATTCTTGTTGGAAACTACCTTAGGTAAAAACCCAGGTTTTGTACGCAGAACTACTTTATCTGTATGGAAAATCAGATAAGGAGAATCACATTGTAAAGCTGATAACTCAGAGACTCTACGAGCCGAGGAAATAGCCATCAAAAACAGAACTTTCCAAGATAAAAGTTTGATATCAATGGAATGAAGGGGTTCAAACGGAACTCCTTGAAGAACCTTAAAAACCAAGTTTAAGCTCCATGGAGGAGCAACAGGTTTAAACACAGGCTTAATTCTAACCAAAGCCTGACAAAATGCCTAGACGTCTGGAACCTCTGCCAGACGCTTGTGCAAAAGGATAGACAGAACAGAAATCTGTCCCTTTAAAGAACTAGCTGATAATCCTTTATCCAAACCCTCTTGGAGAAAGGACAATATCCTAGGAATCCTAACCTTACTCCATGAGTAATTCTTGGATTCACACTAATGAAGATATTTGCGCCATATCTTATGGTAGATTTTCCTGGTTACAGGCTTTCGTGCCTGTATTAAGGTATCAATGACTGACTCGGAGAAGCCACGCCTTGATAAAATCAAGCGTTAAATCTCCAGGCAGTCAGTCTCAGAGAAATTAGATTTGGATGATTGAAAGGACCTTGTAGTAGAAGGTCTTGTCTCAGAGGCAGAGGCCAAGGTGGAAAGGATGACATGTCCACCAGGTCTGCATACCAGGTCCTCTGTGGCCACGCAGGCGCGATCAAGATCACCGATGCTCTCTCCTGTTTGATTTTGGCAATCAGTCGAGGGAGCAGAGGAAACGGTGGAAACACATAAGCCAGGTTGAAGAACCACGGTGCTGCTAGAGCATCTATCAGCGTCGCTTCTGGGTCCCTGGACCTGGATCCGTAACAAGGAAGCTTGGCATTCTGGCGAGACGCCATGAGATCCAATTCTGGTGTGCCCCAACGATGAACCAATTGAGCACCTGCGGATGGAGTTCCCACTCCCCCGGATGAAAAGTCTGACGACTTAGAAAATCCGCCTCCCAGTTCTCTACACCTGGGATATGGATCGCTGATAGATGGCAAGAGTGAGACTCTAAACAGCGAATTATCTTGGAGACTTCTAACATCGCTAGGGAGCTCCTGGTCCCCCCTTGATGGTTGATGTAAGCCACAGTCGTGATGTTGTCCGACTGAAATCTGATGAACCTCAGGGTTGCTAACTGAGGCCAAGCTAGAAGAGCATTAAATATTGCTCTTAACTCCAGAATATTTATTGGGAGGAGTTTCTCCTCCTGAGTCCACGATCCCTGAGCCTTCAGGGAATTCCAGACTGCACCCCAACCTAGAAGGCTGGCATCTGTTGTTACAATTGTCCAATCTGGCCTGCGAAAGGTCATACCTTTGGACAGAGGGACCCGAGATAGCCACCAGAGAAGAGAATCTCTGGTCTCTTGATCCAGATTTAGCAGAGGGGACAAATCTGTGTAATCCCCATTCCACTGACTGAGCATGCATAATTGCAGCGGTCTGAGATGTAGGCGCGCAAATGGCACTATGTCCATCGCCGCTACCATTAAGCCGATCACTTCCATGCACTGAGCCACCGAAGGGCGCGGAATGTAGTGAAGAACATGGCAGGAATTTAGAAGCTTTGATAACCTGGACTCCGTCAGGTAAATTTTCATTTCTACAGAATCTATCAGAGTTCCTAGGAAGGAAACCCTTGTGAGGGGTGATAGAGAACTCTTTCCCTCGTTCACTTTCCACCCATGCGACCTCAGAAATGCCAACACTATGTCCGTATGAGATTTGGCAATTTGGAAGTTTGACGCCTGTATCAGGATGTCGTCTAGATAAGGGGCCACTGCTATGCCCCGTGGTCTTAGGACCGCCAGAAGAGACCCCAGAACCTTTGTAAAAATTCTTGGGGCTGTAGCTAACCCGAAGGGAAGAGCCACAAACTGGTAATGCCTGTCTAGAAAGGCAAACCTTAGGAACCGATGATGATCTTTGTGAATCGGTATGTGAAGGTAAGCATCCTTCAAATCCACTGTGGTCATGTACTGACCCTCCTGGATCATAGGTAGGATTGTCCGAATAGTTTCCATTTTGAACGATGGAACTCTGAGGAATTTGTTTAAGATCTTTAGATCCAAAATTGGTCTGAAGGTTCCCTCTTTTTTGGGAACCACAAACAGATTTGAATAAAATCCCTGTCCTTGTTCCATCCGTGGAACTGGATGGATCACTCCCATTATTAGGAGGTCTTGAACACAGCGTAAGAATGCCTCTTTCTTTATCTGGTTTACAGATAATCTCGAAAGGTGAAATCTCCCTTGTGGGGGGGAAGCTTTGAAGTCCAGAAGATATCCCTGAGATATGATCTCCAACGCCCAGGGATCCTGAACATCTGTTGCCCATGCCTGGGCGAAGAGAGAAAGTCTGCCCCCTACTAGATCCGTTGCCGGATAGGGGGCCGTTCCTTCATGCTGTCTTAGAGGCAGCAGCAGGCTTTCTGGCCTGCTTGCCTTTGCTCAAGGCCTGGTTAGATTTCCAGGCCGGCTTGGATTGCGCAATAGTTCCCTCTTGTTTTGTAGCAGAGGAAGTTGATGCTGCACCTGCCTTGAAGTTTCGAAAGGCACGAAAATTAGACTGTTTGGCCCTTGATTTGGCCCTGTCCTGAGGAAGGGTATGACCCTTACCTCCAGTAATGTCAGCAATAATTTCCTTCAAACCAGGCCCGAATAGGGTCTGCCCCTTGAAGGGAATGTTAAGTAATTTAGACTTTGAAGTCACGTCAGCTGACCAAGATTTAAGCCATAGCGCCCTACGCGCCTGGATGGCTAATCCAGAATTCTTAGCCGTTAGTTTAGTCAAATGAACAATGGCATCAGAAACAAAAGAATTAGCTAGCTTAAGTGTTCTAAGCTTGTCAAGTATTTCAGTCAATGGAGTAGCTGTCTGAAAGGCCTCTTCCAGAGACTCAAACCAGAACGCCGCAGCAGCAGTGACAGGAGCAATGCATGCAAGGGGCTGCAGGATAAAACCTTGTTGAATAAACATTTTCTTAAGGTAACCTTCTAATTTTTTATCCATTGGATCTGAAAAAGCACAACTGTCCTCAACAGGGATAGTGGTACGCTTTGCTAAAGTAGAAACTGCTCCCTCCACCTTAGGGACCGTCTGCCATAAGTCCCGTGTGGTGGCGTCTATTAGAAACATTTTTCTAAAAATAGGAGGGGGGGGGGGAAAACGGCACACCGGGTCTGTCCCACTCCTTAGTAATAATTTCTGTAAACTTTTTAGGTATTGGAAAAACGTCAGTACACACCGGCACCGCGTAGTATTTATCCAGTCTACACAATTTCTCTGGCACTGCAATTGTGTCACAGTCATTCAGAGCAGCTAAAACCTCTCCAAGCAACACCCGGAGGTTCTCAAGCTTAAATTTAAAAGTAGACATATCTGAATCAGGTTTCCCCGAGTCAGAGACGTCACCCACAGACTGAAGCTCTTCCTCAGCTTCTGCATATTGTGACGCAGTATCAGACATGGGCCTTAAAACATCTGCACGCTCTGTATTACGTCTAACCCCAGAGCTATCGCGCTTTCCTCTGAATTCAGGCAGTCTGGCTAATACTGCTGACAGGGTATTATCCATGATTGCCGCCATGTCCTGCAAAGTAATCGCTATGGGCTTCTTTGATGTACTTGGCACCATTTTAGCATGAGTCCCTTGAGCGGGAGTCAAAGGGTCCGACACGTGGGGAGAGTTAGTCGGCATAACTTCCCCCTCGTCAGAATCCTCTGGTGATAATTCTTTTAAAGATAACAGCTGATCTTTATTGTTTAAAGTGAAATCAATACATTTAGTACACATTTTCCTATGGGGTTCCACTATGGCTTTTAAACATAATGAACAAGGAGTTTCCTCTATGTCAGACATGTTTATACAGACTAGCAATGAGACTAGCAAGCTTGGAAAACACTTTAAATCAAGTTAACAAGCAACATAAAAAAACGTTACTGTGCCTTTAAGAGAAACAAATTTTGCCAAAATTTGAAATAACAGTGAAAAAAGGCAGTTAAACTAACAAAATATTTACAGTGTATGTAACAAGTTAGCAGAGCATTGCACCCACTTGCAAATGGATGATTAACCCCTTAATACAAAAAACATAATTTATGCTTACCTGATAAATTTATTTCTCTTGTAGTGTATCCAGTCCACGGATCATCCATTACTTATGGGATATTAACTCCTCCCCAACAGGAAGTGCAAGAGGATTCACCCAGCAGAGCTGCTATATAGCTCCTCCCCTAACTGCCATTACCAGTCATTCGACCGAAAACATGCAGAGAAAGGAAAACCATAGGGTGCAGTGGTGACTGTAGTTTAATGGAAAAATTACCTGCCTTAAAGTGACAGGGCGGGCCGTGGACTGGATACACTACAAGAGAAATAAATTTATCAGGTAAGCATAAATTATGTTTTCTCTTGTTAAGTGTATCCAGTCCACGGATCATCCATTACTTATGGGATACCAATACCAAAGCTAAAGTACACGGATGACGGGAGGGACAGGCAGGCTCTTTATACGGAAGGAACCACTGCCTGAAGAACCTTTCTCCCAAAAACAGCCTCCGAAGAAGCAAAAGTGTCAAATTTGTAAAATTTGGAAAAAGTATGAAGAGAAGACCAAGTTGCAGCCTTGCAAATCTGTTCAACAGAAGCCTCATTCTTAAAGGCCCAAGTGGAAGCCACAGCTCTAGTAGAATGTGCTGTAATTCTTTCAGGAGGCTGCTGTCCAGCAGTTTAATAGGCTAACCGTATTATGCTACGAAGCCAAAAGGAGAGAGAGGTAGCCGAAGCTTTTTGACCTCTCCTCTGACCAGTC